>NC_038251.2:26496467-26863741 GCF_000004515.6 Glycine max | reverse complement strand
CCACGGGCGCCCCAACAGGCAACTGTAGGGTGGGTTAATGTCCATTATCTGGAAAGTGACTTGACAGGTGTGAGGGCCTATCTGTACAGGGAGATCGATCTCTCCCCTAACCTCTCGACGAGTGCCGTCGAAGGCCCGAACCACCATTGAACTTGGTTTTAAATGGGAAGCATTGAATGGTAACTTGTCCAAAGTGCTCTTAGGCATCACGTTTAAACTGGAACCATTATCGATGAGCACCTTGGCCACGATATGGTCCATACACTTGACTGATACGTGTAAAGCCTTATTATGCCCTCTCCCCTCGGCGGGGATTTCTTCTTCGGCGAAGGCAAGATAGTTGTTGGCAGTGATATTGTTGACCAGCCCTCCGAAACCTTCTACCGAAATATCTTGGGCCACGTGAGCCTCGTTCAGCACTTTTACTAGCAGAGCCCGATGAGGCTCGGAGCTCATAAGTAACTCTAGCAGCGAGACCCTAGCCGGGGTTTTGTTGAGCTGTTCGATAACCTTGAATTCGCTCTGCTGAATTATCCGAAGGAATTCGCTGGCTTCCTCTAGCGACACCTCCTTTCTACCATCCCTTTTCTCTGGGGGCCCCTTTGCTGGAATATCTTTATTCGAAGCGCGGGGTGCTTCGCCATCTTGTTCCTCCACCACCTTTCCTTTTCCCTTGACGTCGGCGGGTTGGACCGGTAGGTCCGGAGGTGCGAACACACGACCACTACGGGTCACACCACTCAGTCCCGTGATATTTGTTACTTTAGCCGACAGCGAGCTGACGTCTGTGACTTCTTCTTCCTTCTTCTCCGGAGGTGTATATCTCCACGGGACCGCGTGACTATTCTGGTACGGGAAAGGAACAGGTTTGACCATTAAGGGATGCCCGGGCTTTTGCGAGGCTGCACTTTTAGTGAAGTAGATCACCAAGGGTTTGGGCTTCGCAACACCACTCCCCTCCGTAGATTGCATGCATATATGCTGCTCTTCTTTTCCTTCAATGCCGACTTCTAGTCGACCCTGGTCTATCATCCGTTGTAACAATTCCTCTACTTCCAAACACGTCTCCATGTCATGCATCTCGCCGGGATGTAGCAGACAGGAATCCTCCTTACACCCACCATGGGGAATTACACCTCCCTTTTGTAGGGCCTCAAAGATAAACCTCCTAGGGGTTGCCACATCTCTCAACGGTTTAGACCTGTGGGGCCTATCGGATCCAACTGCGTTAACTGCTCCCCCTCCATGATTGGCGAGCGGGTTGGTCCTCACATTGGGCCGATCCTCTTGGAAAGTCAGCCATCCGGCATCCATTAGATGTTGGACCTTGTATTTAAGGGCCAAGCATTTTTCGATGGAATGCCCCGGGGCACCCCCATGGTACTTGCAAGTTGCATTAGGGTCATACCACTTCGGGAAAGGGGGTTCGAAGACCCTTCCGGGAGTTACCACGGCCAAATGATTGGCGATGAGGGATGGTAGAAGATCTTCGTACGTCATTGGGAGCGGGGTGAATTCCGGCAACGGTCTCGGAGGGAAGTTCCTTGTCGTGTTGGAATTACCGGCCGGTCGAGTCGCGTTCGGAATTGGAACTTGGGGAGCTTCCCTCTGGGTGGGTGCCTTAGGCTGCACGGGTGTTGAGCTAGAGGCGTTCCCAGCATGAGCCGAGAAGCTTGGGTGATGTTGCGCGTACTGATGGGTACCATGAGGTGTTTGCTGGGGTTTGACCCATGCGGGTGTTGAAGAGACGGCATGGGCATCTCCTTCCTTCCTTTTTGCCCCTGTTGCCCCGATTCTTTTGGCGTTCACGTTTGTGGAGGAAACGTAATCAAACTTTCCTCTCTTCAATCCAACCTCGATTCTTTCCCCGGCAAACACCAGATCCGCAAAGCTGGACGACATGTAACCCACTAGCTTCTCATAGTAGAACACTGGCAGAGTGTCTACCATCATGGTGATCATCTCTCTCTCAACCATGGGAGGAGCTACTTGTGCCGCCAAATCCCTCCATCGCTGCGCATATTCTTTAAAGGTTTCACCCTCTTTCTTGAACATATTCTGCAGTTGAGTACGGTCCGGAGCCATATCAGAATTGTACTGATACTGCCTTAGGAAGGCGGTAATCAGATCCTTCCAAGTACGGATACGGGAAGCTTCCAAATTAGTGTACCACACTACCGCAGCTCCGGCCAAGCTATCCTGAAAGAAGTGTATCAACAGCTTTTCATCTTTAGAATGAGCGCCCATCTTACGGCAGTACATCTTGAGATGGTTTTTGGGACAAGTCGTCCCTTTATACTTGTCGAAGTCCGGCACTTTGAACTTCGGGGGAATAACAACATCGGGTACTAAGCAAAGATCCGTCATGTCTGCAAACGGATAGTCCCCAAATCCTTCCATAGCCCTCAATCTTTCCTCAAGGAGATCGAGCTTCCTCCTTTCTTCAGTTGCCGGGGGCGGCCCTTCCATAGACAAAACTATTGGCAGTGCTGCGATGTTGGGTTGAGGCAATGTGCCTGGTGCCGGCCCTTCGGGGATCGGGGGATAGAACTCGACATCCCTTCGAGCATAATCTTGAGGGTCTTTGTGGACTTCGTCGGGCTGCTGAGGAGGCTCTCTTTCATGGACGGGAGAAGCAATGTGGCCCGCATCTTCTTGCAAGACGGGTGGTGAATAGTTGGGCGGCAATCCATAAGGGTAAGCCGCTCGGTTGTATCCCAGGTGAGGGCTGCCATCGTGTCCCAGTGTGTCCCTTCCCCGTCCTACTATGTTTGAGGGAGGATGGTGCGTAGTTGCCAAGGGAGTCGGGTCTGCTTCGGCAGCCGAACTGACAGCGGCGGCGGTGGCCGCGTTCTTCTCCATGAGCTGTTTCATACCTAACATGGCCTCCATCATGGAGGCCATTTGTTCTTTCAGAGCCGACATGTCGGCTTTCATCTGTTCCTGCGTCCCCTCTTGATCACCCATCGTTCTAGATTTGGATCTGGTGCGATAGGGATCCCTTGCGGCGCGTTTAGTTATGGTGTTTTCCCTAAAAAACCAAACGTGAGGAGTGGGTAAAGAAAGAAAATGCATGCTAGAGATGAGATGTAGGAGTGATTTGATTTGCACAAGTTTTTTTGGAGTAGGAACATGGGACCAACTCATTTTATTTCAAAAAGGAAGTCATATCTAGTCAAGGTCTAAGAGACCATACAAGTTTCCTAACGATTTCTAATTATGTGGGCCATTAAGTCTATCATATGCTGACAATAGCCGAGAAGCCCATGAATCTCTTCGGGGGTGGAGTAGGTGTCTGCCATCGCCTTGGCCTTGGCTAACAATCGGGGAAGTTCTTGACTCCCGTTCAAGGTAAGAGCAAACCGATCCATCCACATGGTTGCCTCTTGGTGTAAAGAGTCGATCACCCTTCCTCTAGCCTCTTTTTCCGCATATACTTGGGCATACTCATCCGCGATTCTATGCTCGTGGGCCGTGGCTAGACCCAACTCTTCTTCGTACTTGGCGATGATAGCTAACATGTTGGTCTCTGTCTCGCATAAACGCTGAGACAAGCTTCTTTTGGACCTTGAACAAGCAATCAACTCCTCTTTCAGAACCATGCTATGTGCTCGCGACTGGTCCCTTTCTTCCCTTCGCAACTTGAGTTCACTATTGCTACCCCATAGAGCTCCGCGAAATTTGTTCCGGCCATACTCTTCCTTGCGAGCCCTCTTGGTCTCTCGTTCAAGGGCCCTTGCGGTAATTGCATTCTCTTCCCGTAACCCGGCACACTCCTTCCGAACGTGTGTAGCAGCCAACTTGAACTTCTCCTTGGCGAGTTTTGCCTTTCCTAACTCGCTTTTGAGAGCTTGGACTTCCTCGTCCTCTTCCGGTGCTTCAAAATTCTCTTCGCTGACGACTTTTAACTTGGCGAGCCAATCTAAACCTCGTATGCGAACTTTCAGCCATTCGTGGTACCCACCAATGATGCCATTACGAATGCCTCTAAGCTCTTGATCTTTCCTTAACGGGGTTTCCCATGCCTTATGGATTCTTTGTATAGTCTTGGAATTTTGTGCGCCGAGATCCCTCATAAGGAAAGGAGACATGCTTTCTTCCGTCGGTGCTCCCCTCATGGGGTACCCTAGTTGTCTTATAGCGAGCGTGGGATTGTAATTAATACAACCCCTCGTTCCTACCAGCGGAATGTTTGGGTATCTTCCACATGAGAAAAGGACTCCTTCTTTTCCTTCCTTCCATAGGGGGAACCAACTGATTGTTCTACCTCCTATCCCGGCCAAGAGCTGGTCCCAATCCATTCTCCTCTTTTCAGTGCACGAGCGATGACTTAGGAGCGGACATGGATGTCTTGTGTCTTGTTGGAACAAGTGTGAAACCAACCAAACACAGAGGGCGGGTAAGCAACAGATGATCCGTGCGCTACTCTTCTCGCACCTTCGGTCAAATGTGTCAAATAGATCTGCCAAGACAGCTACCACCGGACTTTCCTTACTATGGTGGTAGGCAAGGAAAGCGTCGATTGCTGCTAGGTCTATCAAACCATCCACGTTTGGAAAGAGGATGACCCCAAAAATTATTAAAGCTAACACATCCATAAACGGGACCCAGTCTCCTTGATTGGCCATACCCCTCGCCTTGTCTTCTAGGTACTTCTGTGGTAGGCCCGCTATGCCGTTCCGAGTCTGTTTTATGCGGTCCAAACCTCTGGCTGAATCCTTGACCACAGTTGCAATTCCGCTCAAAGAGGGGAGACACCCGGAGGAAAGATATGGTTTCCTTCCCCCGAGAGGACATCCTAGAATTTCCTCAAATTCTTCAATGGTTGGTACTAATTGGAAGTCCCCGAATGTGAAGCATCTCAAGGGCTGGTCGTAGTATTGGGTAAGTGATGCAATGGCTTCTATGGACACCTCTGCTATGGTCAATTCTAAGATTTTTCCGTAAGTCTTGCGGAAGGCTTGCATTTGGAGGGGTTCCATCAACCGCCCTAATTCCTTGATGCTGGTGGTATCTGGGCTTTTGACCTTGACTTGGTAGAACCTCTTGCCGGTTTGATTTGTTCCCATGCTTACTAAAGTGAGATAAAAGCTGGTGCAAATCAAAACTCCGATATCTCATGGGTGGAATGGATGAATGCATGATGGAATGCATATGACACGGATGCAATCTAGGAATGCGGGGGTCCGGGGAATTTGTCCCCTTCTTAGATACGACGTCTAGGGGTAGCAAAATGCCCCAACGCACGTTTTTAAGAAGGCGACACGGACCCTCCGTTGGTTTGTTTACAGTAGGGATCAAGACAGAACCCATATGCAATGCCTATGCAAAAGACACAATGCGGGAATGTACACAGTATGACAATATTTACTGAACATAAGCAAAAGGGTATATGATACTCATGCATGGCAGTGTGAAAAATGGCACGCAGCGTGTTTGCTTCGTGCCCCTATCTAAGGGACCTATAAGGGAGAGAACTAACTAGGCTTTTAACAATAATCCCCAAGGTAGTTATATCTCTCTTGATGGTTTCTAGAGGTATCATCCCCTTTGAAGAACATATTGTAGCAGTAGGGACTACTAGCAACAATAGGTTTTCAAAGAGAAAAGCTCTAGATGAGGGTTCACTGTAATCAAGCAAGTCGGAGACCTAGCATGATCACAGATTCACCTCCACTCCTTATGTTCCCATGAACCCGGGTATAGGGCCCTTTTTCACTCACAGTGTGTGCAAATAGTGTTGGTGTTTGTGTGCATCAAATGAATAAATATTTACCTCATGCATACATTCTAAAACACACTAAAGCAACAAAATAGTTTATATACATAAGAACATAAGACAAATAAAGGGAAACCAACAAGGGAGAAAGTCATGATAAAACATTGCACAAGATTAAATGGCCTAACTCTCAAAAAAAAGTCCCCAGTGGAGTCGCCAACTGTCGCAACCTACCCTTCGGCGGGAGGGCGACGCGAGACTCGCGGGAAGCGTGTTCCACGAAAGGAATACGCGCGGAGTCGCCACCAACGTTTATTTGAGGAAAACGTCGGAAAAACCGGAAAAGGTGTGATCTACGAACTTTTAAGTTGAAAGGTTCGGGAGTTGTATTTACGCACGGGGAAGGTATTAGCACCCCACGCGCCCGTCCCAAGGGACGGCAGCCTTTAATCGAATGTGCAAACATGACTTTGATTTTTTTGTTCCCTTTTATGTTCTTATATCCTTTATACCCTTTTTATATTTTTTTCCTTTTTTGTGGTCGACAAGGGTGTTTCCCTTTGCTCCTACGTATTCCTCAATTTGGGATGAGAAAATCAGACCTACGTAGTTCTTTCTTATCAAGTGATTCTTTTTTACTTAAGGGGTGATCATTTTAAGGCGTTGGACCTTAAAAATGATCCATTTTACTTAGTGAGAAATTGAAATGACAAACTTCAAAAGCCTATTTTTGTGGACGAGCTTGACTAGGCGAGTTGATTTTAGCCTTAGTTTCACTTTAGTTATTAATCAATTCGGTTAAGAATGAAAAATCCCAAAGAGAAAACGTCCGATTGATTTTCCGCTTTATTTTACTAAAAGATGTCTTTTTGATTATTATATTATTTTTTACCTCTTTTTGATTTCCAACGTGGTTACGGCATGACCGAACGGTCGGAATTTATTTCAACCGAAGCTAATGGATAATACAATTCAAACGTTCGGTGGAAATTTATTTTATTTTTAAGTTAAGCGAGAAATGACTTAAGAAAAATGGCTTAAGCACGTCAACAGGGGGTATAAAAAGTAAACAAAACGAGAATCAAAATGCACGAAACACAATGTGGACCACTACGGGTACATAGAATGAATCGAGAAGCTTGGTTCGAGGTACTTACCCGTTGAAGATCGAAGAACGATGAAGAACGAATGAAGAACGTCGAAGAACGGTTCAAACCTTTGCGAGATTCCTCACGGAAAACGTTACGGAAACGTTTCGGAAGCGCCTCGGCTTAGATTTTCTTCACGGAAACAATTTTTCCAAGCAAATTCGAAAGAGAGAGAAGTGCCTAAGGGGCTGGGATCCCTTCCTTCTTGCATTCCTCCCCTATTTATAGCAAAATAGGGGAGGTGGTTGCCGCCCAGCTCGCCCAGGCGAGCAGAGCTCGCCCAGGCGAGCAGGGTTGCTTCCTCCAGAAGCAACCGCCTTCTGGAGGAATCTTCTGGAGGGCCCAAATGGGCCTGGGTGCTATTTGCACCCCCATTTTTACTAAGTACACCCCCCTCTGCTGTTTTTTGGTGATTCTTTTTTCGTAAAGTTACGGAAACTTACGAATTTCGTAACGATACTTGTTTTCTTTCCGTAATGTTACGGAACCTTGCGGATTACATAATCATCCCCTTTTTGACTTACGGAATGTTACGGAACCTCACTTAATTATGCAACGATGCTTCCATTTGATTTCCGGTGTGTCACGGAAACTTACGGATTGTGCATCAACATTTTTTTTGGTTTTTCGGCATGTCCTGGAATTTCATAAATTGCCTAATGAGGGGTGCCAAGCACCTCACAAGGACCAAAGAATGGTCGCATGTCATCAAGCAAAGGTCCCCGGACGAAATTAGGGTATGACAAGCGTGACTCAAAAGTCAGTATGACAGATCTTGTGAGTGCGGAAGATGATGTAAATCTCCGCGTGTCAACGGGCTTGTCGGTCGCGATTGACGAAGGGTGCAGAATGACCAAATTTTGTTTCTGCGTGCCATCGGACACGACTGTGTCTGAATGGCAAAGGGGTGCGGAATGACCAAACTTTGTCTCCGCATGTCATCGGGCCCGCCGCCTCTGGATGACAAAGGGTGCAGAATGACCAAATTTTGCCTCTGCGCACCATCGGACACGACTGTGTCTGAATGGCAAAGGGGTGCGGAATGACCAAATTTTGTCTCCGCATGTCATCGGGCCCGCCGCCTCTGGATGACAAAGGGTGCAGAATGACCAAATTTTGTCTCTGCGCGCCACTGGACACGACTGTGTCTGAATGGCAAAGGGGTGCAGAATGACCAAATTTTGTCTCCGCATGTCATCGGGCCCGCCGCCTCTGGATGACAAAGGGTGCAGAATGACCAAATTTTGTCTCTGCGCGCCACCGGACACGACTGTGTCTGAATGGCAAAGGGGTGCAGAATGACCAAATTTTGTCTCCGCATGTCATCGGGCCCACCGCCTCTGGATGACAAAGGGTGCAGAATGACCAAATTTTGTCTCTGTGCGCCATCGGACACGACTGTGTCTTAATGGCAAAGGGGTGCGGAATGACCAAATTTTGTCTCCGCATGTCACATGACCTCAGGGTCAGTATGACAGATCTTGTGGGGCGGCCGACAAAAGCAAGGCTCTTGCTCCTACGTATCCTCCAATGAGGAACTCAGACCTACGTAGTTCTAGATAACTTGTGAGACTTGAAAAAGTCTCCACCGGAAGATGTTGACATCTCCGGAAAGGGTGCAAATGACCACACTGGCCTTTGCTCATCAATCACACTTGGGGTCACTGAATGACGAGGTGCGGATAACCGTAAGGTGTCTCCGCGGGCTACCAGCTCTTGGGTCATGGTAACAAAAAGCGGTGCGGTCGACAAAAGCGAGGCTCTTGCTCCTACGTATCCTCCAATGAGGAACTCAGACCTACGTAGTTCTGGATAACTTGTGAGACTTAAAAAAGTCTCGGTGTTTTCTCCACTAAAATGCAAACATGCTTTAGCAAAGGAGACAAATATTCCAACCGATTAGAGCAGCACATGCTTTTTTGAGTGAAAAACAATGCGTCTACCAGGGAAGGAGAGTCTGCTGATGAAACCCCCCATAACCATAAATGAGATTTTGGATGTTAGCATTTCGTTTCTAAATGACCATTTAGAGGAAACACTGGGTTCGACAAAAATAGAAGAAATCCACTCAAAGTGTATCAATCTCGCACAAGTAAGTGTTTTATCCTAATTCCGAACCATAGATATGTCATGACTTGACTTTGCAAATTATTTCCTATCAAATCAAAAATTACATGTGTGATCATGGATCAATAGGACTTCCCTTGGGAATGGGTTCTTTTGGTGGGTTTTTCGGCTTTTGTGTGTTTTTGGCCTTTTCCTTTTCTGTTTTTGTTTAGTGCGGGGCGAAAAAGTCGCTAGCGCACAAGATTTTGGTTGGCAATTAAAGGGAGAAGACCACTTTAGGTCGTGGTTTCCCTTCCTTCTTTTTGTTCATTTGGTGACAATTCTGTATTGTTCAGATATTGTCCGGTCCAAAGACCTTTCTGCACATTTCTTCTTTTTTCTTTCGATCCTTGATCAGGAGCTTTCTTTCCTTCTTCTTCTTCTTCTTCTTCTTCTTCTTCTTCTTCTTCTTCTTTTTTTTTTACATTCTCCCATTCTTTGATTGGGAATTTTCTTTCTTTTCTTTTTGCTTTCTCCCACTCTTTGATTGGGAATTTCCTTTCTTTTCTTTTTGCTTTCTCCCACTCTTTGATTGGGAATTTCCTTTCTTTTCTTTTTGCTTTCGAGGGTAAGGATTGACATTCTCACCCTAGGTCAAGGTTTATGGTGAGTCAGGATTTTGGCTCAAGGCTTGTAGAATGGCTAGACATGATACATGTCGGGGTTTGGTTTGGTTCAAGGATAAAAGGGATGCCCCACATTATTTCCATGACACAAATGCAAAAATGATGATTTGGAAACTTTATGCAAAACTGGTCATGCATGCACCTATGTGGACACTCAAGTGTCAAATTTTTATGGTCATGTGATGCTAGGGCTCAGGATTCATTTCCTCTATTTTAGCCAACCCAATGATTCCAAAATATGTTCTTTTATCCATTTGTGCATTCATCCGAGTCCATTTTGGACGTCCGGGAAAATTTTCACAGCATTCACCCTTCAGGTGTATACACATTTTTTTCAAAAACTAGTTATGATCAGTGAATTTTTTCAAAGAAAAGTTGGAAGTCATCTCTTTTCAAAAGCATGTTGGTTTTTCAGCTAGACAACTTATTTATCTTTTTTCTCTTTTATTTTGTTTGTTTCTTTTTCTTGTTTGTTTTTTTGTTTTTTTTTCTTCATGAGGTATTTTGCTACCTAAACATGTGTATATTTTTGTGAGGTATTTTTGCTTTATACACGCATATCCAAGGTATCTTGCTACCTAAACATACCTATATATGTTTTGTAAGGTATTTTTGCTATATATATGCATATCCAAGGTATCTTTCTACCTAAACATACATATATATATTTTGTGAAGTATTTTTTGTTTACATACATGCATATCTAAGGTATTTTCACTACCTAAACACGCATACATATATTTTGTGAGGTATGACTACCTTTCGAGCTTGTGCTCATTTTATTTAAATTCCCAGGATCATGAGCAACTAGGTGCGTCCTACTATAAAAAGTGATCAAATAACAAGCATAGATTCAAAAGGTACTAGGTTGCCTCCTAGTAGCGCTTCTTTAACGTCTTGAGCTGGACGCCTAATGATTTGTCGGTCATGGACCTAGTACTTTGCTTACCTTTGGCTTTGGACTTGGTCACCTTTTTATGGATGAGCTGAGGTGAACTCTAGAGGTGGTGGCGGTGTGTCTATTGCCCGCTACCGGCCATCCCAATGCTGTTGTGGTGTTTCGCCTTATGCCTGCCTGGGGGCGCAGTACTTCTTGATGAAAGCTTGATTGGTAGGGGGGGCCTGATGACCTTGCTGGGGCGACAGGCACTCCCTAGAACTGACAGAGACCCGTATTTAGAGCTGGCAACTCCAAGACCCTGTTGGCCTTCTTCGGGTCCACTAGGTGTCTTGCGGGCACAATCCCTGCAAACAATAGATGACATCAGAAATCAGTTGGGGGAGGTGCATACTTACCTATGCCACGACGACATGAACTTGCTGGGGGGAACGGGCGCCCTGTAGGGCTGACAGAGGCCCGTAACCAGAGCTGGAAACCCCAGGGCCCTGTTGGACTTCTTTAGGTCCACTGGATGTCTTTGTGGGTGCAATCCCTACAAACAATAGATGGTATCAGAAATCAGTTGAACCATATGCATACTTACCCATGTCGGGACGACACAGACCAACTGATACTTTTGCAGGGGGAGATTGGCATTGCGGTCGCTGGGCAGAATGTTGCTAAGTAACAATGTCATCTATATCTGTGTAAGAGTGGTCATGTTGGTGCGCATGGTCCGCACTCGTCTCTTTGCAGCGGTACGGGTGAAATCTTGCCCCAGTATGCATAGTAGCTGTGTGATAGCCTCCCTCTCTGGTTGTGCTCGCACAGTTGGCCCTCCTCCAATATTAGGGGGTGGCCCAGGAACCGTTAAAAGGAAACTACTGGTCCCTTAACCGGGAGTGCAAGTCTCGGTTAAGCATTTAAGGACAGAGGACCTTAAATTCTCTTAAGGTGCGGATGTGGAGCACACTGAAAATGAGGACACGTAGCCCTCTAAAGGTGAGGGCGTGTAACCCTCTCAAGGCGAGGATGTGTAGTCCTTTGGAGGTGAGGGCGTGCAGCCCTCTGTTGGCGAGGACGTGTAGTCCTCTCAAGGTGAGGGCGTGCAGCCCTCTGTTGGTGAGGACGTGTAGTCCTCTCAAGGTGAGGGCGTGCAGCCCTCTGTTGGCGAAGATGTGTAGTCCTCTCAAGGTGAGGGCGTGCAGCCTTCTATTGGCGAGGACGTGTAGTCCTCTAAAGGTGAGGGCGTGTAGCCCTACGAAGGTGAGGACATGCAGTCCTCTGATGGCGAGGGCGTGTAGCCCTCTGAAGGTGAGGACGTGTGGTCCTCTAAAGGTGAGGGCGTGTAGCCCTACGAAGGTGAGGACATGCAGTCCTCTGATGGCGAGGGCGTGTAGCCCTCTGAAGGTGAGGACATGCAGTCCTCTGATGGCGAGGGCGTGTAGCCCTCTGAAGGTGAGGGCGTGCAGCCCTCTGTTGGCGAGGACGTGTAGTCCTCTCAAGGTGAGGGCGTGCAGCCCTCTGTTGGTGAGGACGTGTAGTCCTCTCAAGGTGAGGGCGTGCAGCCCTCTGTTGGCGAAGACGTGTAGTCCTCTCAAGGTGAGGGCGTGCAGCCCTCTGTTGGTGAGGACGTGTAGTCCTCTCAAGGTGAGGGCGTGCAACCCTCTGTTGGCGAAGACGTGTAGTCCTCTCAAGGTGAGGGCGTGCAGCCCTTTATTGGCGAGGACGTGTAGTCCTCTAAAGGTGAGGGCGTGTAGCCCTACGAAGGTGAGGACATGCAGTCCTCTGATGGCGAGGGCGTGTAGCCCTCTGAAGGTGAGGACATGCAGTCCTCTGATGGCGAGGGCGTGTAGCCCTCTGAAGGTGAGGACGTGTGGTCCTCTAAAGGTGAGGGTGTGTAGCCCTACGAAGGTGAGGACATGCAGTCCTCAGATGGCGAGGGCGTGTAGCCCTCTGAAGGTGAGGACATGCAGTCCTCTGATGGCGAGGGCGTGTAGCCCTCTGAAGGTGAGGGTAACTAGTACCCAAGGCGAGGGCGGGTAGCCCTCTCAAGGCGAGGACGTGTAGCCCTCTAAAGGTGAGGGTACTAGTACCCAAGGGTTCACCCTTATGAGAAAGCAAGAGATCGACTCATCGAGAGGATCGGTCATCCCAAATCCAAAAGATTTGGACATTTAGATGTAGGAAATCTATGTAGTTAACATGATTTTGAGGGATGCAAATGCATGCAACCTTTGTTGTGAAATTTCGGTAAATGCGGACTTTATATGAAACAATGCAATGTAATGGAAAGTTGTACAATATTCATGACATTCTTTCCCTATTTTGTGATTTTGATTTTGATTTGATTTTTTTTGGAAAACACAGATTGACTATCCTTTTGAAAAAGGTGATAATTCATGCAACCTTATCCTATCTTTTTGCAAATCTCTCTGGGAATTCCCTCTGAGTGTATGTTCTTTTTGATTTAGTCACTTGACCATTTTGGAGTGACGGCAATGGAGCCATTTGATGTTTAATCAATCCATTGAAATCCTAGGGTTTGTCCCCCCCCCCCCCCTTTTTTTGTTTTAAAACATCGACGGGTGAGAACTTTTGATCGGCCCGTATGTTCACTTGAGGCTCATGCACGGTGCCCCTCATTGCCCCAGTGTAAGGCTTTGAGGTACCAATCGTTGTCTTTTGTCATGACCTTGTAGGAGGGAACCTATTGGGTGAGAACTTCTAATCTGCCCCTAGGTTCACTTGAGGCTCATGCACAATGCCCCTCATTGCCCCAGTGTAAGGCTTTGAGGTACCAATCGTTGTCTTGTTTTCATAGCCTCGTAGTGAGGAAGAATGAAAGAAGTAGTTGATTCTTGCAAAAAGAATTTTCCAAGGATGAGAAATAGTTGAAGGATTTTTTGATGGATTAAGTCAAATGACTCCTATGTAGAAGCAAGATGTTTTGATGTTTTGATGATGCCAAAGGATCAAGTACTTCCAAGTTTTATTCAAGACAAGAATCCAAGAATCCAAGAAAATCAAGATATATGATCAAGTTGATCTCTAGAATCTTAGGAAGAAGTTTCCAAATTGAAAAAGCAAAAGGTTTGGCCAAAGACTTCTATCCAAATCAATTTAAATTGCGATTTGCCCTCTGGTAATCGATTACCAGCAACTGAAAATGTTTATAACAGTCACTAGAAATTTGAATTCAAAATGTGTAATGCGTAATCGATTACACATGGATGGTTATTGATTACCAGAGGGGATTTTCGAAAAATAATTTCCAAGAGTCACATCTATTCAAATGGTTTCATGAATGGCCATCAAAGGTGGCTTGGAAGCACGAATTTAAAGAGAGTTTTCATTGCCCAAAAAGTTTTATCCTCTCAAAAAGATTCCTTGGTCAACCACTTGCATATTCAATAAGGAATTTTGATTGATCTTTATTGTACAATCTATCTTTTTTAAGAGAGATTTCTTCTTCTTAAATCTGAAAAGGGATTAAGAGATCGTGGGTCTCTTGTTGTAGAGGATTCCTGAACACAAGGGAAGGGTTATCCCTGTGTAGTTCAGATTTTGTAAAAGGAGTTTTACAAAGAGAGTAGAAAATCTCAAGTGGGTTGCTTGAGGACTGGATGTAGGCGCGGGAAGTGGCCGAATCAGTATAAATCAAGTTTGCATTCCTCTCTTCCTTTAAACTTCATTTATTTATTGCTATTTATCTTTTGCTTTAAAGGAGTTTATTTTGAATTGTCTTTTGAGTAATTCATGTTAAGGGTGCATTGTTAATCCAAAAAGAAAGAGTGATAGTTCAATTGGGGAATAGTCTTTGCATCTTAATTCAACCCTCCCTTTCTTAAGATAACTGAGGCCATCTGTCCAACATCCTATTCTTGACAACTCGCTTCTCGAAGAAGACAAACTTTCCGGAATGATAAAATGAGGTCACATGAGCGTCTATATTTTTACTTGAAAACACAGTCAATCAAATGCCCTCTCTTCTTTTTTTGTTTTTTTTTTTTTTACTTTACTCGTCGTTTTACGACACCCCCACCAACGTGCAAGATGAGTAATCTCTGATTGAACGGTCTTGGAAGTCAACACTCAGGAGCGCAGGTTGCTTGAGCAAACAGACCAATGGCTTACACTCACATTCCGGTGGAAGTTGAATAAGCAAAGATGTGTTCGTGAGAGGATGTCCATTTTATCCATATCATTTAGCATTGTAACTGTGGTTTATGGCATAAACTTGAAAATCCTGATGAGTCATAACAACAGCTTCCAGAATTGCCCCATGTATGGTGTTGCTTGTCAATGTTAGGATTCAACAAGCGATTCTCCTCAAATTTCAGCCAGCCCGTATCAATTAGACTTCACACTTTATGCTTCGGGGTCATACAATGCTCAATGGAATGCCCCGGGGCTCCTCCATGATAAGCACATGTTGCGTTCGAGTCGTATCCTCAGAAAAATGGAGGTTGAGGAACCTTGGTTGGGGTTATGGCTACCATTGAATTATTGAGTGGATATGGGATCAAGTTTAGCATATGACAATGGAATTTGGGGTGAACCCTACAGGCTTTTTGCTGCAAAATTCCTTTTTGTTGGTGTTTTTGGTTTGTGCTAAAGGTGGTCTTCGTCATTGGAAATGCGGTAGACAGGCTTTGTGGTTGATTTAGGGATGGCCTTTGTGGATAACTCGGTGGTGGGTAAGGAGGAGGTTTGTTATTGGCTGAGTAATGACATTGTTGGGTTGGTGGGAAACTTGGCCGTATAGGAATGGCAGTCACAGCATGGGTTTCTCCCTCTTTCTCACCCTCTTCATTTGCCCCAATTTTCTCAGTCGTCCTAGTAGGATGACTAAATTTGCCTCTTTTCAGATCCACTTCGATCCTTTCACTGGCGAAGACCAAATCCGCAAAGCTTTGAGGGTGCGTAGCCCACCATCTTTTCATAGTAGAGTATCGATAATGTGTCTACCATCACGATCATTGTCTCCCTTTCCATCATTGGGGGTACCACCTGGGCCGCCAGATCCCTCCACCTTTTGGGTGTGTTCTTTGAAAGATCCGTCCCCCTTTTTGCAAATGTTCTGTAGTCGCATCCTATCCAGAACCATATCAAAATTTTACTGATACTGCCTAACAAAGGCAACCATTAGGTCCTTCCAAGAATGGACTCGAAAAGATTCCAAGTTAGTGTACCAGGTAACAGCTACCCCAATAAGACTTTCTTGGAAGGAATGTATCATCAATTCCTCATTTTTTGCGTATTCCCCCATCTTCTGACAATACATCTTTAGATGGTTCTTGGGACAAGTAGTCCCCTTGTACTTGTCAAGGTCCAGCACCTTGAACTTGGGAGGGGTGATGATATTGGGTTCTAGGAACAACTCTTTTAGGTTAGCAAAGGCATAATCTTCACCTCCTTCAATGGCCTAAGCCTTTCCTCTAAATGATCCAACTTTCCCATTTCTGCCATAGCACGAGGGTTTTTACTTGTTGTGGAATGCAAGAGGTGTAGCTGGGGGTGATACTGAGGGCCTTCCGAAGTGTTTTCAAGGGGTATACCACCAACTGCTTGCCCTTCAGTGGAATATCCGAGCCAAGGCTCGAAGTCGGCTAGATTGTGATGGGGAATTTCATGTGTCTCCCCCACGGTTTAAGAGACATGTGCATGATCAGTTTGGGGTTGTTGGCTCTCAATGGGTATAGGAGTGGAGTTATTGACATTCTTATTGGGAGTGTACGCCACTTTGGGTGGCGTATAGTTGAGAGGCAAACTATATGGCGGGAAGGCATGCTCGTTTTGAATTTGCACATCATGGGGGCTGCCCGTACTTCCCAAATCTTTGCCTACCATAACTGAGGTTGGATGATTCATTTGGTTGAGGCCACATGGGGGCATCGGGTTCCTCTCAGCAACAGTGCTGGTAGCGGCAATTGTAACCGCATTGGCTTCCATTATCTTCTTCATGCTCATCATGGCCTCCATCATCGTGGCCATTTTCTCTTTCATGGCTTCCATGTTGGCCTTCATCTGCTCTTGCACCTCCTCTACTTCACCCATTACTCTAGTTGTAGCACGGGTTCGGTAAAGGCGTCGTAAAGCGTGTTCTTTTCTTTTTTATAACAATGATTAAGTTCTTTTTCAAGGAAAGAATACAATGAACAACATGGATGTATGCGAATGATGTACAGTTGAAGTATTGCGAATCTTTACGCAGGACATGGAGTTGAATCAATTTAAATTTTCAACATGGTCCATGACATCTTTGTCAAGGTGAAGCTGGAAGTAACAAGGATATCAACAATCCTAAACGTGTTTGGTAGTAGACGAAGCAATGATGTAACACGATCCATCGTTTGCCCCAATTTTTGCAAGATGGTCACTTCCATGCTTCAACTTGACTCGATGAACCTTTTCGTAAAAGCGGGAGCTTGGTTCAACCCCACATCCCAGGGAATGGCAATTCTGATCGCCAATACTTCAACAACATCTCATAGGGATGAATGACTCGGGCATACTTTAAGCTATGCATGGAAAATGTAATTATGAAATTGAGATGCCCGAAGAAACACCATTTCCTAGTTAATCATGCATTAGGTACCATGTTCAATTATTTTGTTTTGTTGTTGTGTGTGTTTTTTTTTTTTTTTAGAAATGGGTTTATGATCCCAACATGGTTGGCTCATGGTGCCTAACACATGCAACTAAGAATGTAGTGTGAAGTTTCACGCTTCCCCTTTTTTGTTTTTGTTTTGTAGAGGAAAACGCAAGGATGAGCAAACAAAAAGTATGTTGAACGCATATGATGATGCAATGACTCATGCAAAATGGGAATGTGATAATGGACAAATGCAGGAACGATATGTTCATTATGATGCTGAAGAGATGTTTATGCGGTGCATGATATGAATGCATTTTACGGACATGAGAGCCCGGAAAATTATCTCTTCTTACTTGCGCATTTGGGGGCGCAGTGCCCCATGTGTACAATTAAGAAGGTGATATGGACCTTCCGGCTTCCCGTGACAAAGGACGAGACCAACATACAATGCATGCTAGAGATAAAATGCGGGAGTGACTTGATTCGCTCTGATTTTTGGAGTAAAAACGTGGGATAAACTCATTTTATTCAAAAAGCTATAACTAGTCAAGATCTGAGCGACAATACAAACTTCCTAGCGGTTTCCAATCATATGGTCCATTAAGTCTATCATATGCTGACAATAGCTGAGAAGTCCGTGGATCTCCTCGGGGGCGGAGTAGGTGTCCGCCACTGCTTTGGCCTTGGCTAGCAATCGGGGAAGTTCTTGACTCCTGTTCAAAGTAAGAGCAAATCGGTCCGTCCACATTGTTGCCTCTTGGTGCAATGAATCAATTACCCTTTCCCTTGCTTCCCTTTCTGCTGATATCTTGGCGTACTCATCCTCTAGCCTTTGCTCGTGAGTCGCCGCTAGATTTAGCTTCTCTTTGCACTTATCGATGATGGCCCACATATTCCCTTCAGTCTCGCTTAACTGTTGGGACAAATTTCTTTTCGACCTAAGGCAAACCTTTAGCTCGTCCTTCAAGATCATGCCTTTGACCCGTGATGATTCCTTTCACCTCTTCGGAGATCATGCCTTTGACCCGTGATGATTCCTTTCACCTCTTCGTTCCAAGGCTTCAGCTGTGGCCATATTGACGTCCCTTAGTTCATCATACTCTTTTCAGACTTTGATGGCTATGGACTTGAACTTCTCTTCGACTACCCGGGCTCTTTCAAGCTCTGCCTTTAGGGCTTGTACCTCATCACTTTCTTCCGAAGCTTTAACCTCATCATGTCTCACAGTCTTTAGATTTGGGAGCCAATCCAATCCTTGTGTTTGGACTCTCAGCCACTTATGATAGCCGCCGATGATCCCATTACTGCTTCCCCTAAGCTCTCTGTCCTTTCTTCACGCCGCATCCCATGCCTTGCGAACTCCTTGGAGTACCCTCGCGTTGTGGTCACCGAAACCCCGTGCGATGAAAGGCGTGATGCTTTCGTCCGATGGCACTCCTCTCATGGGGTAGCCAAGCTGTCTTATGGCGAGGACGGGATTATAATTAATACAACCCCTTGTTCCATCAAGGGAACATTTGGACATCCTTCGCATGAAGATAGAATCCTGATTCTTCCTTCCTTCTAGCGAGGGAACAAATTAACAGACGCCCCTCCATGCTAGCCAAGAGTTGGTCCCAATTCGCCTTTCCTTTTTCGACGCACGAGCGGTGACCTTGTAGCGGATAGACGGGCCTACCTTCTTGGAGAAAAGGGTGTGAAACCTGCCACACATAGAGAGCCAGTGCACAACAAAAAATTCTTGCGTCGCTCTTTTCACATCCCCGGTCGAACGTGTCATACATGGCCAAAATGGCGACGACCGGGCTTTCCTTGCCATGATGAAAGGCGAGGAAAGCGTCAATCACTGCTAGGTCCACTAACCCTTCCATATTCGGAAAGAGGACAACTCCAAAGATCAAGAGCGCCAAGATGTCAATAAAAGAAAGCCCATTCGCCTTGATTTTCCAAGGCCTTTGCCCTTTCCTCCAAACACTTCCTTGATACTCCGACTACCCTATTCCTATTTTGCTTTACCTGGTTCAACTCTTGTGCTGAGACTTTCACTACCTTGGCAACTCTTGTCGTGGAGGGATAGAACCAGAGAAAAGATATGGCTTCCTTCCTCCCAATGGGCATCCCAGGATTTCTTCAAACTCTTTCACAGTCGGCACTAGCTGGAAGTCCTCGAATGTGAAGCACCTTAGGGGCTGGTCATAATACTGGGAAAGGGATGCAATCGGTTCCATGGAGACTTCTACCCTAGCTAGGTCCCAAATCTTACCATAGGCTTTGCGGAAGGCTTGCTGTTGAAGTTGACCCATTAATTGCCCCAACTCTCGTAAACTAGTGACCTCTAAGCTCTTGATTTTGACTTGATAGAACCTCTTTTTAAGCGAAGGCTTTTGACTTGATCCCATGTTTTACTAAAGTAAAATAAAATCTTGTCCGAATCAAAACTCCGACATCTATCATGGGTGGAATGGATGAATGCATGAAGAAATGCATATGACACAGATGCAATTTACGAATACGGGAGCCCGAGAAATTGTTTCCTTCTTGGATACAACGTTTGGGCAGCATGGCACCCAACGTATGTTTTTTTAAGAAGGTGACACGGACCCTCCGTCGGTTTGCTAAAGTGAGAGGATGAAACCCACGCATGATGCATATGCGAAAGGCACAACACGGGGATGTACATAGTACGACAATATTAACAAACAAATATAAGCAAAAAGGTATATGATACTTATGCATGGCAGTGTGAAAAATGGCACGCAGCGTGTTTGCTCCGTGCCCCTATTTAAGGGACCTATAAGGGAGAGAGCTAACTAGGCTTTTAGTGATAACCCCCAAGGTAGTCATATCTCTCTTGATGGTTTCTAGAGGTATCATCCCCTTCGAAGAACATACTGCAGCAGTAGGGACTACTAGCAACAATATGTTTTCAAAGAGAAAAACTCTAGATGAGGGTTCACTGTAATCAAGCAAGTCGGAGACCTAGCATGATCACGGATTCACCTCCACTCCTTATGTTCCCACGAACCCGAGTATAGGGCCCTTTTTCAACTCACCGTGTGTGCAAATAGTGTTAGTGTTTGTGTGCATTAAATGAATAAATATTTACCTCAAGCATACATTTAAAAATGCAAAAAAAACATCAATGAGTTATATATACAAGAACATAATGAAGGGAAACCCAACAAAGGAGTAAGTCACGGTAAAACATTGCACAAGATTAAATGGCCTAACTCTCTAAAAACAGTCCCCAGTGGAGTCGCCAACTGTCGCAACCTACCCTTCGGCGGGAGGGCGACGCGAGACTCGCGGGATGCGTGTTCCACGAAAGGAATACGCGCGGAGTCGCCACCAATGTTTATTTGAGGAAAACGTCGGAAAAACTGGAAAAGACGTGATCTACGAACTTTTAAGTGAAAGGTTCGGGAGTTGTATTTACGCACGGGGAAGGTATTAGCACCCCACACGTCCGTCCCAAGGGACGGCAGCCTTTAATCGAATGTGCAAACATGACCTTGATTTTTATGTTCCCTTTTATGTCTTTATATCCTTTATACCCTTTTTATATTTTTTCTCTTTTTGTGGTCGACAAGGGTGTTTCCCTTTGCTCCTACGTATTCCTCAATTTGCGATGAGGAAATCAGACCTACGTAGTTCTTTCTTATCAAGTGATTCTTTTTTACTTAAAAGGTGATCATTTTAAGGCGTTGGACCTTGAAAATGATCCATTTTACTTAGCAAGAAATTGAAATGATAAACTTCAAAAACCTATTTTTATGGACGAGCTTGACTAGGCGAGTTGATTTTAGCCTTAGTTTCACTTTAGTTATTAGTCAATTTGGTTAAGAATGAGAAATCCCAAAGAGAAAACGTCCGATTGATTTTCTGCTTTATTTTACTAAAAAAGATGTTTTTTGATTATTATATTATTTTTTACCTCTTTTTTTATTTCCAACGTGGTTACGGCACGACCGAACGGTCGGAATTCAGTTTAACCGAAGTTAACGAATAATACAATTCAAACGATTGGTGGAAATTTATTTTATTTTTAGGTTAAGCGAGAAATGACTTAAATAAAATGGCTTAAGCACGTCAAAAGGGGGTATAAAAAGTAAATGAAATGAGAATAAAAATACACGAAACACAATGTGGACCACCACGGGTACATAGAATGAATCGAAAAGCTTGGTTCGAGGTACTTACCCGTTGAAGATCGAAGAACGATGAAGAACGTCGAAGAACGGTCGAAACCTTCGCGAAATTCCTTACAGAAATGTTACGGAAACGTTTCGGAAGCGCCTCATCTTAGATTTTCTTCACGGAAACAATTTTTCCAAGCAAATTCGAAAGAGAGAGAAGTGTCTAAGGGGATGAACCCTTTTCCTTCTCACTTCCTCCCCTATTTATAGCAAAATAGGGAAGATGGTTGCCGCCTAGCTCGCCCAGGCGAGCCAGGTTGCTTCCTCCAGAAGCAACAGCCTTCTGGAGGAATCTTTTGGAAGGCCCAAGTGGGCCTGGTTGCTATTTGCACCCCCATTTTTACTAAGTACACCCCCCTCTGCCTTTTTTGGTGATTCTTTTTTCGTAAAGTTACGGAAACTTACGAATTTCGTAACGATACTTGTTTTCTTTCCGTAATGTTACGGAACCTTGCGGATTACATAATCATCCCCTTTTTGACTTACGGAATGTTACGGAACCTCACTAATTATGCAACGATGCTTCCATTTGATTTCCGATGTGTCACGGAACCTTTACGGATTGTGCATCAATATTTTCTTCTGTTTTTCGGCATGTCCCGGAATTTCACAAATTGCCTAATGATGGGTGCCAAGCACCTTACAAGGACCAAACAAAGGTCGCATGTCATCAAGCAAAGGTCCCCGGACGAAATTAGGGTATGACAGCATCTGAGGCAGACTCTACGGAGAAGAGCGGCCCTAGAGGGACAACGAATAGTGATGACTCTTCATCGTAGCAGACGGCTCCTTAGACTAGGTGTACCTACTTTTGTGGGTGGGTGTATCTAGTTCAGACTGCTAGGTTTACTCTTTTGATTTTTGGGTGGGTAGACCTATTGTATAAAAATTTTGATGATTGTATATAATGTGGTTGAAGCCACCACAGTTGTTACCTTTGCTCTGGATGTCACTATGTTATTTTGAAAACTCCCATATTTTGGACAGTTTTAGATGATAAATATAATTATGTTTTATCTTGTTATTTGAAAAGGAAATGTTAACAAGCTGTATTTGAAAAGAGTTTACCGACCGCATTTTATTATTTTTCAAGTGACGATCTAAAATGATGGCTGGTATGTTTTCTTTTTGAAAGAACAAAATAGTTTGGAGATTATGAATGATCAGAAAGAAATGAATCCAAATAGAATTGTGAACTGACCATTCAGGACTCTATAGTGATAATTTTCCTTCTGAATTTAATTACCGTGAAAAGAATAACAGTACAAAAAAAAGAGAAAAAGAAAAAAAATTCCCCTTGGTTTATGCTATTTAATTTATTACTATTAAACCAGTCATTATTTAGGGACGCCACACACGTCCTCCGTAATCCCTTCCTAAGCACTATTAATACCCTTCACCCAGGGTTGCAAATCCAGATTCTACATAACCACAATTTCTTGATGAATATCATTTCCACTTGCAATTCCTTCTTTTTTCCTGCCAAGTTAGAAGTAGCCTCCACTAGCAATTCTTTTTCAATTGACTTCCTGTTCAAGTCTTTCAAACCACTAGGACCAACGGGCTTAATTGTTTTCTTAGGCACATAATGCACCTCTAATTTGTTCCTATGGACTTTCCCCTTATTATTCATGTCAACTCTACTATTAATTCTACAATTTGAGATTGGGTGTTATTGGATCAAGCTGGGAATCTAGAAAGAGGGGTTAGAATAGATTCCTTAAAAATTTACCAATTCTTTATTAATCACAAATTAAACACAACCTCCTTTAAATCAAGTTTTTCTCAAATAAAACTTTTCAAACAATGTTTATTAACATGAAAAACAATTTATTCAAATCATAGTAAAATCAGAGTTTAGATCAAAAGCAAATACCAATTCCAATATCAAGATTGGTTGCAAAACTAGGGATAGAGAAAGAGAGAATCAAACACAAGATTCATACTGGTTCTTCCCTCAAGAGAACCTACATCTAGTCATACCCAACAACTCCAGTTAGATATTTCCACTATGAATTTCAATGCAATATGAACATTATGCACATGTAAAGAAATTCAAGAACACCTTTCCAACTTGAACCCTACAAGCGAAAATCACAAAACCTTGTTGAACCTTATGACAAGAACCTCAAGAGTTGAAACCCTATCAACTCAATCTCTTGCAAACCCTATCCAAGATCAAATTACAATAGAGAAATCAGTTAAAGGATTGAATATACCTTTGAGTATGGATAAGAAACTCTTCAAGCTTTAACTATAATGGTCAATCTATGATGAAGATTGCATGACCGTTAGGCATCTTATTCTCTCAAGATGAATGCATAAAAATCCATTTTGTTGACTCTTAGAAAGTGATTTCAAAAGATAAAATTCATAAAAAGAGTCACTCAAGAGAAAGAGCAAGAGAGGGTATTAACAGATTTTAACTAATAAAACCGCTATAATCGATTACCAAAACTTCTAATCGATTAATATGATCAAATCCCCATTGTTCTGCATTTCCAAAATCTTGGTAATTGATTACACCAATTGGTAATCGATTATCTCAATCAACATAGAGCAAGCAAAACTCTTTATAAGCAACATAATCGATTACAACATTTGGTAATCGATTATTTCGACTTCCAGAAAACTCCTTAAGTTTTTCAGAAGCAATGTAATTGATTACTGAAAATGGTAATCGATCATCTAGATGTACAAATCCTTCCTTCTTATTAAAACAAGCATTGTAATCGATTACAGTTAATGGTAGTCAATTATCTCGATGGGACATAGTTAGATTCAATTAAAGCAAGCTCTAGTACTTGTTCTAACGCAATGTAATTGACTACATGAACTTGTAATCGATTACCTTATGTAGAACATGTATTGCTATAAAAAAAACTATCAATCTAAAATCATACTTCATAATCATTTAAGCATCCATAAAAGAATCTAAACTAATCTACAACCCACATGACTAGTCTAAAACAATCAATACAACACCACACCTATTAAATGTGTTTTGGCATACAAAATATCAAAAGCAAAACAAAACAAAAGAGACAAAAGATCCTTCGATCAACATGTGCCCTACTATGTTGTAGACATCACAAAAACCAAGTAACTTCTCATATACAAGATCAACAAAGAATGCATAGCCATGAGGTATCACTAAAATTTGATCTCTTAATTATTGTTTAAGATCTGAATATAAATCCACTAACACCCTCGCGAAGTGACCAAAGGATTTCACAGTCGTAGCATCATCCAAAGCTAGAGGCACTCTCACTCCCCATGCTATAGAGAAGACGATTCTTTGTCTCCAATATTCTTGCGGCAACCAGTGCGTGTTAGACAAACGCACCATATTAGGGTTGAAATTTGATGACCATGTAAATAATCGTAGAACTCCCGGCGCAGGACTCTAAGAACTACCCATCAAAGCCTGTCGCATATCCTCCCCCAAAGAAAAGGAGAATTCAAAATATCCTTTACCAAAGGAAATCAAATTCTAGTTTCCAACTAGCTTCCACAGTGCACTAAGATTTTTGCGCAAGTCATGAATGTGAGGCAGGGTATCCTTGTTTAATAGCACCATATGATCATTTAGGTTATTCTTGCGACTCTCCAATCCTTCCTGATACTCTTTCTCTGGTAGTTTGATCGCAATAGCATCTCCCTTTGGACAAGGCACTTGGAGTTGACTAAGTGGCACATCACAAGCATGGCTAAGCGTGGAAACAAAGGATCTTATCACCATATTTGGTTGCTTTGATGTGGTTGTTAGTGGAGGTGTAACACCTGGAAGAAAGCTCCATGGAATCAAAGGTTCTAACATGGCTACGTGTAGGCCGCATAAAAACCCTAAGATCACTAAACCCTAGTAGACCTCATCCTTTTTCTAACCTAACATATTTTTCCTTTAAAAAAATTAATTTATTTTGGACTTTTCTTTTGCTTAACGGTATATTTGGATAAATTAAAGGATATGAAATAAATAATTTAGGCTTAAATATGAAATTGGTCCTTATAAGTTTGTGTCTTTTCAACTTTGGTTCATGAAATTTTTTCTTTCTAGTACTTGTAAGTTCATAAGCTTTTGGTCCCTAATGTCAAGAACTGTTACAAAAATGTTAATGATGATGTCAGGGTGACATCATCATGTGCAATGTTAAAAAAATATTCCACAAAGAAAAAAAATTTCCACAAATACATCTAGTCTATGTACTTGTTCGCTTAAGCAAGAAACCAAGCTTGCTTAAGTGAAATACAACTAACAGAACATCACGACTTGTAATTTTTTTCATATTTTGGGACTTTAGTGATGCAATCCTACCCCCCCAAGGGCATTGGATAGAAGACTCCAAGAAGATTGAGCCAAAGATGCAAGAGAAGATCCTAGGGTTCTCATGAGCCTTAGGGTAGATTTTAGGCCCATGGGCTAAGTATGAGCCCACTTATCTTTGTACATATTAGATTAAGGTTTCATTATTTTTGGGCCTTGTATTTAGGGCTTCATAGTGTAGGGAGGGTACCCTAGTAATGTAGGATTTTTCAACCCTTATATTTTAGGGCACCTAGACTAGTTTTCGTATTAGGATAGTTTTGTAATTTTACATGCATTAAGTGCCCTATTTGATGTGTGTGTTAGGAGATAAATTTAATTGAACTAGAAGAAGCCCAATCCAATTAAATTTTGGACCATCTTAAGGGGGAGGTGAGCATTTGCTTGCTACACCCCATTGTCACATCATATAGTCACACTTTGTGCATGTCCTTCATACTTTACATGCCTCATGACACCTAAGCACACTTAGTGGAGAATATTGGACTTGATCTTGGATTAGTGGGCTGAACCATAGCTAAAATTCACTAATCATAATTAGTGAAATTTTGGCTCCAAAATTTGGCTCCATAAATTCAAGTGAAATTTGAATAGAAATTCAAATTTCCCTCCAATTTTGTATGACACTTAGGCTATAAATAGAGGTCATGCATGTGCATTTTTTGAACTTTGATCATTTGTGAATTACACTTCAAAGTTCAGACCTCATTTGAGGCACAAAATTTCGTGCTACTTCTCTCCTTCTCCCTCCACTTATCTTCTCCTACCTTTAAGCTCTTATCCATGGCTTCCTACGATGGTGAGCTTGTTCTTGACTCATCTTCTCCTTGAAGTGGTGTCTCTAATCATCTTTCTTCCTTCTCCATTACACTGCCATTGAACTTCAAGAAGCAAAGGATTCCATTGATGAAGAAGATCCAAGGCCTACAAGCTCAACATGGAGCTACATCATGTGGTATCAAGAGCATCTTCGTCTAGCTTATGTTCTTTTGCTTCCTCTATCTTTTTGTTCGGGCAATTCACTTTATTTCCTTGCTCCTCACCTTATTATCCATGTATATCCTCCATTGTCTTTTGGTTTGTTTCTATTTAGAGTAGATTCAAAAAAATAAACCGATTAAATCTTAGATCTACGCTTGTTCTTGCATTTCTATGGTTCAAATTTTATAGATCTACTCTTGAATCATGTTCTTGTGTTGATTTTAGGTTCTATTATTTTTCAGTCATAATCTTCTTGTGCAGAACCTTTAGATCTAAATTTTCTTCCAAAATATTGATTAGAAAAAAAAACAAAAATCTAAATGTAAATCACTTAATCCATGTTGTCTTATAGTCATGTTTAGTCATAATAATTGTTACATTATGTTCTAAGTTTCTGTTGAATTTTGATTTTGTTGATTGAATTCTACATACATTTGTGCATGTATTCTTTTCATTCTTAGCCTATCTTTTGAATTTTGAGTCTAATTCATGCATGTCATTTATTTCATAACATGTTCTAAATAAATTCCTAGAAGTAGTCTTGTTGTTGAACTTTTTTTTTGTTTTCTAAGTTTCCTACATGATGCCTGTTAGTCGATGAATACGACTAACTTTTGTGTATAAAACCTGCGTATATTGTATCAAAATTTCCCAATTTATGGTTGTTTTGTAATACTATAAGTACTTTTTGTTAAATATAGGTAATAGATAATTTATACTTTTGTTTTGTGCGTTTAATAAACAATTTCTCTCAATTTCAAGTTAAATAGGCAACTTTGGCAAAGTGTTGTTTTTCACTCTTTCGCTAAGCCAAGCTGTTGGCTTAGCGTGAATTCGCTAAGCGCAACCTTCAGTGGCTAAGCGTGAGGAAGAATCCAAAAGAAGATAAGTTGTCAAGTTCGCTAAGCGCACCGCTCCAGGTCATCAAGCGCGCTGCTTCAGCTCATCCACTAAGCGAAACAAGCGTGCTAAGCCAAAATCCACTTATGTGCGCTAAGCGATCCAAATCTGCACTAAGCGCATGAGCACGAACAAGGCCACCTATTTAAGCCTGAAATTAGATTTGCAAAGGGAGTTTGGCACTTTTCTTGAGAAGCTCTGCATGCACGAAGGTTCTAGAGAGAGAAAGGTCTAAGCTCCAGAGAGTTCTGAGAGATTTTGCTGTGTAAAGATCTACAGAGACGCGAGTTAGAAGTGGAAGCCGTTCTGAGAGCTTGAGATGAGTTTGTGAGTGATTGTGAGATCCTAGAGGTGAAGGAGACATCCTCACCACTTGTGTTTTTGCAGTCTTTCATCTTGTTCTTCTCTTTGTTGTAAAGGAGGTTTCTGGACTATGGAAAGCTAAATCCTCTGTTGGATCTTCCCTGTAGGTACCTTATGTAAATATATTTCTATCTATGTAATGATGTTTTGTGTGTTCTCTGTACTATCTATTTTTCATTCCAATGTGCTTTTACCTTGATCACGTAGATGCATGCTTTGTTAAGGTCATTCAACAGTGGAAACTGGTTTGATTCTAAAGTCCCTGATAGTACGGGACTAAGTTGTTGTGCTATCACGAGGAATCGGGGTACAAGAACTTAGTTGTGTATGTGTGTCTTAATGCAGTCTTGGTTGAGTTTAGTCTTACAAGAGGAATCTGTGGACGAGGCTTGATCAGGACTAGGCTAGGTTATCATGAGGAATCGGGGTCTAATAGTCCAGGAGACAACATAGGAACGCATGAGCAAGGTTAAATAGAGAACATCCTTTTTAGCATCAGGAACCTATGAGGAAGACCAACGCATTCTCTACTTGTTTTTACACAATATTTCTCTTGCGTGATTTTCTTTCTTTTTTGCCTAGATAGTTTATGTACCTGTTCATAACCACAGTCATATTTTCATACCAGACGCCAATTTATCGAAATAGCTTGCTAGATAACACAAGTTCCTCGAGAGTTCAATACTCGGTTCTTACCGTTTTATACTACTTGTGCGATCTGGTACACTTGCCGGTTGCGAACAAGTTTTTGGCGCCGTTGCCGGGGAACTTCTTTTTATTTGGGAAGTTTGCTCATTTTTAGGTGTCTATTATTTATTTTTTATTCTTTGATTGTTTCTGTGAATATTTGTTCTTTAGGTTATATTTATCTTCTCTAATTGAACTGGATAACCACTGCTCTATTAGTACTATTTATGCATAGATCTCCTACAGGCACTTTAGTTCCTTTGGACTTAGAAATAGAAGCTACACTAAGAAGGAACAGGGCTAAGAGGAGACCGAAATTGTTGCAAGACAGAATAGTTGCGTCCATTCTTGAGGAGGAGACTCATTTTTTTTATTCATTATCACTTGATTCACCATCATCAAGGGAATCCGCTAATCAATATTCTAAAGTTGTTACCATGGCAGATGAGCATGATCAGAGGACTACCCTTGAGGACTATTCAAGTGGCTCTGTACCACAATTTTTCACTAGCATTGCACGTCCTGAAGTGCAAGCGCATAATATCACCTACCCACATTCTTTGATCCATCTGATACAAGGGAATTTATTTCAAGGATTACCCAATGAAGATCCCTATGCACACTTGGCAACATTTACAGAGATTTGCAATACTGTTAAGATTATCGGTGTACCAGATGAAGCTATCAGACTCAGCCTTTTCTCATTTTCACTGGCATGAGAGGCCAAGAGGTGGCTCCACTTATTCAAAGGCAACAGTCTTAAAACCTGGGAAGAAGTGGTGGAAAAATTTCTAAAGAAGTAGTTTCCAGAATCTAAGACTGCTGAAGGGAAGGCAGTAATATCTTCATTTCATCAGTTCCCTGATGAATCCTTGAGTGAGCCATTGGAGAGATTTAGAGACTTACTGAGAAGAACTCCCACCATGGATTCTTCGAGCCAATCCAACTGAATATGTTCATAGATGGGTTGAGACCACAAACCAAGCAATTACTAGATGCTTCTGCTGGGGGAAAAATAAAGTTGAAAACCCCAGAAGAAGCAACTGAGCTCATAGAGAACATGTCAGCCAATGATCATACCATCCTAAGGGACAAAACCCATCAACCCATAAAGAAGAGCCTATTGGAACTAACATCACATGATGCCTTATTGGCAAAGAACAAGTTTCTATCTAAGCAACTTGAGATCCTAATAGAAACACTTGGTAAGCTGCCAACTAAACTGTCGATTGGACAACCTACACATTCTTCTGTTTTGCAGGTCATAGGTAGTACCATGTGTGGTGAAGCTCATGAGATAGGCCAATGCATTCCCACTGATGATAACACTCAAGAAATTCATTTCATGGGGAATCAGCAGAGGCAAGGGTACACTCAAGGAGGGTTTTCAGGCTTCCAGCAAGGTCCTTATAATCAGCAAGGACAGTGGAGGACACACCCTGGCAACCAATTCAATAAAGACCAAGGTGGATCCTCAAGTAGGCCAATTCAACAAGGGCCTAACATCTTTCAAAGGACAACTAAGTTGGAAGAGACTTTGACTCAGTTTATGCAGGTAACGATGTCGAATCATAAGAGTACTGAGTCAGCACTAAATACCCTTGAAGTACAGATGGGACAACTGGCCAAGCAGATAGCTGACAAGTCATCAAATAGCTTTGGAGCAAATACAGAAAATAATCCTAAGGAGGAATGCAAGGATGTGATGACCAGGAGTAAAAGGTTTGTGGAAGCTGAGGATGAAGAAAATGTGGTAGACAAGGAACAACTGAGTGAAAAGACAGGTGCTGAGGTTAAGAAAAATGATGTGAAGGGTAAAGAGAATCAGGAAAAAGGGAAGAAAATAATGGTCCAAAATAAAAAGATGGAGGACCAAGAAAAAGAAAAAGAAAGAGAAAAAGAAATAGAAAATGAGAAAAATGAAAATGAAAAAAATAAGGTTGCAAAGAAGAGTAGAAGTGGAAAGGTTGTGGAAGAAAGTGTGGAAGTACCATATCCTGTGGTGCCTTCCAAGAAAGAAAAAGATCGTCATTTGGCAAGGTTTTTGGATATTTTCAGGAAACTGGAAATAACCATGCCCTTTGGCGAAGCTCTACAGTAGATGCCACTCTACTCTAAATTTTTGAAAGATATGTTGACAAGGAAGCATAGGTACATTCACTAGGAAAACATCATAGTGGAAGGAAATTGTAGTGCTGTAATCCAAAAGATCCTTCCACCTAAGCACAAAGATCCTGGGAGTGTAACCATTCCTTGTTCAATAGGAGAAGTCAATGTGGGAAAGGCTCTGATTGATCTGGGAGCCAGCATTAATTTGATGCCACTCTCCATGTGCAGAAGACTGGGAGAGTTGGAGATTATGCTCACTCGAATGACTTTGCAATTAGCTGACCGCTTCATTACCAGGCCCTATGGAGTGATTGAAGACATGTTGGTCAAGGTAAAGCATTTTATCTTCCCAGCAGACTTTGTGGTCATGGATATCTCTAAAGATATTGACATCCCTATAATCTTGGGAAGGCCGTTCATGTTAACTGCAAGCTACATAGTTGACATGGGGAAGAGAAAGCAGGAGTCAGGTTTTGAAGACCAAAAAATTGATTTCGACTTCTTTGTGGAAGACAAGCCTGCTCCAGAACACAATGTTTGCTTGTAGGTAATGGGAGAAGGGCAAGAGGTTCTGAAGGTGAGAACCAAAACATGAGATTTCCTAGAGAGGTAAAAGCGTCAAGCTAATGACGTTAAAGAAGCGCTTCCTAGGAGACAACCCAGTTTTAATCTTTGTTGTGTTTGTTTTTCATGCATTTGATCATTAGGAACTTGCTTAATAATCTTTACATGGAGCATATCAACCTCTCTTTGAATGTGAAATTAAGGGTTTTAATTTCTTGGGAAAGGACTAAGTTATAACTCAGAAAAAAAAAATCTTTTTAAAAATTAGTCCTTTCACTAAGCGCATGCTTCTCGCTAAGTGCATAATCACTCATGCGCTAAGCCATAAGTTCAAGCGCTTAGCGCACCACCCTGACACCTGAGGTTGATTATTTCCGTTAAGCTAGCCAAGGTTTGGCTAAGCCAAAATCAATTCGAGTTGAATTCCGCTAAGCGACAGACTGATCGCTAAGCAATGGCTTCACCTTGGCTAAGCGAGACCCAATGTCACCAAGTGCGATTCATTGCGGTCAGAATTGATGGCCATGGGACTGAGCGCGTAATTTGCGGGCTAAGCGGATATTCTTGTGGTTTAAACTGGATTCACTGCAGCTTAGCACCACTCATAGTCGTTGAGCTCAATCGCTTGCGGCAGCATATGCGCTAAGCGATGCTATTGACCGCTCAGCGCCAGCTTCTCTGTACCTAAATTGCATAATTTTAGCTAAGCAGACTAAAGCCTGGCTTAGCGGGAATTGTAGGTTTTCTAATCTGCATATCTTGCTAAGCGACAACATTCTCACGCTAAGCCAAATTCTATGCTAAAAAAGATGAATTTTGAATTTGGCTAAGCGCAGGACCGCGGAGCGGGAAGAAAAATTGAGAAACCAAACGTCTTGTCTTTTCGCTCAGCGATTCGCTCAGCGAATCGCTCCGCTAAGCGAAAAGAACGAAACGTTCTTAGTGGGTGTAGTTACACCCACTCTTTGAAAATTTTCGCCCCTTCTGCTCCCTTTCTCTCTCAAACTGCTCCTTGTGCGTTTTTGCTTCTTCTACTCTGCATCTACTTGTTTTCATCAAGCATCTGCAGCACAAGTAAGTTCTTTGATCTCTATCTTTGTTATTTTATCAAACCTTAGGTTAGACAACTTTAGAGTAGGTTTAAACTTTTAGGGTTTTGTTGTTTTAGGAATGGTTTAAAGTTGAAACCTTTAGGTTCATTTTGTGCCTGAAAACTGTACTGAGGGTTGTGCATGTTCAATCTACTTGGTAGAGGCCCGAAATATGGAGGAAAATGCGAAACTATTTATGTGCTTTTTCTGGAAAACACAATGAATTCGCTTAGCGCACATACCGCGCTAAGCGAGTTCATCAATATTCGTTGAATGTAAGCGTTTTCCTAAAGAACTCGTTGAGCTCTCTTACCGCGCTAAGCGAGTTCTTCCCTGAACATAGGTGTTTATATGAGCACTCAATAAGCGCGCATTGTGCGCTAAGCGACTTTATTTCTTGAGGATGAACATTCATCCACCTAGTACAGTACCTGGGCTAAGCAAGGCTGATTCGCTAAGCCCAGGTAACTTAGTAAAAAAAATTTACTGATTGGTCGCGCGCTAAGCTAGAATCTCCTGTGCCAAGGGAAATTCTTTGTGGCATTTGCTGATTTGAGCATTCCTGTTCGCTAAGCCTCCATAACTTAGTGAAATTTTTGCCCAGTTTAGTGCCGCTAAGCACAGCCTACCCTTGGCTAAGCGCAAATCCATGTGGCTGACCTTAGGCTTAGCGGGCTCCTCGCCAGCTAAGCCAATTTTGCAGACACTGGACCATAGCAATTTCCGCTAAGCGGCACTCCTGTGCCGCTAAGCCCAGTGTTGTTTTCTGTGAAACCCGCTAAGCGACCCATGTTTCACCAAGAGGGGGTGTGCCTTTTACATATTGCCACTAAGCGATAATTCTCTCGCTAAGCGACCATTTTTTTTTTAGTGTTATTTTTCAGTTTTTCTCTTTTAATTTTTAATAAATTGGGTCCTGATCAAATGTTTGATTCCTTTGTCTACAGATGTCTTCAAGGAAAAGAAAGAGCATCAGTTCAAGGCCCACTACTCAATATGATACACGGAGATTCCACTCCTTTGAGGCCTAGACCAGATATACTAACAATGTGTTGGGAAGACACATATTAGCTGAGAGGAAAGTGGAAATCTATCACACAGAGCTAGATGAATTCAAGGGCAAGCTGGAGAGGCGTAACTTTCACAAGCACCTCACCAACTTAGCTGATAGTAGCATTGACCTCGCATTGGTAAAGGAGTTCTACGCCAACCTCTACAGTCTAGAGGGGCCTTCACCTAAACAAGTCAGAATCCGGGGCCACTTAATAAGGATTGAGGCAGACAACCTCAATGCCTTTCTAGAAACACCTGTAGTGCTTGTTGAGGGTGAATCTTTGCCCGCTTACTCAAGATAATGTAGGATGCCTATTGACATTAGAGAAATTGAGGTTGCACTGTGCATACCCGGCCAAGGGTTTATTCTAAATGTTGAAGGTCAACTGGGGAAGATCCTTAGAAAAGATCTAACCACCCTTGCTCAGGTCTGGAGTGTTCTATCCTACTCCAACCTGGCTCCGACCTCCCACACATCGGATCTGATTGTGGATTGAGCTAGGTTAATCTTTGGCCTAGTTACTCAGTTGGACATGAATGCCGGAGCCCTCATTTCTGGGCAGATTACTTCTATGGCCCAGTCTAACTCCTCAAGACTCAAGTTTCCTGCTCTTATCACAGCTTTATGCAGGACCAGAGGAGTTGCCTCCAATAGTCTTGTCTTTGAACGTCTGAGCCCGATCATTAATTTGGCCTACATAAGTAAGAATTGTTGGAACCCTGATGATCCAACAATTATTATTAGGGGGGCCAAAGACCAAGGGCAAGGCTAGTTGAGGCTCCTTCTACATCAGTAGCTCCTCATCTAGCTTCTACATCAGCAGCTCCTCCTCCAGCGCGTATTGCAGCAGCTCCTTCTACCCCACCTCCTACAGATTTTCAGCATTTCAAAGCCATGCTTCGAAGCATACATCAGGGGAAAATTATTTTGCTGCAAAGTCTCCAGCTGATAGCACCTCCAGACTCCATCCCTACAGTAGAGCAATTTAATGAATGGGTAGCCTGGTCAGGGACTCAGCCTCCTCCTCACAGGGACGACGAGGATCCCGCCGCTCAGGTACCACATCAGCCAACGGATGAGTCATTAGAGTCTTCCACTCCTGAGCCCTTGATCAGGAAGAGGAGGGTAGTTGTAACTCAGGAAGCCGCAGCTACTCCTGAAAAGTCTCCTGAGGCCATTCCAGAGCCTCTGGCACCAAAGGCAGATACCACTTCTCCACAGCAGGCAGCAGATCCTTCAACGCTTGAAGTTCAAACCACCCCAGTCCTGTCTCCAAACACCTCTCCTGTAGATACTCATGTACTGCATTTGACTAACAAGGAGGAGGTTCAGACACAGGACACCCATGACCAATCACAGGACTTTTAAATTACTGTTGATTATTTTTTGTGCTTTTTGAATTATTAGTATAACTTTGATGTTAGTACATTAGTTACTTTTTGTTCCCCGGCAACGGCGCCAAAAACTTGTTCGCAACTGGAAAGTGTACCGGATCGCGCAATTAGTATAAAACGGTAAGAATCGAGTACCGAACTCTCGGGGAACTTGTGTTATCTGGCAAACTATTTTGATAAATAGGCGTCTGGTATGAAAATATGATTGTGGTTATGAACAGGTATTTAAACTATCTAGGCAAAAAGAAAGAAAATCACGCAAGAGAAATACTGTGTAAAAACAAGTAGAGAATGCGTTGGTCTTCCTCATAGGTTCCTGATGCTAAAAGGGATGTTCTCTATTTAACAATGCTCATGTGTTCCTATGTTGTCTCCTGGACTGCTAGACCTCGATTCCTCATGATAGCCTAGCCTAGTCCTGATCAAGCCTCATCCGCAGATTCCTCTTGTAAGACTAAACTCAACCAAGACCGCATTAAGACACACATACACAACTAAATTCTTGTACCCCGATTCCTCGTGATAGCACAACAACTTAGTCCCATACTATCAAGGACTTTAGAATTAGACCAGTTTCCACTGTTGAATGACCCTAACAACGCATGCATCTACGTGATCAAGGTAAAAGCACATTGGAATGAAAAGCAGATAGCACAAAGAACACACAAAAAATCATTACATAGATAGAAATATATTTACATCAGGTACCTACAGGGAAGATCCAACAAAGGATTTAGCTTTCTATAGTCCGAAAACCTCATTTACAACAAAGAGAAGAACAAGATGAAAGACTGCAAAAACATAAGTGGTGAGGATGTCTCCTTCACCTCTAGGATCTCACAATCACTCACAAACTCATCTCAAGCTCTCAAAATGGCTTCCGCTTCAAACTCGCGTCTCTGCAGATCTTCACACAACAAAATCTCTTAGAACTCTCTGGAACTTGGACCTTTCTCTCTCTAGAACCTTCGTGCATGAAGATCTTCTCAAGAAAAGTGCCAAACTCCCTTTGCAAATCTGATTTCAGGCTTAAATAGGTGGCCTTGTTCATGCTCGTGCATTTAGCGCAGATCTGGATCGCTTAGGGCGCATAAGTAGATTTTGGCTTAACGCGCTTGTTTCGCTTAGCGGATGAGCTGAAACGGTGCGCTTGATGACCTGGAGCAGTGCGCTTAGCAAACTTGACACCTCATCTTCTTCTGGATTCTTCCTCGCCCTTAGCCATTGAAGGTTGCACTTAGTGAATTCTCGCTAAGCCAGCAGCTTGGCTTAGCGAAAGAGTGAAAAATAGAACTTTGCCAAAGTTGCCTATTTAACCTGAAATTGAGAGAAATTGATTATTAAACACAAAACAAAAGTATAAATTATCTATTACCTATATTTAACAAAAAGTACTTATAGTATTACAAAACAACCATAAATTGGGAAAGTTTGATATAATATACACATGTTTTATACTCAAAAGTTAGTCATATTCATCGACTAACAACTCCCCCAAATTTATAGTTTTGCTTGTCCTCAAGAAAAAGAGAACAACTCACTTGTCCTCAAGTGGTAAAACATGCAGTGATTATGTACAGGGGTGTATGCATCAAAATTCATTTATTGTATGATGAGAAAGATGAAGCAATGTGTACCTATCCCTTGTTTTCACAGAATATGCAGCTAGACAAAGAGGAGAACAAAATGTGAACAATACAATTAGATGAGGTTAATCATAAGACAGATTCAAAGAAAGTAGCTCAAACCACAATCTCATGGCTATTGTCTCACTCAAGCACAAGTGTTTAAGCTATTTATTGATAACAACTAACAGGAGGTCCAATCTTTTCATTTCATCGCATGTCATCAAGTCAGAAATATATAAACAGAATCAGAAGGACTTTCTCAGGCTTGTAGTGAGGTTGCGGCTACAAAAAATTCACTGGTTTTTCTAGGATTGAAAAGTTTAGATTCTAAGAGAGCACAAGTCCTAGACTAATCCTAATGATTGTTTCTTGTTTTGTACAAATAGCCTTCTTACTATTCCCTCTTCTTAAGTTGCTTTTGACCTTATTGTAACAGCATAACTTATTTTCTCTTTTTTTTATAACATACTACTTATTTGTTGTGTGCGCTGATGCTTAACCTTTTTCTTTTCATTCTTTTCAACTTTTCTCCCCCAAATTTAGAGTAAATTTGCCTTGAACCATATGCTCTCCTAGAATCTGAACAAGGTATTAGGAGATAATCATTTAAAGTTCAGGGTTCAATTCATGACAAATCAATAAGCCTTATACAAGGGAGCAAAAGATACAAGTATCATTCAAGGTAAGCTATTTGGTCAAAAGAGCTTATGTCTATACAATTCATGACCTTCATCATGTTCTGAGTTATACAAATCATTCTAGAATTCAGAGATTTATGCAAAGATCATTATTCACAGTTAGTCATTCACTCACAGAGTAAGGTCACACTCTTACCGATTTTTGATTCAAGCTCTTCTTTCACAATCAATCTGTCTAGTGACTAACCATTCTATTATAAGTTCACACTCTTGTTCTTTCTTTGTTCAACATGCACATTTGCTCAAATTCATGAAAGGAAACACACATTTCATCATAAGCATGCATTCAATTTAAAACAAGGCATACAACCATTTTAACAAAATAAATAAACTACTTCACTACCATACCATCAAAAGTTAAGTTAAACTGTTCACGATGCTTCAAGATGAGCAACTATACTACTCATGCACAAGACTAACAGTCATTCAATAGTGGAAACTGGTCTGACTCTAAAGTCCTTGATAGTGCAAGGCTGAGTTGTCGTGCTTTCACGAGGAATTGGGGTGCGATAAGTTAGTTGAGTATGTGTGTCTTAATGCGGTCCTGGTTGAGTTTAGTCTTACAAGAGAAATCTGCGGATGATGCTTGATTAGGATTAGGCTAAACTATCATGAGGAATCGAGGTTTAGTATCTCAGGAGACACCATAAAAACACATGAGCATTGTTAGATAAAGAATATCTTTTTAGCATCAGGCACCTATTAGGAAGACCAACGTGTTCTCTACTTGTTTTTACACATCATTTCTCTCATGTGATTTTCTTTCTTTTTGCATAGATAGTTTATACACTTGTTCATATTCACACCTACTTTTATACACTAGACGCCTATTTGCTAAAATAGCTTACCAAATAACACAAGTTCCCCGAGTGTTCGATACTCGGTTCTTACCGTTTTATACTACTTGTGCGATCCGGTGCACTTGCCGAAAGCCGAACAATAAGCAAATACAAATTGTAACTATCCAAGCCTTAAGCAACATAAGCACTACTCTTGATTTCTAGGTTGAAATCGTTGGTGCTGGCAGCTTGAACATACGAACTTGTAAAAATTACTGGGAATTGGTCACTACGAATTTTGAGCTGACATGGTTACTGCTTTTTCTAGACATCTGGACCAAAATTAGAAAAAAAGAACCAAGTGATTTGGATAAATGAAAAAAATAGAAAAATCATACACATTGGCAGGAAAATCAGTGTCCAGAAAAAAAAAGTGAAAGGGAAGTGTGTTTGTTGTTTGGTTCAACATTTGTTCTATAATTGGTGCCTATTTTTATACCAATCTTAGTTCTGAAATTTCAATTGAAAAGTAGTGTGAAAACAAGTGCCAAAACTAGAGGTTTCTTGATTCTTTTTTATGTTTTTTTTTACTCTACTCTAGAGCCATTCTAGGTTTCTCTTTGAGTTCTAGCTTTCTTTTATATGCTTTTCATTGCTTTAATTGTTGAATAATACTTGAAAATTTTTCTTGTTTAAACTCTATTGGTTTTTTTATTTCATTCTTTTGGTCTTTGGTTATTGCTTGTCTCTTTATTTCCTTATTTGTGAGTTGCCATATAGGGAATTGGAAAGGAGGATTGGTGTCATCCCTTGAAGAATTTGAGTCAAGAAGCAAGGGGTCAACCACCTTAAGAGCTATTGGACTAAGAAGCACTCCAAATTGAGTGAAACACCAAAGAGAGAATAGCCACCAAAATTGAGGACTATTTTTTTGAAATTTTGTAATTGGCAATTTGCTTTGCTTTCAAATTTTGTAACAAAAAGGCCTTTCATTGGAAGTAAGTTGGGAGCCTCCAATAGGTCACCCTACTTCCATTTATGTGTAATAATTTTAAGCAAATTTCCCTTAGGATAGTGAGAGTTTTGTTGGGAACCTTAAATGAGGTCATCCAAACACTCTTAGAATCCGCCTAGTTTACATTTCTTGCACTTTAATTTCTTGGTTACTTTCATAGCTTATCTTCTTTACTAGTCACTCCTAGTTTATCTTGTTATTGCATAATACTTTCTTCTTGCTTATCTTGAGTTCTTTTGAACCCTAGCTTTTACCTTTTGCAAACCCCCAACAAGAAAGAACCACAACTTAGGAACCAACATGAGTCATCATTCATCTAGTGTTAATGGTGAGGGTACTAGTCATAAGGACCCTCTATCTAGAATATTAGACGAGTTGAGCTCCCTCAAGTTATGGAAAGAAACACTAGAAAGAAAGGAAAAAGGAAAAGAGAGGGTAGAAATAAGTCAAGATGAGAGGGAACAAATAAGGGAAGAAGAAAGAAGAAAAATACTAAAAGAATTAAAAGGAGAAAAACATGTCTCCTATTATAGTCATGACTCTTGCAAGAGCCTAAGTGAAGAACTTAGTGACTATTATAGAGGAAGGCATAGGTCTCATCCTAGACCTCACTCCCATAGGAGAGAAAAGGAAAGAAAGCCTCAAGAGGCTAACATTAACCTCACATACTCCCATGGGAAGGACAATGTGGAGGCTTATTTAGATTGGGAAATAAAGGTTGAGCAACTCTTTGCTTGTCATCATACAAGTGAGCAAAGGAAGGTTCCTATGGCTACCCTTAGCTTCCAAGGGTATGCACTCTATTGGTGTACTTCCCTTGTTAGGGTAAGAAGGATTCATAGGGATCCTCCAATAGAGTATTGGAATGACTTGAAAAGTGCCCTTAGGAAGAAGCACATCCCCTCCTACTATGAAAGGGAGCTTATGGACAAGCTCTAAAGACTTAGACAAGGGAGCATGAGTGTTGAAGAGTATAGGCAACAAATGGAACTACTCCTTTTGAGAGTTGGGCTTGGGGAGGAGGAAAGAACAAGTATTTCTAGGTTCCTTAGTGGGCTTAATATGGAAGTGAGGGACAAGGTTGAGCTCTTTCCATATAGGCACCTAGATGCCATTGATCTTCAAGAAGCAAAGGACTTCATTGATGAAGAAGATCCAAGGCCTACAACCTCCACATGGAGTTAGGTCATTTAGTACCCCCAAATTAACCCAAACCTCAAACACAGAAACTAAAGGGTCTAAGATAACTATCTACAAGTTCCTAATGAATTTTAAACTCAATTACATATTCAATCAAAAAATCATCAATCCCTCATTTAATCTCAAATCTCTAAACCCTAATTTCAAGAAAATGAAAAGGAAAAACTCTAAAAGCAATCCAAACATCAAAACTCAATCAATTAATTAATACAACCAAGTGTTTTAGACAGTATTCACAACCTGTCCAAGATCAAGAAACATAAGCCTATGGTCATACAATCTACCCATGGCTCATTGTCACTCATACAATTGGAGAAAATTCCACTTGCCCTTACCATAAAAGAAGCAAAAACACGATGAAGGGATGAGATTACTATAGTGAAAAAAATACCACAAGAAGGGGGGTTGAGTTGTGTTTTCACATACTTTGATTCGTTTTTAGAAATAAACAGTATTCTGATAGGACTTTGATAAAACAAAAAAAAAATGAGGGTGGTTAGTTTTTAAGAGTGTTTGTCAAAATATTTTTTGGCCATAGTGATTAATAAAAACTAGTAAATATAATACAAATTAAAATCAGTCTAAAGAGAGAGAGGAAGAATATGATGCACCGTGATTTTTATACTAGTTCACCCCAACCTTGCACTACATCTAGCCCTCTCCCTTCAAGATGAGATTTCACTAACACAACCAGTCAATGTTGGATCAGCAAACCACTGGATTTCAACAACCTGCCAGCAACCCCACTAGACTTCACACCTAGTCACAACTAGACCAACTACACCATTAGTTACAACTACAAAGGGTCTCGATGTTTTGACAGCACAAATACAGATTTCTCCTCACAAAAGGGTTTCCACTCAGGAATTACAATAGCTCACTTCTATCTTAAATCTATATCAGTTTACAGGATTTTACAAAAGTGGGTCATTTCTCTATTGAGAGGGTTGAAGCAACAATGACAAATATCTCATCATGAATTATAACATCCACTTTCTAATGTGCTCTTAGTGTGTGTGGCTTCATATGAAAGGTGAGATGTTTTCAACTTCAGTCTTTTAATGTGCCCTATGTATATGTGGCAGCATATGGAAGAACGGATGATGTCCTTAAGGTGCATTTTAAAGCATTATGAAGTTCAATATTCAGAGTCAAGTTCTTCTTCATTCTAATATGGAAGAACTCAGTTTTATGTGTCTTCTATGTAAGGCCTTGTTGTCTTGTACTTTGCCAAAACTGAGTTCTTTACTCTTGATAGATGTTCTGAGACAATCTTTCTAAGCACCTCAGAATGCATGAATATATCTACTTGTTAATAAGTATAACATTGAAACACTTGAGCAGAATGTTATTTAACACACAAAATCCATCATCCTTACAATTTGCATTATTAATGGTTTGTCATGATTAAAATCCGGGATATGGATTCAACAATTACACGCCTCTCTTTTCCTTTATTGGAAAAGATTAATCTTGACTAATGGGTTAAGAGAAAGAAACAAAACACTACACACACAAGGCCCAATCATTAAACTTATTAAAACATGCTTATAAAAACTCTTTATTTCTTGCTCAAATTTAAAACCCATTTTCAACTCCCATAATTAATAACCCAAAAATAATAATTAATTAATTAATTATTAAAAACATTTTCATAATAGTACATATATTTATATAATATTAGGAAAACAAATATCAAGGTCTTAAATTACTAATTGTACTTTTGAGAAGTTTGTAATTATCTTATCATTGTGTTACAAGGGATTGTCCCATGGGGTTTCAATCTATGAGATATAGGAAGAGGCGTCCCGGGGTTGGGTTGTGTCAAGGGGCTTTTCTTGAGCGTAAAAGAAGTCTATTACTATATCTTCAAATTCACTAGGGTGTGTGATCCCTAAAGACTAGGTCTAGGGTTCATATAAGGGTGTCTCAGGGTTGGATTGTCATTCCTAGTGCCATAATTAACTCTTTGTTTGGAATTTGTTAATTTAGTAGAAAAATATCAAGTGTTGGTTTAAGGGCTGAATGTAGGCTAGGTTGAACTTCTTGAATTGTTGAGATCACTTGATTAACGTGACGGACTTAATAGGTTTTGTTATATGAGTGAACATAACTTTTTTATTTAAATAAGATTTTATAAAAGTCTTAATCTAGCCTTTATAATAGATAAGCTAAGTGGGGCCTTAATAAGCTAGGTAGAAGGCCCCTAACAAATGGCTAACCTATTTCAACTCCTAATAGAATACAGATGGATAACTCAAGAATAATGAACACAACCAGTTTTTTACCTGTGTGATGAACGAGGTAAATAGGTTGTTTATGTAATTTTAGGATGATTTTGTATTAAATAATATAGTTGTATAACTAAAAAAATATTGAAGTTTCTTTATTCAATTATTTGTTTTAACACATAATAAGTTAAACATTGAAAAAATAATCAATTTAATAAAAGTAAGCTAACATGTGTTACTGTTAACAAAACAATTATTAATACAAAGTTTTTGTAAATATATGTAAATTGTTAAAAAAAATATATTAATCTTCATTTATTCTTCACATGTCCCAAATTTGTAATTTGTGGTGAATAATATTGACAGTATATAACATAATGTTTAATTAATATATAATTTTATATATAGAAATATTTGAGAAACTATATTTTGAATTGTCACAAAATGAAAACCTTCATTAGCAAAAATGTTTAAGTTTCAATTTTATTATGTTGCATCTCCCTGTCGAATTGAAACAAAAAATTAAGGTTGAAGGTTACACAAATTAAGAAATAAAAAATAAAATGGTAATAAATATCAAATATTATAATAGATTAGATAAGAAATATATGATAAAAAATAATATATAGTAACAATACCTGATTTAGATTTTGAAATACTTCTCTATAAATAATATTTGAAGTAATATTTCAGTTAGCTTCATCTTCATTACATACAAGAATATTCAATCATTCACATGTTGTAACCCATTGAATTTTATTTATTATCATCGCAAAAGAAACAACTATTGAAAATTGTTTAGGCGGAAACTAAAATTCTACGACCAAGTGAAATCCATGTTAATCTTGGGATGAAAATCTTTTTTCCAATGATGTCAAAAATGACTTTTCTTCAAAAAACATGATTAAATTAATAGATTATTTTAGAATATTTATATTTTGAATAAGAAAATTTCATAATTAAAGTTATTATAAATAAATAAATTATTCTTTAAAAAATGAAAAATCTATTTTCTACACGATAACATAATTTTTCCATTAATTAAACTTTTTATGTAATAAAAATAAATACGAAAAATAAAAAAAAATATATAAAAAAAGATCATTTGTATATATAATATGATAATAATGTAAAAATTCAGAAATCGAATTGTCATTTGATGCGATATTAAATCCATTATGCCATTTAAAAAAACGCGTAATATAATTTTATAGTTACGTCATCCTGTTTTATATTTATTAATTTTAAAAAATCAGTACTAAAATCTTTATATATAAAAAATAACTAATTAAATATGACAGAAATAATGAAATTAAGTAGAGCTAAGAATATTACTCATTCAAAAAGTCACGCACTCAAACTAACTAAATCAAGACCCAAGAAGGTTTTTTCGGAATCTCCAAAAGACAAAGGATGCCAAATACGGAAAAGTCAAAGACAATAAGTAAATATTTTTGTTAAATTCAAAAGATTTCAATCCATTGGTTCCTTTTTAATAACACAACTTATGTAATATTTGTTGTTGAAGCTTGATTTTCACTGTGTTCAAACACAGAAGAGATATCTAAATCATTTTTTTTTTATCTTTTCAAACTTATTTTGCTTCAAGATATTAATTATATATAAATTGCATTAATAATAGGTTTTCAACAGGATTTATTTTTCTTAAATGTTTGTTTCTTGTGTCAGTTAATTTAAATTGTAGCATTAAATTTATTGTTATGGATTAGTAACGTTTGATTAAATAATATTTATGACAATTTAATCATATAATTCATATTCAAATATTTTCATAAATGTTTGGTAAATTTTAATATATTATTATATCATTTTAAAGTGGAAATTATATGATTAGGCAATATTCTAATTTGTATATTTAGTAAATGATTATGCTAATTCGAGAAAAAAAATACTTAGGCTAAATGACTTTATTAAAGACTAATACAGATGTCATTTAAAAAAATGATATCATTTAAAATTAGAAAAATTATTTTTTTTCTTATTTTCTAGTATTCATACCTTTAATAAAATTTGAAAAAGAATATCAAATAGAAAAGTGATGTCATTTAAAATTAAAATAAAAATATGAAAAAGATAAAGAGACTTTTTAATTGAAAAATAAAATAAAAAAAGAATTATTGTAAACAATCTTTTAAATTTTGTGAATATTCAATATTATGTTAAGTAGACAATGATAATTTTGTAATGATTAAATTTAAGTGTACCATTTAATACTTTTTATATTTATTTATTTTGCTTTCAAATTTTGAAATTTATAGTAAAAAAAATATTTCTATTTAGACTTTCACTTTAGTGAACTACATTTTATTTCTCTTTATCACAAATAAGAAGATAGTCTTATCACAAATAAACAGTAAAATACATTTATATTGTAGAGTCTGGCTGTGTCAGAGTCACATTGAATTGTACCAAATAATTATATCCCTAAAGTTTTGATGTTAACAAAATATAAATTTTATGTACTAACTTTCATGCTTAAGCTACAGATTATGTTATCTCTATGAGATACAAGTAGAAAAGCATGAACAAAAAGGTTCTGGACGATAGACAAAAGTATTAGTCATTGGATGATACTGCTTTTGCATCCAGCCCTGAGAAGACAAGTGTTTTTGCCCGTGGCAAAAGCAATAGAACAATTACTCGATTCACAAGAACTAAAAACAATCACAAGAAAGTAATGTCCACAAGCTCAGTAAGAAACTCGTGTTATAGTACACAAAAGGAAATATTTAAATTGTCTTGTCTTGACATTCTTAATTCCTTTTGTCTTATGTTATTAAAGTTTCTTTTGATCTATACATTGAAAGTCAGCTCTGAGTACTAGGCGACACTGGCAAATTGTACTTCTCTGAAGATATGTTGCAGAAAGCATTTGTGGTCCCCACACTTTCACTGCACAGTAGCAATCTTGTGTCAAATGCCAAAGTTATTAGACAACGGCTAGCTAGAATCTCTCAACGGATCAAAGCTCTAAAGTCTATATAAATCCTGAAGATGTTCGTGTTAGGTTGTAAAAAAATAAGAGAATATTTTGAGACAAAACGAACAAGTGTTAAAACGTTGTCCATCCACTGGGCAAAGGAAACTTGAGAAAATTGAAGAATGTAGGGAAGAATGTAGGGAAGAAGAAGACAAACACAAGAGTTTTATACTGGTTCGACAACAACCCGTGTCTACATTCAGTCCCCAAGCAACCTGCGGTCCTTGAAATTTCTTTTCAACCTTGTAAAAACCTTTACAAGCAAAGATCCATAAGGAATGTACCCTCCCTTGTTCTCTTTGAACAACCAAGTGGATGTACCCTCCACTTGAACTGATCCACAAGGGATGTACCCTCTCTTGTTCTCAGTTACAACAACTCAAGTAGATGTACCCTCTACTTGTACCACAAAGGATGTATCCTCCAATGTGTTAAGACAAAGTTCTCAGGCGGTTAGTCCTTTGAAACTTTGTGAAGGGGAAACAAAAGATATCTCAGGCGGTTAGTCCTTTGAAATCTTTTGTTTAAGGGAAAGGGAAGAATCAAAAGAATCCTCAGACTGTCGTTTTGAATTCTTTGAAAAGGGAGAAGGGACACACAAAAGAATTCAGGCAGTTAGTCCTTCGTTCTTTTGGAAAAGGGAGAAGAGAGACACAAAAAGAATTCAGGCGGTTAGTCCTTGGTGAATTCTTTTTGGCAAAGGGAGAAGAGAATGAAAAAGATGAATAGCACACTTTTGTTTTCTGTGAAAGAACAAAGTTTGGAAACCAGAAAACTCAGAAAGCTTTTGGCAAAGGAAGAAGAAGAAGAAGTTCAAGAAGATGTTCAAAGAGATTCAAAGGTTGTAAAAGAATATATGAAAAATTTATTGAAATGCAAGTCAAGGTCTTGCTTTTATAGACTCTTCGCATCTGGTCAAGAAAAACCATTGGAAGAGTTATGACCTTGAGAAAAACTTGAAAACCATTGGAAGAGTTACATCTCATGATTTTTATTCAGAACTTGTCACTAGTAATCGATTACCAAAACCATGTAATCGATTACACAAAGCATTTTATGAAAAGATGTGACTCTTCACAATTGAATTTGAATTTCAATGTTCAGATACACTGGTAATCGATTACCAATATATTGTAATCGATTACACCTTTTAAAAAACAATTGGAACGTTGCAAATTCAGTTAAAAGCTTTTGAAATCAAACTTTGTCATTGGTAATCGATTACAGGAAACTGGTAATCGATTACCAGAGAGTAAAAACTCTGGTAACTTGAAAAATTTTGAGAAAAACTCTTTTGAAAAACAAAACTGTGCTATGTTTGTTTTTGAAAGATCTTTTCAATACTTCCCTTGTGAAGTCTTCTTGATTTCTTCTCATGAATCTTGAATTCATCTTTTCTTGAATCTTGAAATCAAACTTCTCTTGAATCTTGAATCTTCTTGATTTCTTTTCATGAAACTTGAAATTAATCTTGATCTTGAACTTGTTGACTCAATCTTGAAATCATTCTCTTGAGTTTTTTGTCATCATCTTTGTCATCATCAAAACTATTTGAATCAACTTGATTCATCATCATGAAGCTTGCTTCTACACCAGCTTATTATGAAAACACTCATTGAGTGATTAAAATACATTTTCTATCAAACATATATTGCTTTGAAACCCAGGAGTGACTTAGTGACAAAGAATATTTGGGTCTTAAGGGGAGATTAAGTGTAACCTAGAGAGTACTCATTATAACCAGAAGTGACATAGAGAATATTTGGTTGTAATAAAAAAATTGAATAGCAAAACCCTTCAAGGTTTGAAGGAGAATTGGACGTAACCCAAAAGTTGGGGTGAACCAGTCTAAAACCTTTGTGTTCAAATCCCTTGAACGAAATCCCTGATCCATTAATATTTGTTTGAAAAAAAGATTTTATAGTTTTCGAAAAGCAATTTTATCCATCACATTATTCAACTCCCCTTCTAAAGTGTGCTAGCTACTTTGAATATGACTATGACATTCATAAGCAAATAAATTTTATTAATCATGAAAACAAATTATTCAAATAAAGTAAATTTTCCCTTTTATTTTGGATAAGAATATGTCATTTTAATAATTTGAACTTAAAGATCTTAAAGATTATTAATGAACCAAAATTGCAACTTATCTCAATTCCTCGATTTTTAGTGTTGGTTTAACAATCATATCTTCTTCCAACTTCATGATGAACATCAATTTCCTCTTGATTAGTAGGGAGAAAGTTTACAACAAATCATGAAGGAATGTACTACAAATTTTAAAAAGTTTGAATAGCATTAGCATATTTTCTACCCTAGACCATAAAAAGAAATAAGAAATTAAAAAGTAATATTTTTTTATAATGGTTGATAAAAGTGTTTGGTAAGTTCAACATACTCCTTTAACAATAAAATAAATTATCAGTTAGAATAGGCATGAAAAATATCATAACATCATAACATGATTCAAGTAATAAAAAATTTAAAAAATATATATTTCTTACACACAAAATACTCACAAATTTAGGAGACACATATAACTAAAATTTAATTGTATTCTTTATATTTTATAATTGACTAGATAAAAAAACATAATCACAAATTATTCAATGAATTGTTTCTCTATTCACAGAGAGAAATGACGATGTATGAAAAGATATTCATTAGCATTAACTGTGTATTCATTAACATTTGAACATAAAACGTATAATTGAGCATTAATTATAGGTTTCTCAATTTTTGATTGAAACAAGAATTGCTTTATATTACAAAGGTTAAATATTAATAATCAATTTTTCTTAAAACTCATTCAATGCAGTTTTTTTCATTCAATTTTTTTACACTAGAAGATTATTTTTGTCTTGCTAAATAAAATAATATTGTAAGTTAAGGATAGAAAATAAAAGTTCAAAAACTGATTTTGTTTTGTTGCGCTAAATGAGGAAAGATAAAAAAAAATGTACGCATTATTTGTAATATAACAAAAAAGGAAAATATAAAAACACATGAAATAGTTGAACCATGATCAAAACATAAAATTACATAATAGTAAAATAGGAAAGCAAAAAAAAAAGCATAGAAATGATACCTATGTAAAAAAGAACTGAAGAAATAATAAAGACATATAGATGTTTGATTCTCAATCTTCATTCTCCTTCTTGGCCAAATTTATTGGATGGTGTATTGCTAGCTATAGGAGCTTTTTCTGCAAAAGTATCATTGTTGCAAGTTAAATAAACATGTTGAATGACATTCTTTTTCTCTCAAACCAAAATATACCAAAATAAGGGGACAAATGTTAAACCAAAAAAATAAACTCTTTCATAACATTTTTTGAAGTAGCTATTATTTTGCTTAGTAGGCGTCATTGCTTCTTGAGTTTGATCACTGTTGATAGTATCTATTATTTTTGTTATCATTGTTTGAATTATTAAAATGTGTGAAAAAAAGACAATAGAAATAGTATACAATATTTAAGAAAGAAACAAATTTTTACTTGTTGCTTGGTATCTATAATGTTCATGAAGTACCTCAACAAATTCATATCGTTTAACCGAATTAATAGCATGGTACGTAAATTTCTAAAAACTGTTGATATGCATAACCGTCCTTTGATGATTATTAATTACCACAATTTATGAGATTTTAAAAATGGCTTTTCCCTTAATCTGCTCAACCGTTTTCCCTTCCTTCTAAATATTTGTTACTCACTTTTCATTCTCTCATCGAATTGAAATAATTTTTTTTTAAAATCAATATTTTTATATTCCCACAATTTATAACGTTCAAACATACATTTTAAAAAAAATATATTAATTTTTAATTATATTGAATCAAATCAATGGTCAGTGTCAAATTTAAGTTTGATCTAACGGTCAAGAAATGTTCAAGCCCCCTATATATTTTTTCTTCTTAGTTTCAACAACAATAATTATTATTATTTATTAATGTCTATACTTAATTATTAATTTTAAACAAAAATTATTTGATAAAAGATATGTTATCATGAATTACTATTTATATACATAGTAATTTATTTTTTGAAGTAAAAGAAATATTTTTTTATACAGAAAAAAGAAATAATTTGTTTCTTAATTTATATACTAAATAATTATTTAAAATAATTTATTATAACTAATTTAGTTAACACTAAGTATATAGACGGTTGTTGTGAAATTAAAATTTTATTGTGACAGTTAAAAAATGTTAAATTGAATGTTATAAAATTGAATAAGATCAATAATTATTGTTAAAATAAAGTTTTGATCTGACGGCTCTTAAAATTTTAAGTGAGGATTGGAATATTTTTTAAAAGGAATATGTGCCCACAAAGCCACAAAATTTCAAAAAATATCCATAACAGTTGCAAAATTTATTTTCAATGATACGCTCACCTACTTTATTGTATATAAAGATAAAGATAAAGATTTTTGAATGGCCTTTCAAGACCTTGCGCTAGAATCTCCTACTAAATGAAAAAGAAAAAAAAATGCTTCAATTTTATTAATGCTTCGTTGTAGCTAATTGGGCTCAAAGTAAACTTTTGACTGTTCATTGTTCTATTTTTCTAATAATTGATCATCTAAAAGTCACCTAATTCTATCTCGTTAACGTTACTGCTGCTTTGAAGTGGCTTCCTCTACAAGATTACCCACCATTACTTTATCAGCAAAAAAGTGGCTCTAAATCTCGCAATTATCTGGTTAATAATTCCACTGTCTAAGCTTTTTCTCACGACTTGAGAGATTTGATAAATCAAAGGGGCACCAAATCAGATGCAAATTCATGAACTCGCAACACTTTTGACCCTAGTGGGAATCTAGTCCAACTGAATCCTACTTTTTCCTCTTTCTCAAAAGGTGTGCAAATTGTGCAGCCCTAGGCCACACGGTCACTTATTATTATGGCCGTCTATTGCAACGTTTCTCTTTGGGAATTTCCATGAAATTCTCTTCTTTTCCTTTTCATCTGTATTCTTGTTACACTTCTTCCCCCTAAGTTATCATGATCGTAACTGGTTTTGGGGTGCCTGGCGTGCCTCTATTTTCTTTGATTCAAATGATCAACTCATGGCATATTCACTTTTGATCACATCAGGGGAAAAATATTAAGAGGGAATTAACATGAAGTGAAAAGTAATTCTCTTTTCACAGACAAAAAAAGTAGGTAAGGCTAGAAATTTAGGTAAAAAGTAAGTAGACTGGTAGTGTTGTTCAATGAGCCAAGATCCAGTAACAGCCAGTCCATGTGATCGATCATTAAGTTGTTCTACCGAAATTTTGCTGCAGAATTTTAATCATGATCTTTTATATGATTATATTTTAAAAATATGCGTGTTTATTAAAATTGTTTGCATAAATATTTGCGGCAATTTAATGACCTTGTATTCAAAAAAAAAAAAGAATTTTCTCTGTTCCATGCATGTACTGCATTCTCAAGTTTGGCATGAAGTTCTGAAGCTTTACGTGACTTCCTCGCTTTGCAGGAGTTATATATATATATATATATATATATATATATATGTGTGTGTGTGTGTGGAGTGTTAGAAAGTGATTCAAATAATATTTTACAAAAACTGAATGTTATAATTAGAGAGTTATCAGTGTTGTATAACTCTCATTAATCAGAAATCATAAACAGAATTTTTCTACATCTTAGTATCAAGAGCAGGTTTTCGATTAAGGGACAGAAGAAATGGGATCAACTAGTACGAATTTTTCTGTGAATCTTTCCATTCTCAATGACAAGAATTGGGATTGATTGCGTGTACAAATGAAGAAAATTATGGGTTTACAGAGAAAATAAGAAGTAAAACTACAGTCTTGATTCATCAGTGTGTAGATGATGCACACTTTGAGAAGATTGCAGGTGCTGCAACTTCACAAGAAGCATGGAAGATCTTGGAGAAATGTAATGAGGGTGCAGAGCAATTGAAGAAGGTGAAACTGCAAACGATGAGGCGTCAATATGAATTGATGCAAATGGAGAACAATGAGAAGATAGGTGATTTCTTCAATAGAATCATCACTCACATAAATGCTATGAAGAACTGTGGTGAGAAGATTTCAAACCAAACAATTGTAGAAAAGATCCTGAGAACTCTTAATCCCTAGTTCGACCACATTGTCGTTGCCATTGAAGAATCCAAGAAACTTGAAGAAATAACAGTAGAAGAACTTCAAGGTTCTCTTGAAGCACATGAACAGAGACTCATTGAAAGAGAAATAGAGAAGCTAGGAGATCATCAGGCATTGCAGGCTCATACATCAAAGAAAGTAGGCAATAACTCCAAAGGTAATTTTAGAGGTCGTGGATGTGGGAAAAATTTCAGAAGTAGTTTTAAAAGAAACACACAAAATCAAGAACAAGGAAAGAATGATGAAGATCAGTCAGAAAGCTCTAACATAAAAGGGAATTTCAGTATCTGGAGAGAAAAAAAAAGAAAAAGGTAGTTGACAGGAAAAGAATTAAATGTTTCAATTGCAATCGGATTGGACATTTTTCAATAGAGTGTGTAGCCGCACCAAGTAGCACAAATCACAGGGGGAATCAGTCACACAGTGATTATCAAGCACATATGGTCAAAGAAGAGAATGAAGCAAAATCTGAAGAACAACCCTTGATACTGATGATGATTACCGATTCAGAATCTCATAATAATGAAATCTGGTACATAGATTTTGGATGCTGATCAAACCATAAGACTGGACATAGGGATTGACTTGTCAATTTTGATGCAATGAAGAAGAGTAAAGTAAGGTTTGCAAACAACAGAGTCATATAGGCTAAAGGAGCGAGGAATATGGATGTTAGAAGACTAGATGGAAGACAAGCAATGATCACAGATGTACTCTATGTTCCTGGGATGAAGAATAACCTGATAAGTATGGGTCAACTCCTAGAGAAGGGATTTTCAATGAAAATGAGTAATAGATCTCTGGAAGTCTATGATACAACAAAGAAAATGATTATGAAAGCCCCATTGGCTAGAAATAGAACATTTAAGGTAAATCTGAATACTATTGAACCTCAATGCCTCTCTGCTATTACATTGTCTGATGACTCATGGTTATGGCATTTAAGGCTAGGCCACTTGAATTTTAAATATTTAAGCCTATTAAGATAAAAAAACATGGTAACTGGTCTTTCCTCAATTGTGATTCCAAAGAAAGTGTGTGACAATTGTCTAATCAGCAAGCAACCCAGAACATGGTAAGGTGTATGCTTAAATAGAAAAATCTCCCTCACAGCTTTTGGGGAGAAGTAGCCATGACTGCTGCCCATGTCCTCAATAGATGTCCCACCAAGAGGTTGAACTCAATGGTTCCAAAAGAAGCATGGTCTGGCAGTAAACCTTTAGTCAAACACTTCAAAATCTTTGGTTCATTGTGTTACAGACATGCTACAGACCAAAAGAGAAAGGCGCTTAATGATAAAAGTGAACCAATGATCTTTGTAGGCTATAACTCTACAGGCACATACAAGCTGTACAATCCCAAGACTAAAGAAGTTCTCTTCAGCAGAGATGTCTATTTTGATGAATCGAAATCATGGAGTGAACCACAGGCCATAACTGAAACAATTCCAAGATTGCAGCTTGATTGGGAAGAAATTGACTCAAGAAAAGAAGCCACACAGGGTACATTGAATACTGAGCAATAGATTGTAAACAATAGACCTAGAAGAAACAAAAGTTTCCCCTTTAAGACTCCCAGATTATCAACTCTATCCTGATAATGCCATCTCTGATGATGGTGACTTGGTTCAGCACCTTGCACTCATGGCCGATGCAGAACCTATTGATCTTGATGAAGCCATTGCAAGTGAGGTATGGAGATTAGCCATGGAAGAAGAATTAAGGAGTATTGAGAAGAACCAAACCTGGGAAATGGCAGAATTACCTCAGAACAAAACTCTTATTGGTGTCAAGTGGATTTTTAAGGTTAAACTCAAACTAGATGGAACAGTTGCAAAATATAAGGCCAGATTGGTATCCAAGGGCTTCATGCAGAAGGAAGGAATAGATTACACAAAGGTTTTTGCCCCTGTAGCCAGACTTGAGATGGTGAGGTTAGTTGTTGCCTTGGCTAGTTGAAAAAATTGGAAGTTATGGTAGCTGGATGTGAAGTCAACATTCCTCAATGGACCACTTGATGAAGATGTGTTTATTTTGCAACCTCCTGGTTTTATATGCAAGGGGAATGAACACAAAATTTTGAAGCTAAGGAAGGCATTATATGGATGAAAACAGGCACCTAAGGTTGGAACAGGAGAATTGACACTTTTCTTCACAATATTGGCTTTCAGAAATGTACTGTTGAACATGGAGTTTTCATAAAAATTGTGAAACACATTGAAATTCTCATCATTTGTCTGTATATGGATGATCTATTACTTACTAGGAGTAGCTCAACTGGGATTGACTCACTAAAACAGAATTTGAAGAAGGAATTTGAAATGACAGACCTAGGAACATTATTATACTTTCTAAGAATGGAGTTTGCATACACTGAACAAGGAATTTTCATGCACCAAAAGAAGTATATTTCAGATGTTTTGAAGAGGTTTAACATGTGGAATTGTAACTCAACAGAAACTCCAGCAGAGGTGAATTTGAAGCTTGCAAAAGGTGAGAATGAAGCCTCAGTTGATGGAACCTTGTTCAGACAGATTGTTGGTAGTCTAAGATTCATCTGCCACAGCAGACCAGAGATCACATTCAATGTTGGACTTGTGAGCAGATTTATGGGTGACCCTAGGCAATCACACTTCCTAGCTGCTAAAAGGATCATGAGGTATCTAAAGGGGACATTGGGATATGGAATCATTTTCCCTCATCAAACCAAAAAGGATGATAATCTACATCTTGTAGCCTATTCAGACTCAGATTGGTGTGGAGATTTGGTTGATAGGAAAAGCACTACGGGACAAGTATTTCTATTGTCTGGCTCTCCCATATCCTGGAACTCAAAGAAGCAATCAATGGTGGCATTATCAACCTGTGAGGCAAAATATATTGCAGCTTGTTCAACTGCTTGCCAAGCACTTTGGCTTTCATCCCTGATTAATGAATTGAAAGTATCTTCAGATGAAGCCGTTGAACTAATTGTAGACAACAAATCAGCTATAGATTTGGCCAAGAATCCAGTAGCTCATGGAAGAAGCAAGCATATAGACACTAAATTTCATTTCCTCAGAGATCGAGTAAGTAAAGACAGAATTAAACTAAGGCATTGCAAGTCAAAAGTTCAATTGGCTGATATAATGACTAAGTCATTGAAGGTTGAAAGATTTAAAGTGTTTAGAAAGCTACTGAATGTAGTTTGCATGTAAAGCTTTTGAATCAAAGGGGGGTGTTAGAAAGTGATTCAACTAGTCAAGGAGTTGAATGCGGAGTACGGTTATAACAACTTGTATTTTTATATTTTACAAAAATTGAATGTTATAAATAGAGAGTTATAACTCCCATTAATCAGAAATCAGAAACAAAATTTTTCTACATCTTTCTCTGTTGCACTCTTCTTTTCTCCAACATGGAGGAGTTATATGTGTGTGTGAGAGAGGGACATTGAACCTTGATGAACCAAAAATGAAATTTTTTCTTCTTATAAAAAGCCTCAAAAAAGAAATGAGATTAGGTATTGTGTGTGTGAGAGAGACATTGAACCTTGAAGAACCAAAAATGAATTTTTTTTTTCTTATAGAAAGTCTCAAAAAAGAAGAAATGAGATTGGTATTATTTGTCTTTGTAAAAAAATAAGAAGTGGTATCACCTTAATTGTGGGAGTTGAAGAAACTTGGATTTAGTTCTTATTATTGTCATTATACGTAAAAAAAAATACTTACCATATCTTATATTCTTTACAATAATTATATCATCAAATATGTAGTGTCTAATACGCTTGTCATCTTAAAACGAATCACTATACACCGTATTTGAGGGAGACTTACGGCTTAATTCTATTTTGTATCCCACAAATATAATGTTTCGAATTTTGTCCTAAATTTGTTTTTTTTTCTTTTTGTGAATTTTGCCTCCACATAACAAAAATCGATCGTCATAAATAATGACAAATTGTCACAAGATTATCTTAGTTTGTAGCAATTTAAAGAAAAAACTGGCACAAAAATGTCTTAATAGTGACAATTTTCTTTACATTTTATATGAGTGAAATTAAAATTTAAAAAAAACGGGGGGGGGGGAGGGGGGATTCGCAACATTGTCAAACTTTGGAAACAAAATGTGATTAAGTATAAATTGAAATTTTTGTATTATTAAGCATACTGCATTTTAAAACATAACTGCAAAATGTAGAAGTGAAAATTAAGAATGAAGATTAAGAGTTTGAATTTTATAGGCAGGCTGAGCAAATGCAATTTAAATTGAATTTAGTGTGAAAGACAACATTACAATATTTTCAATTCCGGTGGATCGATGAAGAGAAGAGAAACAGTAAATACATGCAAATGCTAAAATTAAGAATTTCCTTCTTCATGTGCAATCACATGAGATAGAGGAGTGAAGCCAGAAGGCTGAATGGATGGAAAAGTAGTGTTTGCTAGTAATTTAAGGGACGGAAAAAACTGAATCACGATTTGGAAGAGCTGGTAGCTTATGTCAGTTTAATCAATATGTATGTAATATATAATATTATTAAAAGTAAAATAGTCTTTAAAAAGTGAAGATTAAAAAATAATTAGTGCAAATTATATCCTATTTATCTATTGTTATAGACTATAGATTATTAACTACTTAAATCCTTTATTGTTAGAAGGGATAAAAATGGAGTAAATCAAGACATAGATAATAAACCCTAGTCACTTATATCACTGAATAAAAATTCATCATGTGTATGCTTCATCCTCATGCGTTATATGTTTGGAATTCAAAATTGATAGATATTTTATATTAATAATATAATAAAAAAATTGATTGATAGTTCAATTAGAACAACTATTTGGTAGTTGACTTTTGCACTTCATGATATAGTTTCTTATAAATTATAATTAAAATATTATCAATAATTTAATTTACGTTACAGAAAAATGATCTCAGCTCAATAGCATGCAAACGCAATGAGCAAAGTATTCAATAAATATATATGTCCCTAAGTCACGGGGCTCTGTCATAGTAGCTGCTGCAGGGCCCTGATTCTCGTGAAAAGGCACCAATTAAGTAGGGTTTCATCCGTTTGCGTTGTCGTTTTTCAGAAATTCTCATGCAGAGTTCAATAATTTTATATGCATTGTGCGACTTGTCTTTGGTGATTTTCGTAATCGTAAAGGACAGATATTCAAAAATAACCATTGAAAGAAAAGACAGGGTTTTGGTGTCCATTATACTTAAAAAGTAATGGTACTTTAATCAATTTTATTCTGAAAAATTCTCATTCAAATTTTAAAGTTCACTCGTTTATATTACTTTTAAAAAGTTACAATTAATTAAACAAATGTATTATCTGTTAATTGATTTGCACAGAAGTTTGTAAGAATTTCATCAACATAAAGTTCATATGCTTAATTTTGAAGTCCTCAACTCTATGCCAATCTTATCATCTGCCTCTGCCTCTAATTCGATTCTCTGTCCCTGCTTCTGTCAAATCCAATAAAGATAGCAAACAACTAATGTTATTTTTAGATAGAAAATAACTAATACTTTCAAAGTCTTTTAAAAAAATTGTAATACATATTAGGTAAGGATCATAAAATTAAATTATTAAAAATAAGATTTATTCTTAATAAAAAAGTATTCAAATAAAGAATATCAGTCACTGAAACATTAAAGTGACGACATTCAATTTTTATGCAATACGAAATATAAAAAAAAAATTATTTATTTATTTTATGTGATGTAATAGGAGAATTAAGATACGAATCCAGTGGCATGCTTCACCAAAGCATCTAACTAATGTTTACACATTCGCAATGGTCCATCGTATTATCTATAACTATATAAATGGATAAGGCATTTTCGTGTACATGTTCATGTTTCTCTAAATTTTTGAAAAATAAAAATAATATTTAATAGTTTTTAGGAGGGGTGTGGATTGATTCAAGAGAATAATTATAGGGATAAAAAAAGAAATTTGAAAAGGTGACTTTAGGGACAAAATGGAAAAAAATATATATATATACACCAAAACATCATATTTTTATTTATTAATAGTATAGATAATTACATTTATAAATTTTTATTTTATTCATATAACTTGATGAAGACCAAGACATACACGCTTAGATCTGACTCTTCCGGATGCAAAATTCAAGACTCTATTGATGGTTTTCTTAGAACTCACAAACAGAAAATGGAGAAGATGAAAAAGATGTGAAAGAACGATGCCACAATCCTTAGAGGAACTATAAGTCGGAGGAGGATTCTGTTAGACAAGTGGCCTCAGATATCTTAAGAAGGGGGGTTAAATTAAGATATTCCAAACTACTTCTCCAATTAAAAAAAACTATTTCACTTTTTATTCAAGTTATGAATTCCCTTAATGACAATCTTCTTAAATATTGATTCAAATAAAACAATTTGAATATGAATATAAAGCAATAATAAATAAAGGAGATTAAGGGAAGAGAAAGTGCAAACTCAGATTTATACTGGTTCGGCCACACCCTTGTGCCTACGTCCAGTCCCCAAGCAACCTGCTTGAGAGTTCCACTATCTTGTAAATTCCTTTTACAAGTTCTAAACACACAAGGACAATCCTTCCTTTGTGTTTAGAATTCATTTACAACAAGAGACCCACGGTCTCTTAATCCCTTAGAGAATGAGAAGAAGAAGAATGAATCTCTCTAGAAAGAGATGGATTTTACAGATTGAGCACTCAAATAATTCCTTAATGAATTGCAATTGAATTGGCCAAGGAATTCTTAAGAGGATAAAATGATTTTGCTCTTTGAGAGGATAAACACTTGTTGTTATGAAAAACTCTAAGCAATTTCGTGTTTAAGTCACATATATATAGACCATTGGTGGTCATGAATAAAGCCTTTGAAAAGTTGTGACTCTTAAAATTATTTTTCTGAAAATCCTGTCTGGTAATCGATTACAGTAATTGTGTAATCGATTACAGCTTTTAAAATTTGAATTAAAACGTTTACTAATTGCTGGTAATCGATTACCAAAATTGTGTAATCGATTACACAGTCTAAAATTTCGAATTCAAATTTTAGTAGCTATTATAAAATATATTTGGCCACTGGTAATCGATTACATCCTCTGGTAATCGATTACCAGAGAGTAAAACCTTTGTAAAACACTTTTTAACTTAAATTACTTGGCCAAACCTTTTGCTAATTCAATTAGGAATTCCCTTCCTAATATACTAGTGATCATCTTGATGCTGTGACTTGTAATCTTGAAGTATTGTCTTGAATTTAATCTTGAAAAGCCCATTTACATCAATTGCATCATATCATCATGATCATCATCAAAACATCAAAAGCAATTGCATCTACAGATTCGCCACAAAAGAATAGGTTCATTGATAAGAATCAATTTGGTTTCAATCAAGAACCAAGAAGAGACTATGCTCTCAACCTAAGCAAAAACTTAATTCATTCACAATGTGTTATTTGCAAAATGAGGAGCTTCTAAGTATTTATAGAGCTAGGCATAAGAAGATAATTAAGCCGCTAATCGCCTCTTAAACGCATAGTTTAATGCCTATTTACAACATGCATGAAGCCCCTTACATAAGTAAACAAAAGTTTTCAAAAATTTCCACCGAAGGTTTCCGCTAAACAAGACATTTGCGCTAAGCGCATTTTCTTCTCTAGATGGAATTGCAATTAGCAAGTTAGTGTCGCTAAAAGAATTTTCACCTCTGGAAGGAATTGTGCTTAGCGAGCTATTCAACAAATCTTCAAGGTGCTCCAATTCAGCTCCTTGTGGCTTCCTCCTTCCTTGCCTTTGATGAGTAGTCCATCCTTGATTCTCTTGGCCATCTCTTCTTGTAGAAGCTTGGCTTTGGACCTTGTCATTGGACCCTTCAACTAATGAAGTGCTTATAGGTCCTTATACTCTTTGGATAGTCCTCTATCATCCCCTCCTCCTTGAAAAGAATTCGTCCTCGGATTATGTTCTTTGGATAACCCTCTATCATAACTACACCACAACATTAAAGCGACATTCAATTTCTATACAATAGGAAATATCAAACACATTTATTTATTTGTTTTATATAATGTAATAGGAGAATTAAGATACGAATCCGATGACATGTTTCACCAAAGCATCTAACTAAGGTTCACACTTTCGCAATTATCGGTACTCATATTGGATAAGGTGTTTTGGTGTACATATTTTTATATTCATTTTATTCTAATAATTACATTGAAAAGTTATTATTTCCTCTGTATTTATTTATAAACAAAAGAGTAATCTTGTATTGTGGACATAACTATAAGTAAATTTAACTAATTTTTTCCTATTAAATACTATTAGTCCTAAAACACTATTCATTTAATTCTAATTCTATTTTTAGTTATTTCTTTTTATTAATGATAGCAAGTTCCAATAAAATGACATTTTAGAAATAACTTTATTTTTAACTTGAGATTAGAAAAACTAAATGATGTCACCTAACTTTTTTAATTAGTATGAAATTAGTTATTTTTACTTATACGAGTCTAGAGGAAGTATTTTATTCCTATAACTACCTTCACAAATAATCCACTAATTTGTATTTTTTTATTTAAAAAAATATAAAAAAACACTCAGGCATGGAGAGCCTATTTTTTCCTAGTAATTTATAAGGTAAATATCCATTTTGATTTCTAAAAGTGTGAAGTGATAATAAATTGACTCTTGAAAGAGGTAAAATTCAAACTTAGTATCTAAATATGTAAAAAGTACCACAAGATTAAGAGAACAATTTAATCACAAATTGATCACCAATCTTTACAACTTAATATGGTCCTAAAAAATATAATTTATTGTTAAATTGATCTTTTGATATTATAATTTAATGATAAAATGATGTCATCGATTAAAGATAAAATTAATCTGTCAAATATTTAACATATTTAAAAATTAAATTTAAATATTTCGTGTCATAGTGACTAATTTTTCACCATCTTACTATTTACCCAATTTTATTTTATTATATTTTATTAAGGGATAAAGGAAACCCTTTATAGCACAAGCCTTGTCTTTCTCCTTCTTCTCTGTTCCTTCCACGCACCTGCTAGCTACTATCATGTCATTAAGAAAAAGCTCTTCACTACGTAACGTATGTAGTAGCCGAGATGCATTACTGGTACTCATATTTATTTCTCCACTTCAAGCACGAGTAGTTATATCTCTTAAAAAAAGACTCTTATAATTTTTGACTTAATCTATCAGGAAGGGCGTATCGTTTTACTTTCGGCTCACAAGTTTGAAATTTTGTAAATCATATTCACGTTGGCTTCATTATTCAAACATAAAAAAGTTATTAATCTATAATAGTCGATATTAGGTACAATTTTTTTTATTTAATTTTATTTGTTATCTATTTTATATATTTATATATACGTATCTCAAATAAAAAAATATTGTTGAAGTTTTTGCTCAAAACATTTTTCCGATGCATTCAACATTGATATGTCACAACCACAACTCAGCTTTTATAATATGTATACATTTGTGTTTTTAAATTGTGACAAACAACAGTCATTTCATTAGTGCTTTTTTTAACAGAATTAATTTTAAATCCTTAAATATAATTAGAAGTGTAATTACATTAATTTCAACTATAAATTTTATATTAAAATATGTGTTACGAACTTTAAAATTGATCTCATATACTATAAACCAAGCGTATAGTAAGCTTAACCCACATGAAAAACTACAATACTAATAACAATACGATCCAGTTGAATATATATGCTGGAATTCATGATTTTAATCTTTATCCTGTTGAATGTAGATTGTGAAAAGAAAAAGGGTGATTATAATATGTGTTTACAAGGCACTTTTATCCGAGTTAATGACGCCTTCCATAATCATATCTCAACCTTTTAAACCCATGCATCATACCTCATAATTATTTAGCTAGCTAGAAAAAATAGAACCATTGATTATAGCACTGGAGGCAGCAGTAATTGTAAGCATCTACTATATAGTAAATCGCAATTTTCTATCCACAATTCCACATACATATGTTACTAACACAAGATGTAGGCATGTTACTCAATTAAGAAATTTGGCTTTCTGAAAAAGACCATGCATAGGACCTTTATGATCTACATATATATTCAAGGATAAGGGTAGGGACGAACTTGATCCATGTCCCACAGTGCACCAGAGTAAAGCTAAAAGTATATCTGAATTAGCTAGCCATGACGTCTCCTGCCTATATGGGATTCCCCCAAAATGAAAAAAAAAAAAAGTTAGAAAAAGATAATTTCTGATTTAAAGGCTTTATTCCCTAATGGCAAACACCATCCACATAAATAAACACAGCTGGGTCCCCTCTTGCTCCCCAATAATACTAATATTCTTGAACCAACTAATCAATGAGAATAATAGTCATTCGCCGATAAAAATTGGTTTAATTGATAAAAAGAACTCATCTCATGAGAATATGTGTGTGATTCTCGTTATTAATATAAAAACTTTATTGATAGATAATTTATAAATACCTCTCTAAACACGCATTAAATCTTAAAATCTATTATGATATTTAGGAGTTCCGGGCCTACTCATCTAAACTTTTTTATATAAAAAAGAATACTAGTCATTCTCCTCTTTCAGATGTACAGTGTCATTTCCTTTCTCTATTTCCCATGCATTTCCTGATGCAACAAAACAAAAGTTATGCACACAGCAGCACACACTTTTATTTTATTATTCTGACACCATTTGCCTTTCGTTAGGGTACTTACAATTGTCCCTCTCTACCTTGTGATGCTCTCCAAGTTCCAATGGAGATTTTCAAATGCTTCTACATCAAAAATCTTATTCTTGTTACCTTCTTCATGGTATCATCAGCAGTTCTAGCAATTGACCCTTACTCAGAGGCACTTCTCAGCCTAAAATCGGAGCTTGTAGATGATGACAACAGCTTGCACAATTGGGTGGTGCCCTCTGGAGGAAAATTAACTGGGAAATCCTATGCATGTTCTTGGTCCGGCATCAAGTGTAACAATGACTCAACAATTGTAACTTCCATAGACCTTTCCATGAAGAAATTGGGAGGTGTGGTTTCAGGGAAGCAATTCATCATCTTCACAAACCTCACTAGTCTCAACCTGAGCCACAATTTCTTCTCTGGGCAGCTCCCAGCTGAGATTTTCAACCTCACCAGCTTAACAAGCTTGGACATCAGCAGAAACAACTTTTCTGGTCCCTTCCCAGGTGGAATTCCTAGACTCCAAAACTTGGTTGTGCTTGATGCCTTTAGCAACAGTTTTTCTGGGCCATTGCCTGCAGAATTTTCACAGCTTGAAAACCTTAAGGTTCTCAATCTAGCTGGGAGCTACTTCAGAGGTTCAATTCCACCTGAATATGGTTCTTTCAAGAGCCTTGAGTTTCTTCATCTTGCAGGAAATTCTCTAACAGGAAGCATACCTCCAGAACTTGGTCACCTCAAAACAGTGACCCACATGGAGATTGGCTACAACGAATACCAGGGTTTTATTCCTCCTGAATTAGGTAACATGAGTCAGCTTCAGTATCTTGACATTGCAGGAGCAAATCTTTCTGGTCCTATACCGAAGCAACTCTCCAACCTCACCAGTTTGCAATCCATTTTCCTCTTCAGAAACCAGCTCACAGGATCAATACCAAGTGAGCTTAGCATCATAGAACCTCTCACAGATTTAGATCTCTCTGATAACTTCCTTATAGGGTCCATTCCTGAAAGCTTCTCAGAGCTAGAGAACCTGAGGCTGCTCAGTGTCATGTACAATGACATGAGTGGCACTGTTCCTGAAAGCATTGCAAAACTTCCATCCTTGGAAACCCTTCTCATTTGGAACAACCGCTTCTCCGGCTCGCTTCCACCGAGCTTAGGCAGGAACTCCAAACTCAAGTGGGTGGATGCCTCTACAAATGATTTAGTTGGAAGCATACCACCAGACATTTGTGCGAGTGGAGAACTGTTTAAGCTGATCCTGTTTTCAAACAAATTCACAGGTGGCCTTTCATCAATCTCCAATTGTTCTTCCCTCGTTCGCCTTCGCCTCGAAGATAACTCATTCTCAGGAGAAATCACTTTGAAATTCAGCCATCTTCCTGATATCTTATATGTTGATCTGTCCAAGAACAACTTTGTTGGTGGGATTCCCTCAGATATTTCTCAAGCCACCCAACTGGAGTATTTCAATGTCTCTTATAATCCGCAATTAGGAGGCATCATCCCTTCCCAAACATGGTCATTGCCCCAACTTCAGAATTTTTCAGCATCTTCTTGTGGTATTTCTAGTGATCTTCCCCTATTTGAATCCTGCAAATCAATTTCAGTTATTGATCTAGATAGCAATAGCTTATCTGGAACCATCCCAAACGGTGTTTCCAAATGTCAAGCTCTTGAGAAAATCAACCTATCCAACAATAATCTGACAGGTCATATACCTGATGAGCTTGCCTCTATTCCTGTTCTTGGTGTAGTGGACCTATCAAACAACAAGTTCAATGGCCCCATACCAGCCAAGTTTGGTAGTTCTTCAAATTTACAACTCCTCAATGTGTCTTTCAACAATATCTCTGGTTCAATACCAACAGCAAAGTCATTCAAATTGATGGGAAGAAGTGCATTTGTTGGAAATTCAGAGCTATGTGGAGCACCATTGCAACCATGTCCTGATTCAGTTGGAATATTGGGAAGCAAAGGCACGTGGAAGGTTACACGTATTGTGCTTCTCTCTGTAGGGTTGTTAATAGTCCTTCTGGGACTTGTTTTTGGAATTCTTTACTTGAGAAGGGGAATCAAAAGTCAATGGAAGATGGCCTCATTCGCTGGTCTACCTCAATTCACAGCAAACGATATTTTGACAAGCCTCAGTGCCACAACAAAACCTACAGATATTCAATCACCATCAGTTACAAAGACTGTTCTGCCTACAGGAATAACAGTTTTGGTCAAGAAGATTGAATTGGAAGCAAGAAGCATAAAGGTTGTGTCAGAATTTATAATGAGGCTAGGAAATGCAAGGCACAAGAACTTAATCAGATTGTTGGGGTTCTGCCACAACCAGCACCTAGTCTATCTTTTGTATGATTACTTGCCCAATGGGAATTTGGCTGAGAAAATGGAAATGAAATGGGATTGGGCAGCAAAATTCAGAACAGTGGTTGGAATTGCAAGGGGACTTTGCTTCCTTCACCATGAATGTTACCCAGCTATACCCCATGGAGACTTGAGGCCTAGCAACATTGTATTCGATGAAAATATGGAACCCCATTTGGCAGAATTTGGGTTCAAACATGTGTCGAGGTGGAGCAAAGGCTCATCACCCACCACAACTAAGTGGGAAACAGGTATGACAAACAAGTTTGTGCAATATACAGATGCATTAATTGATATATCATTCAATTATTGAATTTACTTAGAATGTGCTATAGATTAGTATATATGGTAGGACTATTGCATTTTATAAAGTTAGAATAATTTCTGATTAGTTCACAGTATAAAAATTAAACTCTAAATCATATTTCCTTCCTTGTAATAAAAACAGAAGGAATCTGTATCTCACATAATATATAAAATGATACATTTGTCTACATTTAACACTTTAAGCTTTTAGAAAAATTGGTTACATTATATCCAGGTGGTCTATAGTTGTATCCAGCCAGAGCACATACCTTTTGTTCCTCTCTGAAAACGTTATATCCCGCACTGATTTATGTCTAATTTTGGGTGACAGAATACAATGAAGCCACAAAAGAGGAACTGAGCATGGATATCTACAAATTTGGGGAGATGATTCTGGAAATTTTAACCAGGGAAAGGTTGGCAAATTCAGGAGCCAGCATACACAGCAAACCATGGGAGGTTCTCTTAAGAGAAATTTACAATGAGAATGGAGCAAGTTCGGCAAGTTCATTGCAAGAGATTAAACTTGTTCTTGAGGTAGCAATGCTTTGCACCCGAAGCAGGTCATCTGACCGGCCATCCATGGAAGATGTTCTTAAGCTTCTGTCAGGGTTAAAACATCTAGAGGATGGCAGAACTTCGAAAGAAGGGCAATAAAATGTTCATTTGCATCACTGCGTTGAAAACCATTAGAAACATATAGTAATTGCTTAGATAACAAGTTTGCACGTATGTAATTAAAGGAGTTTGCAGCTTGTATAATAGATATTTCCATTGTTTCAGTGTGCCAAACAATTCTGTCCCAGCCTCAGTCAGTCTACTTCATAAAATATTTTTTTATTTGAAGTGGAATTCATTTGAATTCACGGTATTCATATTCATAATATTTACGATTGAGTGTCGTCTGAAACGTTTCTTCTATCTAATACGTCTTTGGTTTTTACTTCTTACTATTACATAGTTGAGTTTATAATAATTGTCTGAGTTTAATTAATCAGTTTATGACAATTGGGTAAAAGTTTAGACTGATTCTAATTAAATTATAATAATTAAGAAGTTCAATTAACTGTAAAATCCCTTACAAAGCATTAAAGAACTATAGTCAGTTTGGTATAGTTGTAGAGTTGTAGTGAAGCTAACAATCATGAAAAACTAATCATATAGTGCTATTTTTTTGGTATAGACTACATCTATCTTGCATCAAAGATAATCTTATTTGAGTAAGATAGAATTATTATGAGGTAAAATTCTCTCTCTTAGAATATTTAAAGCAGTGCATATCAAACTGGAGAAATTTGATTATGCTAAAACAAGTTTGCAAATCTAATCATAGACAATGGATACAAGTGCGCAAGAGATATTTTAAAGAATGTATAGCCATCAAGCTCAATCCCTTTCTAAATAGAAGTACAGTCGAATTATAACAAAAATACCACAAGAAATGGTGTCAGTTTACTTAAGAGGCTAAACAAATCCAACATTCAAATTCTAACATCTAAACTCTAAACCTTGCGAACGTGACATTAAAAACATCAACAAAGCCATCAAAGCTACCAAACTTGGAACTCACCACATCAACCTCCACGCTGAGCCTCAGGGCCCCAACCGCAGTAACAGGCCCATGGGCTGCCACAACCAACTTAGGGCACCTCCTCCTCAAGTCCCCAAAGCCCAACCCAAACTCCCTCAAGCTCTTAAGCAGCCCCTCCACCTTAGCGATACTGGTGAACACCACAGCATCCAGTCCCCTCTCCTCCTCACTCGCCCTCACAATCCCCTCTGCGCATCCTGGCCCAGCTCAAATGGTCTCGTAAGCCTCCACTCTCACCAAGACCCACCCGCGCTCCCGAAGCTCCCAGAGAAAGCCCGGTACCACGGGCTGCTCCTCTACTCTGAATACCCGTGGAACCGGGCACAACACCCATCGCCGCCGATTGCCCTCACGAGGGCGTTTTGCGTGGTGGTGGGCGACAAGAGGACCCGGATGCTATCTGAATTACTGTGGATTTTAAGGAAGAAATTAGTGTCAATGAGTTCAGCGTCTTTGCTGAGGGCGGCAAGGGTGAATGTGTGTCTGTGGGGAGGGAGTGGAGGATTGAAGAGAGGGAGGGAGTGTTACAGTTGTTCTAGGAAGGAAGGACCTTGAAGAATAACCAAGAAAAGAGTAGGGAATCAATGGACACCGAACAAGGGATCTTTATTGATTGGATTGGAAATTACAAAGAATTTCTTACAAAGATTGAATGAATACCCCCATGCTGAAATTGCTATATATATATATATATATATACAATTCAGTTACAATTTAACAACTAATGACTCAGTGATGCAATCCTCCCTAGGAAGGGACCAATCACTAGAGCCATGAGCAAGAGGCTCCAAGAGGATTGAGCTAGAGCTGCTGAAGAAGGTCCTAGGATTCTCATGAACCTCAGGGTAGATTTCTGAGCCCATGGGCCAAGTTTGGGTCCAATTCTCTTTGTACATATTAGACTAGGATGTCATTATATTTGATCCTTGTATTTAGGGCTCCATATTGTAGGTAGGGTACCCTAGAAATATAGGATTTTTTAGCCCTTGTATTTTAGGGCACCTAGACTAGTTTTTTGTATTAGGGGTAGTTTTGTAATTTCACATGCACTAAGTGAATATTTGATGTGTGTGGTTGGAAATAAATTTAATTGAATTGGTAGAAGCCCAATCCAATTAAATTTTAGAGGGGGAGGTGAGCATTTGCTTACTACACCCCATTGCCACATCATATAGTCTCACTTTGTGCATGTCCTTCATGCTTTACATGCCTCATGACACCTAAGCACACTTAGTGGAGAATCTTGGAATTGATATTGGATTAGTGGGCTGAACCATAACTAAAATTCACTAATCATAATTAGTGAAATTTTGGCTCCAAAGTTTGGCTCCACAAATTCAATTTCAAATTCAAGTGAAATTTGAATTTCCCTCCAATTTTGTGTGACACTTAGGCTATAAATAGAGGTCATGTGTGTGCATTTTTTTCAACTTTGATCATTTGAATATTAGTTTCAGATTTCAGAGCTATTTTAGAACACAAAATTTCGTGCTCTTCTCTCCCTCTCCCTTCATTCATCTCCTTCTTCCTCCAAGCTCTTATCCATGGCCTCCTATGGTGGTGAGCTTCTTCTAGACTCATCTTCTCCTTGAAGTGTCGTCTCCTCTCTCTCTTACTTCTCCATTCCACTGCCATTTATCTTCCAAGAAGCAAAGGAATCCATTGATGAAGAAGATCCTAGGCCTACAAGCTCCAATGGAGCTTACATCACTCAGGACTTGCCACTTGTCCTAAGGCTAACTAACTATTTTTATGATCCTGCATCAATCCTCCCTCCTTAAGCTAATCCTTGACATCAAGGATTAAAGTTAGGAAACTTCTTCTTCAAATCAAAGTAGAATTCCTAAGTTGCATCCTCTGGCAGAAGATGCTTCCATTTGACAAGTACCTTAGTAACAACCTTGTTTCCTCTCTTGACTGTCATCCTTTCTATGATTGCCTCTGGCTCCTTGATTCTTGTTTCTTCATCATTCCTTGGGTAGTGAGTTGATGTGCTAGCTTCTCCTACAAACTTCTTCAACTGGGATAAATGAAACACATCGTGGATGAGTGATCCAGTTGGTAATTGGATCTTGTAGGCGACTGATCCAATCTTGTCGATTATAGCATAAGGTCTATAGTATTTTGGAGCTAATTTGGCACTGCTCCTAAATGCTACAGAGACTTGTCTATAAGGGTGTAATTTCACAAACACCAAATCTCCAATTTCAAAGGCCCTATCTGATCTCCTCTTGTTAGCCAGTTGCTTCATTCTTTCTTGTGCCTTTTTCATGTGAAACTTGACCATCTTAAGCTATTCCTCCCTCTTTTGCAGACTTTTATCAACAAGTTCAATCTTGGATTCTCCTGGTAAATAGGGTAAGTAAGCTGGGGGTGCTTATCCATACATGATTTATGTTAGTCGCCTTATACGACTAACTTTTGTATAGAAATCATTTTCTAAAACTTGTATAGTTCCCCAATTTATGGTTATTATGGTTTTAGCTGTCTCCAGAAAATTTCCATTGGATTTAATGATGAAATCTGTGCATTTTCAGTTGAAAAAGAGGCTAAGTTTTGAAGTGCAAAAAGTAGCAGTTGGGCTAAGCGCGCATCAACCGCTAAGCGCAGCTTCAGCACGCTTAGCACGAAGGAAAATCTGGCAAAGCATCAACATCAAGGCCGCACGCTAAGCGTGAGGGGGGCGCTAAGCCCAAACCCACTTACTCGCGCTAAGGGCGAGGGTGGCATTAAGCGCAACGTTGCGATTTCAGAGCCTATTTAAAGTCTGTTCTGTGCAGAATTAGGGTACACACTTTTGACATTCTTTTGCCCAAACTTGTGCACACTATTCCAGAGTGCCTATTTCGGGAAAAGAGCCCTAGAAAAAGCAAGAGGGGCAACTTGTGCATTGAAGCCGAGGTTAGAGTTTCTTTGTAATGGCTGGCTTAACACCTTAGTTGGGGATTTCTAATGAACAACTGATGTAAATACTTAATATCTAATTGATTATATTTTCTGTGTTCAATGCTTCCTTCAATGCTTAATGTTTGTATGCTTTTGGTCTGATCATCCATTTGTGTGCATAGTTAGGTGACTTTAGCATTTGGAAATGTACTGTTGCCTTAGAACTTGATTGAAGCATGATCTAAACTTAGTCTTACAAGAGGGATCTGCGGATTAAGTTTTGGTTTTAATTATGTTGTTACAATAATGCTGTTTAGTCTAGGTCTAGTCTTACAAGAGGGATCTGGGGACGAAGCTTAGGCTAAATTAGGCTAAACTTTCGTAAGCTGCTTGAGCTGAGTCTAGTCTTACAAGAGGGATCTGCGGACAAAACTTAGTTTAAGTTAGTTTAAACCTAAGAGGGCCGTCTAAATTGGGCCTAGTCCAACAAGAGGGATCTGAGGACGAAGCTTGGATTGATTCGGTCTGACGAGGGATCGAGGTTTAGTAATTTAGGCTACAACATAGAACACAAGAGCATGATTGATTAGAGAAATATATTTATATGCATAAGCTTATTTGTTAGAAAGACCCAACATTTCTACCTACTGTTGTCACTTTTACTTACCTTGCATTTTATAGTTTTTAGCATAAAGGTTTAGTTTAAATTCTGTTGGAAATTATCAATCATACATGTTCTCTCATCAATGCTTCATTTCTGAACTTAACTCAGGCTAACATTAGTTCCCTATGTTCGATACTCGGATTCATCCATTTTAATTTTTAAATACTTGACGATCCGATGCGCTTTCCGGTAAACCCCCATTGAAATTCTCTTGAAACATAATTGAGCAAAAAGTAACTGCAATGGGCAGTCAACAAAGTATTTATGGCGCCGTTGCTGGGGAACTAAGCTGTTAGTAGAGTTTAGTTCAGTTTTGCAACATTGCTTTATTTTTGCATTCTTTGATTTATTGATTCTTTTGACTAACATAGTAGTTATAGCACATTCATCGTTTGTTTGAATTGGATAACTGTTGTTTTGTTTCCTTTTATGCAAAGAAGATCTACTGTAGGTGATTTGATCCCCATTGATTTGGAGATTAACGCCACTTGTAGAAGGCGTAATCAAGAGAGAATTAGAATTTTTTTGCCGGATTTAGAAGCAGTAGCAATTCCAAGGGAAGAACCTCAATCTTCTGAGGCATCTTCTAGTTTTCCTATTGCAGGACATTCTCATTTAGATCCTATCGAAGACCACATAATGGCTGAAGAGCCAAGAAGAGTCACCCTGGAAGATTTTTCAAGTTCTAATGTGCCACAATTTTTCACCAGCATTGCACAACCAGAAGTTCAAGCCCAAACCATTACATATCCACCATCATTGATTCAGTTGATTCAAAATAATTTGTTTCATGGACTACCAAATGAAGACCCATATGCACACTTAGCCACCTACATAGAAATATGCAATACTATTAGGTTGGTTGGAGTGCCTAAAGATGCAATTCGATTGAGCTTGTTTTCATTTTCTTTATCGGGAGAAGCTAAGAGGTGGCTTCATTCATTTAAAGGTAATAGTCTTAAGAAATTTCTAAAGAAATATTTTCCTGAGTCTAAGGCTACAAAAGGCAAAGCCACCATATCTTCTTTTCACCAATTTCCCGATGAATCTTTGAGTGAGGCCTTGGAAAGATTTTGTGATTTATTGAGAAAGACTCCCACTCATGGATTCTCAGAACCGATACAGCTCAACATTTTTATAGATGGGTTAAGACCGCAGTCCAAGCAACTATTGGACGCTTCTGCAGGTGGGAAAATCAAATTGAAGACCCCTGAAGAAGCCATGGATCTCATTGAAAATATGGCTACAAGTGACATTGCTATTTTGAGAGATAGAGCCCACATTCCTACTAAAAAGAGTTTATTGGAGCTAACCTCCCAAGATGCATTGTTGGCACAAAATAAGTTGTTGTCTAAGCAACTTGAGGCATTGACTGAAACACTAAGTAAGTTGCCAACTCAAATTCATTCTGCACATACTTCACATACTTCTGTTTTGCAGGTTGCAGGATGTACCATCTGTGGGGGAGCTCATGAATCTGGATGTTGTATCCCTATTGAAGAACAAACCACTCATGAAGTCAATTACATGGGAAATCAGCCCAGAAACAATTTTAATGTAGGAGGATTTTCTGGATTCCAACATGACCAACAATACAATCAATAGTAGGGACAATAGAGGAACCACCCTGGAAATCAATTCAATAGAGATCAAGGTGGACCATCCACAAGGCCACAACAACAAGGGCCTAGTCTCTATGATCGCACAACAAAGTTGGAAGAGACTCTAGCTCAGTTCGTGCAGGTTTCTATGTCCAACCAGAAGAGCACAGAGTCTGCCATAAAGAATCTGGAGGTCCAAGTGGGACAACTTGCAAAGCAATTGGCGGATAGATCATCAAGCAATTTTATAGCTAATACACAAAAAAAATCCAAGGAGGATTGTAAAGCCGTGATGACTAGAAGCAGAATGGCAATCCATGTGGATGAGAGTGAAGCTGAGAAGAAGATGGAGGAACATAAACAACAGCTGGCACCTAAGCCAGCACTTGAACCCGTTTCTAATTTTGTAGAACTTGAAGACATTAATGAGGAGGCTGAAGATGATAAGGAAGAAGAGACACCAATAAAAGAAAAAGAAAAAGAAAAAAAAGTTGAAAAATGAAAAACAAAAAGAGAAAGTTGTCGATGATGAGATGAGGAGAGGCAACAGTGAGGAAAACACTGAAAAGAAGAAGTATACTACTCCAAATGAAGGCAAGGAAGTACCTTATCCTTCGGTACCTTCCCGGAAAGAGAAAGAAAGACATTTGGCCAGATTTCTTGATATCTTCAAGAAACTAGAAATTACTTTGCCCTTTGGAGAAGCAATTCAAAAAATGCCCTTCTATGCATTCATAGTGACAGAATTGTGGTGGAAGACAATTGTAGTGCTGTGATTCAACGCATTCTTCCACCTAAGCACAAAGATCCTGGAGTTGTCATGATATCGTGTTCCATTGGTGAGGTTGTTGTAGGAAAATCTCTCATAGACTTGGGAGCTAGTATCAACTTAATGCCTCTCTCCGTGTGCTGGCGACTTGGAGAGCTCGAGATAATGCCTATCCGCATGATCCTTCAGTTAGTTGATCGCTCCATCACAAGACCGTATGGAGTGATTGAAGATGTTTTGGTGAAGGTTAAACACCTTATATTTCCAGCTGATTTTGTGGTGATAGACATAGAAGAGGATGTTGATATTCCTCTCATTCTTGATCGCCCATTCATGTCTACTGCAAGCTGTGTAGTAGATATGGGAAAAAAGATGTTGCAAATGGGCATAGAAGATCAGAAAATCAGCTTTGATCTATTTCATGAAGATAAAGAGCCACCTAACCGGAATGTTTGTTTTAAAGTTCATGTGATGGAGGAAAGAAGACCTGAGAAGAAGGTCCTTGAAGTGGGAACTTTACTGGATCCTGGATAACAGGATGATGCGTCAAGCTAGTGATGTTAAAGAAGCGCTTACTGGGAGGCAACCCAGCTTTTCTTTCCCTTCTCTATCTTCATTTTTTATTTCTTGCATGTAGTTAGGACATCTTGCTTGTGATTGTGATTTATTTCAGCTTGTTTAGTAATAAACAAAAAGGGTTTTTAAATTATGTGTGAAGAGATAAGCAGAAAATGACTTAGAAAAATTTTCAGATTGCTTATCCGCTAAGCGCAAACCTTGCGCTAAGTGCCATCTCTTCACGCGCTAAGCCAAGCTTGCTCGCGCTAAGCGCAAAGACCCCTGATTCATTGGCTGAATGGTTCAGCTAAGCGCACATCACTGTGCTAAGCCCAACATCTTCACTGTAAGTTGCACCTTAAGCAGTGGGCTTAGTGTGGATGATGCGCTAAGCGCCACTTCCTCTCTGTGAAATTTTTTTATAGCTGCACTAAGTGCGCCATCCTGCCCTAAGCCCCAGATTCATTCTATAAGTTGAGCTTTCAAGCTGGGCTTAGTGGGGAAAGGATGCGCTAAGTGCCAACATCATTCTATTTTGAAATCATTAGAAGTGCGCTTAGCGCATGTACTGGCACTAAGCTTGAATCACTCTCTGTAAGTTGAAGCCTGGTTGCACGCTAAGCCTAACTTCGTAGACTAAATGCATTTTGCAGGACCAATCATAGCTACTGTCATCGCTAAGCACGCTTTGCTATGCTAAGCCCAGGTATGCCTCTGGAACTTGAATTATTAGCTACGCTTAGCGCGAAGAGCTAGGCTAAGCACTTGAGTTTTTTTTTTTTAAAAAAAAACGTCAGGAGGTCACGCTAAGCGCACAGCTGCGCTAAGCACTTCTGTCGTGATTTCTAAAAAAATAGAGGCACTGCATTAGGTGCTTTAAAGACATTATCCATAAAGCATTGGGCCACATCAGAAGCAGTATATAGGTGCTGTAATGCTATGAAATAAGCAGCCTTGCTCAGCCTGTCAACAACAACAAAGATTACTTGTTTTCTAAAGGAATTGGGAAGACCCTCTATGAAGTCCATGGTAATGTGCTGCCAAATAAGATCAGGGACTGGGAGTGGTTGTAGCAACCCAGGAGAGGCAGAATTATCATACTTACATTGCTGGCAAGTAGTACATTGATGGACAAACCTTTTAACATCCTTAGACAATCCTTTCCAGTACACCATTGTCTTGACTTTTTGATAAGTGGCATCTCTCCCTGAATGACCACCGCAGGATGAAGAGTGCAACCAATTAAGTATTTCCTTTCTCAATTCAAGATTTTTACCAATGACCAGTTTCCCTGTCCTCCTTAATTCCCCACCTGACCAAGAGAAATCCTTATGTGAAGAAGGATCTTTCGTAACTTCAGCAATCAGTTTTTGTAAGGCATCATCACCTTGCCAAGATGCTTTGATTCTCTCTAGTAGATCAGAATCGGGTTGGTGAATGGAAATAGTAGCACATTCAACTCTTGAAAATGCATCAGCAGCTTGGTTCTCATTTCCCTGCTTATATTCAATAATGAAATCAAATTCCATAAGTTTTACCAACCATTTTTGTTGGAAAGCTGTGGAAAGTCTCTGGTCAAGAATATACTTGAGACTTTTGTGATCAGTTTTGATTACAAACTGCTTAGGTAATATGTAATGCCTCCATTTTTGTACAGCAAACACCTCAGCTAGTAACTCCTTCTCATAGGTTGACAGGGATTGTTGCTGAACATTCAAGCTTCTGCTTATAAAGGCTATGGGATGGTGATCTTGCATGAGAACAACTCCTACCCCACTCTTGAGGCATCAACCTCCACTATAAAAGTCTTTGAAAAATCAGGTAAGGCCAATATAGGTGCCTGGCTTAACTGATCCTTAAGACACTGAATTGCAAGCTTGGCTTCCTCAGACCAAGAAAAACTATCTTTTTTCAACATGCCATTTAGTGGTTTGGCTATGGTGCTATATCTCCGCATAAACCTTCTATAATAGCCTGCCAAACCCTAAAATCCTCACAACTGTTTGGGGGTCTGAGGAAGTGGCCAATTCCTCACTGCTTCCACCTTAGCAAGGTCAATAGAGACTCCCTCTCCAGTGATAAAATGTCCTAAGTATTTTACTCGAGTAACCCCAAAGTAGCATTTAGATTTCTTGGCCAACAAGGCATTTGCTCTCATGGTAGACAAGACTGTTTATAAATGATGCAAGTGATCCTCCATGCTCTTGCTGTAAATCAGAATGTCGTCAAAAAAGACCAACAGGAACCTCCTCAAGTATTCTTGAAACACCGAATTCATTAAGCCCTGAAATGTGGCAGGGGCATTGGTTAAGCCAAAAGGCATAACCAAGTACTCATAATGCCCTGAATGAGTTTTGAAAGTTGTTTTATGTACATCTGCCTCCACCATTCTGACTTGATTATAGCCAGACCTCAAGTCAATTTTGGAAAATACAGTAGAGCCATGTAGCTCATCCAATAGATCATCAACCAAGGCTATAGGGAACCTATTTTTTACTGTACTCTTGTTGAGGTCCCTGTAATCAATGCAAAGCCTCCAAATTCCATCCTTTTTACCAACCAACACTACAGGATTGCTTTAAGGACTACTGCTATTCTGGATAACACCACTCTTTAAGAATCTTGTACCAATTCATCTATTATGTCCGTCTGTTGTTTAGAATACCTGTATGGTCTCTTATTCACAGGGTTAGTTCCTTGCACCAAGGGAATAGTATGATCACGATCTGGTCTTCTAGGTGGTAGAGTAGTGGGTACTGCAAACAAATCTTCATATTGAAGTAGCAATTTATCAATACTGTCAGGAATTGAGGAAGATGTATCATGAGTGGACAGGGAGTGGAGCAACAATCCTTCTTCAGACTCACATACTTGCAACATAGAAATGTGAACTCCTGCAGCTAGTGTCTTATGTATCCGCTGCTTCCTAGTTATCTTAATATTTGTAGAAGAATTGCCTCTCAAGACATGCCTTTTTCCTTGAGCAGTGAACTCCATGGTTAACTTGTCAAAGTTCCATGTGATATTCCCCAATGTAATCAGCCATTCGATACCAAGAGCCATATCACAGCAGCCTAAGGGTAATAGCAAGATATCTGAACTGAATATAGTGTTCTGTATAAGCCAAGAGAACCCTTTCACCATAGTATTAATCTGCACTCTAGCCTTATCAGCCACAATGACACTAACAGGATCCATATCTTCAATTTTGCACCCTAGCTTCTTGGCTACATTAACATCTAAGAAATTATGGGTGCTCCCATTGTCAATGAGAATGTGTAGGGGCTTCTTTCTTACCTGACCAGTGACTCTCATGGTCCGAAACTTGGCTACTCCAGTTAGGGCATTTACTAAAATCAAGGGTTCCAGATTGGTTTCATCAGGAGGGTTTTCAGTAGGTCCTAGGTCTTCATTAGAGTCAAAATTCTCAGCTATTTCCATGATGTGGATTTAGATTTTCTTATGAGTTTGGCTATGGGCAGGGGTAAAGGGTTCTTCATAGAAATAATAGAGACCCTTAGCCCTCCTTTCACTCATATAGGCAGGGTGATGCAATCCTACCCCCCAAGGGTATTGGATAGAAGACTCCAAGAGGCTTGGGCTAGAGCTACTAAAGAAGGCCCTAGGGTTCTCATGAACCTTAGGGTAGATTTTTGAGCCCATGGGTCAAGGTTGGATCCACTCTTATTTGTAAATATTGGAATAGGTTTTTCCTTTTTTTGGGCCTTGTATTTTGGCCATTCTAGTAGGATAGGGTTTTAGCCTTGTATTTCAGGGCATTTTGAGTAGTCTTTGTAGTAGGGACTTTTTTTGTATTTTAATGTATTTTTGGAATGGGGGTGAGCTTAGCTATTATAGGGGGTGTGTAGCTAAGCTCTAGCTTCTCATCTCAAGGAGGTGAGCTTAGCTATTAGGGAGGTGTGTGTAGCTAAGCTCTAGCTTCTTTAGGAATCTTCTTAAGGAAGCTTCTTAAGGAGGTGAGCTTAGTTATGAGAGGGGTGTGTGTAGCTAAGCTCTAGCTTTTCAAGGAAGTTTTCTCAAAGATTCTCAAGGAAGTTTTCTCAAGAAAGCTTCTCAAGGAAGCTACCTAGTCTATAAATAGAAACATGTGCAACACTTGTTGTAACTTTGATGAATGAAAGTCTTATGAGACACACTTCAAAGTTCCACTTCTCTCCCTCTTTTATTCCTTCAATTTCGTGCTCCCCCCTTCTCTCTTTCTTTTCCTCCATTGAAGCATCATCTCCAAGCTTCTTATCCAAGGCTCATCTTGGTGGTGAAGCTTCTTCTTCCATGGCTTATTCCTTAATGGATGGCGCCTCCTCTCACCTCTTTTCCTTTGTTTTCCGCTGCATCTCCATGGTGGAAAATCACCATTAAAGGACCCCATTGAAGCTCAAAGATCCAGCCTCCATAGAAGCCCCACAAGCAAGCATCCATCAAGTGGTAATCAGAGCACAAGAGCTTCAAGTAGGTGCTCCTTAAACCTCCATTAATTATTTTGCTTTACCTTTTCTTCCATTGTTGTTTCTTCATTTTTCTCCATGTATCTCCTCACATGTCTTGTGCTAAATGTTGTTAAAATGATTCTTTAGAGTTTCCACTGATTAAACTTGCTATAGAAGCTAGATTTGATTTTCTATGGTTCAAATTTCTTGTTCTTGTTCTTGAACCATGAATTGTGTTGAGTTTAGGTTCCTTTGAGTTTTGTCTTGTTATTTTTTGTGGCTGAAACCTAAACCATAAAATTCTTACAAAAATATTAAAGTAGAAGAAAAACTCAAAAATCTAGAGTGACTTGTTCACCTATTGTAGTTTTGTCATAGAAGTCATGTCTAGTCATGAAACTTGTCACATAAGATTTCTTATGTTGTGCTGAATTTTATTTTTCTTGTTTCTTTGTCTAACTCATTTGTTCACGAGTGTATGAAATTATTTTAGCCTATTATTTGATTTGGCTCAAATCTTTCATGTTAATTAGTCCTTAACATGTTCATGCAAAATTCTTAGAGAGTTTTTGATTGTGAACCTTTTCTTGAACTTTTTGGTTTCCTTATGATTGTGTCTATTGTGAATTTAAGTTTTGGTGATTGAATTGCTGGCTGAAATGTTGATCCTAAGTGAATATTGAACTCATAAAATTGTGGTAAACAATCCTAGTGAGTTCAACATACATAGGAAGGTTGAAAGTAAGCCCAAGGCAATCAATATACCATGCTTAAAAAACAAATCGCTGGTGCTGGCAGCTTGGACATACAAACTTGTAAAAATTACTGAGAATTGGTTACTTCGAATTTTGAGCTGAAATTTTTACTTAATTTTCTAGACATCTGGAAAAAATTTATACAAAAAGAAACAAGTGATTTTGATAAAAGGAAAACATACTAAAAATTACACAAGTTGGCAGAAAAATCAGTATCCAGAAAAAAAAGTGAAAGGGAAGTGTGCTTGTTCTTTTGGCTCAAAATTTATTCTATAATTGGTGCCTATGTTGATGGAAGCTTGCTTGTGGGGCTTCTATGGAAGCTGGATCTTTGAGCTTCAATTGGGTCCTTTAATGGTGATTTTCCACCATGGAGATGCAGCGGAAGACAAAGGAAAATAGGTGAGAGGAGGCGCCATCCATTAAGGAATAAGCCATGGAAGAAGGAGCTTCACCACCAAGATGAGCCTTGGATAAGAAGCTTGGAGAGGATGCTTCAATGGAGGAAAAGAAAGAGGGAGAGAAAGAGAGAGTGGGGAGCACGAAATTGAAGGAATAAAAGAGGTATAGAAGTGGAACTTTGAAGTATGTCTCACAAGACTCTCATTCATCAAAGTTACAACAAGTGTTACACATGCTTCTATTTATAGACTAGGTAGCTTCCTTGAGAAGCTTTCTTGAGAAAACTTCCTTGAGAAGCTTCTTTGAGAAAACTTCCTTGAGAAGCTAGAGCTTAGCTACACACACCCCTCTCATAACTAAGCTCACCTCCTTGAGAAACTTCCTTAAGAAGATTCCTAAAGAAGCTAGAGCTTAGTTACACATACCTCTCTAATAGCTAAGCTCACCTCCTTGAGATGAGAAGCTAGAGCTTAGCTACACACCCCCTATAATAGCTAAGCTCACCCCCATGACAAAAAACATGAAAATAAAAAAAAAGTCCTTATTACAAAGACAACTCAAAATGCCCCGAAATACAAGGCTAAAACCCTATACTACTAGAATGGCCAAAATACAAGGCCTAGACGAAGGAAAAACCTATTCTAATATTTACAAAGATAAGCGGGCTCATACTTAGCCCATGGGCTCGAAATCTACCCTAAGGCTCATGAGAACCCTAGGGCCTTTTCTTGGATCTCTAGCCCAATCTACTTGGAGTCTTCTAGCCAATGCCCTTGCGGGGTAGGATTGCATCAGTAAAGATAAAATTTAAACATGAAGAGTAGAACCAAGAGTTTCATCATTCTTGTGCCATTTAAGATCTTATTCACTCAACTTTATTGCTTTTCTTTTTTTTTTTTCGAATTTTTTTTTTCGAATTTTTTTTTTTTTACTCTATAGCCTTTGAGAAACAACATTTCATTCAGCATGTCCAACATTTAACCAATATACAATGTACATCAAGTATGGCCCAAAATACATCATGAAGCATAGCCAACAAAACAAATTGTCCAATGAAACAAAAACCCCCCACACTTATTCCCAAAACAATTCCAAAGCTCCAAAATTCCTTAAGGATATGGTGATATCATGGTTTTTCACTTAAGGCTTGTAGTGAGCTTCAAAACAAGGAAAGGGAAACAAGGCTCAAAAGGGCTATCAAAGGAATTAATTCAAGGTAAGTCCATTTGGCTAGAAGCTTATAAGAACAAAATTGCCTCAATCATTTTCAAATATGCATGTGAATTAGGACGCATCAACAAGAATCAAGCCAAGGCTATTGTGCAAGCAATCAATGGGGCAAAACACACCAAATGATTATGATGATGGATGGCTCAAATTCTCACAAAGGTAAACTCATCACTTTCAAATTGAGCTTTCAAAACTATCATGACATGTAGAGAAGAATCAAGGATTTCAAGTCACAAAATGTCAAGAACTTTTATTTTCAAAACAATTACCCATTTCTTGAACATCCTATAATTCAAAGAAAAACATGCAAATTCGTACGTGCACACAAAATTGACCCAAAATATTAAGCTAAAAATCCGACGAAACTAACAACATTAACAAATTAACACAACTAACAAATTAACAAAACCAACAAAACTAGCAAAACCAAAGAACACTCCCCCCCCCCCCATACTTAAACAACACATTGCCCTCAATGTAGCACAATTAAAAGATTAAAAACAATTAAATCATCAAAAAGAATCGGACAAGTGTAATAAAAGCAAGGAAGGAGATAGGAAAAGAAAAACTCCCTAAGTCATGGTGGAGGAAGAGTAGGGTGGAGTAAGGAAGTCTCTTCCACCACTACGTCCACTAAAGAAGGGTTTGTGAGGAATGGCTTAAGTCAATGTCCGTTGACCTTGAAGCTCTTGTTTGTGGAGTCGCTTTTGATCTCAACTGTACCATAAGGAAAAACATTAGTAACAACAAAAGGACCAATCCACTTAGACCTCAACTTACCACTCATGAGTCCAAGCCTAGAATTATACAATAACACTTTTAGCCCAACCACGAAGTCTTTTTTAACTATCATGCTATCATGGAACTTCTTGGTCTTTTCTTTGTAGAACTTGGCGTTCTCGTAGGCTTCTAGGCGGATTTCATCTAACTCACTCAGTTGCAACTTTCTTTCCTCACCAGCTTGGTCCATAGAGAAGTTGCAAGTCTTCACTGCCCAATAAGCTTTGTGCTCAATTTCCACTGGAAGATGACATGCCTTTCCAAAGACAACCCGATAAGGAGACATTCCTATGGGTGCTTTGTAGCCAGTCCGATGTGCCCAGAGAGCATCATCAAGCCTGGTACTCCAATCTTTCCTGCTTGGCTGCACAATCTTCTCTAAAATTCGCTTGATTTCTCGGTTAGAAATTTCTGCCTGTCCATTGGTCTGGGGGTGGTATGGTGTGGATACCCTGTGTACCACCCCGTACTTTTTAAGCAGGGCATGCATTGTCCTGTTGCAAAAATGGGTTCCTTGATCACTAACAATTGCTTTAGGTACTCCAAACCTGCAAAACAGATTAGACCTGACAAAGTCTGCGACAACTTTAGCATCATTAGTTCTAGTGGGCTTGGCTTCCACCTATTTTGAAACATAGTCAACTGCAAGGAGAATGTAAACATAACCAAAAGAGACAGGAAAAGGACCCATGAAATCTATACCCCAGACATCAAACACCTCACAGAATAGCATAGGTTGCTGAGGCATTTGTTGTCGCCATGTAAGTGTATTTCCTGCTCTCTGACACTGCTCACAAGTGCTGCAGATCTTCCACGCATCTTTAAAGATGGTGGGCCAATAAAAACCACAATCAAGCACTTTACGAGCTGTCCTTTGAACACCTAGATGACCTCCCGGTGCGGAAGAATGACAGAACTGCAGGACTGAGTCAGTCTCATGATATGGAATGCACCGTCTAATGACCTGATCACTGCACAATTTCCACAAGTAGGGGTCATCCCAAATAAAATGCTTAGCATCACTTTTAATTTTATCCTTTTGGGCCTTAGATGCTAAGGGAGGAAAAACAGAGGCAACTAAATAATTGACAATGTTAGCAAACCAGGGAGTAGAAAGAGAGTTAGAAATACTATACAATATATACAAATGATCATCCGGGAAATCATCCCGAATAGGTGAATCTGCATCAGAGACACGTTCGATCCGACTCAGATGATCAGCAACTAGATTTTGTGCTCCACTCCTATCACGGATCTCCAAGTCAAACTCTTGGAGCCAGAGCATCCATCGGATCAACCTAGGCTTAGAATCAGCCTTCTTCAACAAGTACTTTAGAGCTGCATGGTCAGTATAAACAATAATGCGAGTACCAAGCAAATAAGATCAAAATTTTTCAAGAGCAAAAACTATGGCTAGAAGCTCTTTCTCAGTAGTAGTATAATTTGCTTGGGCAGCATCTAAAGTCCTAGAAGCATAATATATCACCCTGGGCAATTTATCAATTTTCTGAGCAAGGACAGCCCCCAATGCATAATTTGATGCATCACACATAAGCTCAAAAGGGGCTGTCCAATCGGGTGCCTGGATGATGAGGGTGGTAGTCAACGCTCTTTTGAGGCAATCAAAAGCCTCTTTGCATCTGTCATTAAAGTCAAACTCCACCCCCTTTCGCAACAAGTTGGACAGTGGAAGGGCTACTTTGCTAAAATCCCTTATAAAGCTCCTATAGAATCCTGCATGACCAAGAAAAGATCGCACCTCTCGCACACAAGAGGGGTAAGGCAATTGTGAAATAACAGAAATTTTTGCAGGATCTACTTCAATACCCTTATTGGAAATAATGTGGCCTAAAACTATACCTTGCTCAACCATAAAATGACATTTTTCAAAATTTAGAACAAGGTTAGTTTCAATGCATCTATTCAAAACTTTTTCCAAACTATTCAAACAACCATCAAAAGAGGATCCATATACAGTGAAATCATCCATAAACACCTCTATGCAATTTTCTAAAAAATCACTGAAAATACTAATCATGCACCGCTGGAAGGTACCAGGGGCATTGCACAGGCCGAAAGGCATCCTCCTATAAGCAAAAGTGCCGAAGGGGCAGGTGAATGTGGTCTTTTCCTGATCCTCAGGAGCAATAGTAATTTGCATATAACCAGAAAAACCATCAAGGAAACAGTAGTGGGATTTACCTGTCAGGAGTTCAAGCATCTGGTCAATGAATGGCAGGGGAAAATGGTCCTTTTTGGTAACCTGGTTCAGCCTCCTATAGTCAATGCAGACTCTCCAACTGTTCTGCACCCGAGTAGGAATCAGCTCCTCCTTCTTATTTCTGATCACTGTGAGGCCAGTCTTCTTCGGGACTACCTGGACGGGACTCACCCATTGGCTATCGGAGATAGGATAAATGATTCCAGCTTACAAAAGCTTGGTTATCTCCTTCTTCACTACATCAAGAATCACCGGGTTGAGTCTTCTCTGTGGTTGTCTTACTGGTTTAGAAAATAGAAGAAAATGATGGCACATCACAGATACCTGAGCCATCCTCTACACCTGCTCTTGAGGAGACCCATCCATCTACACCAGTTGTGGAGCCTGAGCAGCCTATTCAGGATTCATCAGCAACTCCAGCACTAGATTTGAATGAAGACCAGCCACAAGAGGAGCAGGACGTTTAACTTTTTGCATTCTGAACACTTTAGTTTATTTTTAGTTATTTTATGATTTATGTCATTTAAATTTCAACTTTTATGTTTCAGTTCTTTAAATTTCAGTATTTAAATTTTAGTAGTGTAGTTGTTTGTTTGCTTGTACAAAAAACTTGATTGAACAATGAATTGGTTGAACTTTGTATGCAGTGGCTTGTTTGGTATGAAATGAGTGTTTGAAAATGATTTGATTGAGCAAATGTATGAATTGAATGGATTGGGATGATTAGATGATTATTTCGATCAAGTTTGCAGTCTTTAGAAGAGAATGGGCATGTGATTGGAAGTATGTCTAAAAATGTTAGTTGGTTGTCAGATTGATTGTGAAGGAATACATTAACTGTATCCCGGTGAGAGTGTGATCCTTAAATTTAGAGAGAAACGACTATCATTATTATTGATTTTTGCGTGAATCTCTGAAGTATGGACTGGATGCATGAATTTGAGGATGATGAAGACCATGTTTGATTGTGAATAGCCACTTAGCCAAAAAGTTGACCATATGTTAGAATGAATTATCCCTTGCACCTAGTTTGAGCTTAATGAATTTATTGATTGATTGAACCTGGAGCCTATTCAGTTGTATCTTCTGCTACCTTATTTTAGGTTGTAGGAGAGCATCATCCACAGAAGCTGGGTTCAAAGAAAATTTGTCCCAAATTTGGGGGAGGCACTGGGTAAGAATAGAAATGGTCAAAGAAAATAGTATACACACATTGTTTATGTAAATAATTTTTTCTATGTTAAAAAAAAACTGTAAGTACAAATGAAATTAATAAGTGTTTATGCTGCAAAATAATGAATGAAAGCTAAGTGCCTAAATAAAGGGCGAGTATGGGGCAGGAATGAATGAAAGAGGTGAAGGTTTATTTATGGATGAATGCTCTCCTAGAACCTAAGCTTTTGAATCCTAGAAAAACCATGATTTGTTGGAAGCCTAACCCCATTACAAGCCTAGAAAGTCCTTCGGATTCAATTTTGTGTGTTCATTGTTGTATGGTATGAGATGAAATGCAAAGGTTGGAACTTGTTTTGGTTGTTTATGATGGAATAAGCCTAAAACACTTGAGCTTAAGTGAAACAATGACTGTGAGGTTTTGGTTGAGGATCCTTCCTTGATTTCTGTCATGCTTACTAGCTTATGTTGGATCAAGTGGCCTCGGAATAATTAAGAAGGGGGGGTTGAATTATTTATTAACAAACCTTTACTAATTAAAAATCTATCCTTCTTAATATTACCAAAAGTAAAAGCAATAATTAAAGTGCACAACGGAAATTAAAAGAGTAGGGAAGAAGAAGACAAACACAAGAGATTTATACTGGTTCGGCAACAACCCGTGCCTACATCCAGTCCTCAAGCGACATGCGGTCCTTGAGATTTCTTTTCAACCTTGTAAAATCCTTTACAAGCAAAGATCCACAAGGGATGTGCACTCCCTTGTTCTCTTTGAACAACCTAGTGGATGTACCCTCCACTAGAACAAATCCACAAGAGATGTACCATCTCTTGTTCTCTGTCACAACAACCCAAGTAGATGTATCCTCTACTTGTACCACAAAGGATGTACCCTCCAATGTGTTAAGACAAAGTTCTTAGGCGGTTAGTCCTTCGAAACTTTGTGAAGGGGAAAACAAAAGAATTCTCAGGCGGTTAGTCCTTTGAAATATTTTGTTTATGGGAAAGGGAAGAATCAAAAGAATTCTCAGACTGTGTCGTTTTGAATTCTTTGACAAGGAAGAAGGGAGACACAAAAGAATTCAGGCGGTTAGTCCTTCGTTCTTTTGGAAAAGGGAGAAGAGAGACACAAAAAGAATTTAGGCAGTTATTCCTTGGCGAATTCTTTTTGGCAAAGAGAGAAGGGAATGAAAAAGATGAATAACACAAGTTTTTGAACAAAGAACTTTTCTTGGAAGAAAAAGTTTTGAACAAAAACTTTTAGAAAGATGAAGAGAAGATGAAACCAGAAAGTTCTGAAAGAAATGAAAGAAGATGTTGAAAGATAGATTGAAAGATAGAATGATTGAAAGAGATGATAGATATGAATTTTTTTTGTTTCATGCCAAGGTCACATATTTATAGTTTCTTGATGACTCAAGTCAAAACTTGTAACTCTTGGAAATTCCTTTAAAAACTAATCACTTAAAAAGATATGACTTTTGAAAGAATCTTCAAAAACAAGTCACTTGAAGAAATGTGACTTTTGGAAATGAATTTTTCGAAAACAGTCACTGGTAATTGATTACCATAAAGGTGTAATCGATTACACATCAACAGATGTGACTCTTCATTTTGAATTTTGAAAATCTTAACGTTTTAAAACCACTTTTAATCGATTACTATAATCTGGTAGTCGATTACCAGAGAGTAAAACTCTTTGGTAATGATTTTGTGAAAACTTCTTGTGTTACTCAATGTTTTGAAAAACTTTTTAATACTTATCTTGATTAAGTCTTGTCTTGATTCTTGAATCTAGATCTTGATTATTCTTGAATCTTGAATCCTGAATCTTCTTGATGAAAATTTTTCTTGAATCTTTCTCTTGATTCTTGAATTGTTCTTGACTCAATCTTGAAATCATTCTCATGGGCTTTTTGTCATCATCTTTGTTATCATCAAAACACCTTGAATCAATCTTGATTCATCATCATGAAGCAATGAAATTTGCTTCTACAATCTCCCCCTTTTTGATGATGACAACTCTAAAATCAAGAAACACAAACACACATTTTTCCTAGTCGATCACTCACTTAAATTCTCCGCCTTTTTTTTGAGTTTATGCTTCACTTGAAATTAAGTTAATTACTTATGTGAGTTCTTGATTTAATCCCTATTTCTCTCCCTCTTTGGCATCAACAAAAAGCCAAAGTGTGTAACAAGTATAATACAAACATATACTATTAATCATTCACAAGGCATACATTGAAGAATATAAACCAATCATGAAGCAAGAAACATCAATAGATCAAATATATAAAAACCACATAGTCATATAACATAATTCATAATTGTTCAATCAAACCATGCAAATAAAGAAATACTAAATTGTTCAAATGTCATAATAATATAGATCATTTAGATAAGTCACTAGCATCTAGTAGTCCTAATTCTCTTCTAATAGTGTAGAAAGAATCTTTGTTTAGTGGTTTTGTGATGATGTCTGCAAGTTGATTTTTTGTATCTACAAATTCTAAGACAACATCACCTTTTAAGACATGATCTCTAATAAAATGATGCCTAATTTCTATATGCTTGGTTCTAGAGTGAAGGACTGGATTTTTAGATATGTTTATGGAACTTGTGTTATCACATTTTATGGGAATGTGATCTAATACAATTCCATAATCAGATAGTTGTTGTTTCATCCATAGAACCTGTGCACAACAACTACCAGCAGAAATGTATTCTGCTTCTGTTATGGACAATGCTACACTATTTTGCTTCTTGCTATTCCAAGAAACAAGAGCAAAACCTATGAATTGACATGTTCCACTAGTCCTTTTCCTATCTGTTTTTGATCCAGCAAAATTTGAATCTGAGTAGCCTACTAAATTGCATAAAGAATTCTTAGGGTACCATAATCCTAAGTTAACTGTTCCTAATAGATATCTTATGATTCTTTTTACTGCCATTAGATGTGAGTACCTTGGATTTGATTGAAATCTTGCACACATACATACACTAAACATAATATCTGGCCTACTTGCAGAGAAGTAGAGTAGAGATCCAATCATACCTCTGTATTGCTTTGCATCAACAGGTTGACCGGATTCATCTTTGTCAAGATAACAACTGGTACTCATAGGAGTAGCCAAGTGTTTTGAGTTTTCCATTCCAAATCTCTTTATGAGTTCCTTGCAATACTTTGCTTGGTTGACAAAGATCCCATCATTTGTTTGTTTCATTTGTTGTGCTAAGCCTGAACTACTCTTTGTAAGTTGAAGCTTGATTACGCGCTAAGCCTCATATCTCAGGCTAAGCGCATTTTGCAAAAAATTTTGTGTTTCAGAAAGCGCTAAGCGTAGCCTACTGCACTAATCCCCAGATCCTTTCTGCAATTTGAAACTTCAAGTTGGGCTTAGCACGAGTTTAGGCTAAGCACTTGGGATTTTAAACTCAAACATCATGTGGGCAGGCTAAGCGCAGCTGTGCGCTAAGCGCACCATACGAATTTCAGTTTTAAAAAACAAAAGGCTTAGGCACTTTGGGTGATACCCAAAGTTACCTCTACCTCTGGTACTGCGTTTTCTTGCTTCCAAATCATACATTGCATCTGCTTGCCTCATTTCCTTGCATAGACATAATCTAAGTAAGTTCTCTTGCATTGTTCGTTTGCATTTTTTAATTCTCAAACCATAGGATAGATGATTTTGGGTTTTCTTAGTTGTAGGTTGTTAGGGTTAAGGTTTCTAGCTTTAGAGTTAGTCATTTTAGGATTTTAGGTAACTTAGAATCCCATTAAGGGCAATGTGGCTGAAAGGGGTGAAGACCCCTGTGTTTCTGTTGGAAATCGCAATGAACGCGCTAAGCGCACCTGCTGCGCATAGCCTGTTCATCACAACTGTTAAATTTTTGGATTTGCAGATGATCGCGCTAAGTAGACCATGTCGTGCTAAGGGCGTTCATCCCTGCTAATGAACGAAAATGATGAACCCGCTAAGCGCGTTTGTGCGCTAAGTGGGACTAATGTTTCAAACATTAAGATTTTTGAAATTTTTGTTCAGCGCTAAGCCTGGCCTGTCAGGCTAAGCGCCACTATGCTTCTGTTAGTCAATCCTTTGAATAAGGCTAGGCGCGCCCAGTGCGCTAAGCCTGAGTGTCATTCTAGTGAGGCTGAGCTAAGCACGCCATGCTGCGCTAAGCCCAGACCCTCTTCTGTTTTGAAAAATTGTAGACTTAGGCTAAGCCCAACATGTTGCGCTAAGCCTAATCTACAAAAAAATATTTTTTGTGTCTTCAGGCTAAGCGCGAGTCTGCTGCGCTTAGCCCATGAGCAAAATTTTATACGACACACTAAGCCCAGCCTTCTACGCTAAGCGCCCAGTCAAAATTTCAGTTTTATTTTTCTGTTTTTGTTGAAAATAACCTGTGACAATCTTTTGTTGTTTGATCTTATGTTTTCAAATGGCTTCCAAGAAGAGAAAGTCCTTTGCTTCTTCATCTTCTCATATCAAGATTCCATTCACAAGAAACCTAGGAAAGATATAATGATATTGTGGTACCTAGGAAGCTGCTGCCAGAGAGAAATGTGGTAGTATACCACACTGAATTTGATGAACTTAAGGAGGAACTCGAGATAAGGAAATGGGATGAAGAGTTGACAAGCTTCACTGAAAGTAGTATTGATGTAACTATCATCAAGGAATTCTATGCAAACCTCTACGACCCAGAAGACAAGTCACCTAAGCAGGTGAGGGTTAGAGGTCATTTGATCAAATTTGATGAAAATACTTTGAACACATTCCTGAAGACCCTTGTAATTCTGGAAGAGGGGGAGAATCTCTGTGCTTATTCCTGGTTTCCACTCCTGAGGCCTGATCCTCAGGAGTTGGCTGCTAAGCTATGCATCCTAGGAAGGGGATTCGAGTTAAATGTTGATGGTTTTCCTTTGAAGATCCTAAGAAAGAACATGACCACTCTCGCTCAGACCTAGAGCGTTCTTTCCTTCTCTAACTTGGTTCCTACCTCCCACACATCTGATGTCACACTAGACAGGGTCAAGTTAATCTATGGAATAATTATGAAGATGGACATGATTGTGGATTACCTCATCTCCCACCATATTTCTCTTATTGCCCAGCATGACTCCTCTAGGCTTGGATTTCCGGCCTTAATCACAACTTTGTGTAATGCTAGAAGAGTCACATCTGACTCCAGATCTCTTGAGAGCCTTAGCCTTGCCATTAACTTGGCGTACATTAAGAAGAATTGTTGGAATCTAGATGATCCAATAGTAACATTCAAAGGGCCTAGGAAGACCAGGGGCAAGAGATCATAGGCCCCTACTACTTCAACAGCACCAGAGACAACCGCACCATCTTCATCCACTCCTCCAACACCTTCTTCTTCTACTCCATCTACTCAAATACAACTTCTAGCTCCTTCATCATTTGGACCCTCAGGTTTTTCGTTTACACCAGAGATGCTTCATTCTATGCTCCAGAGCTTACACAGAGGGCAGGTCATTATCATGCAGAGTCTCCAGAGCTCAAGCCTACCATCTATTATGAGCACAGATAAGTTCCTTACACGGGTGGCTTGGCCAAGAGTCCAGCCTTCTCCTTCTAGAGGGGGTGGGACCTCTATAGCCAAGAGCCTGACGCTGCAAAGGAGTAGATACCAGTGGAGGAGGATGAGCCTACTCCTCCTGAGCCCTTTGAATTTGTTTCTGACTCGATGGTGGCTTAAGAGGAAGTACCTTCACTAGAGCCTATTCCAAAGCCATCTCTGATGCAATCCTACCCCGCAAGGGCATTGGATAGAAGACTCCAGGTAGATTGTGCCAAAGATCCAAGGGAAGGCCCTAGGATTCTCATGAGCCTTAGGGTAGATTTCGAGCCCATGGGCTAAGTATGAGCCCGCTTATCTTTGTAAATATTAGAATAGGTTTTTCCTTCGTTTGGGCCTTGTATTTTGGCCATTCTAGTAGTATAAGGTTTTAGTCTTGTATTTTGAGGCATTTTGAGTAGTCTTTGTAGTAGGGATTTTTTTTATATTTTCATGTATTTTTTCATGGGAGTGAGCTTAGCTATTATAGGGGGTGTGTAGCTAAGCTCTAGCTTCTCATCTCAAGGAGGTGAACTTAGCTATTAGAGAGGTATGTGTAGCTAAGCTCTAGCTTCTTTAGGAATCTTCTTAAGGAAGCTTCTCAAGGAGGTGAGCTTAGTTATGAGAAGGGTGTGTGTAGCTAAGCTCTAGCTTCTCAAGGAAGTTTTCTCAAAGAAGCTTCTCAAGGAAGTTTTCTCAAGAAATCATTTCAAGGAAGCTACCTAGTCTATAAATAGAAGCATGTGTAACACTTGTTGTAACTTTGATGAATGAGAGTTTTGTGAGACATAACTCAAAGTTCAACTTCTCTCCCTTTTTCTTCCTTCAATTTCGTGCTCCCCCCTCTCTCTTTCTCTCCCTCTTTCTTTTCCTGCATTGAAGCCTCCTCTCCAAACTTCTTATCCAGGGCTCATCTTGGTGGTGAAGCTCCTTCTTCCCTGGCTTATTCCCTAGTGGATGGCGCCTCCTCTCACCTCTTCTCCTTTGTCTTCCGCTGCATCTCCATGGTGGAAAACCACCATTAAAGGACCTCATTGAAGCTCAAAGATCCAGCCTCCATAGAAGCCCCACAAGCAAGCTTCCATCAATCTCCTGCACCTGTTCCTGAGGACACTATGCTAGCTGAGGATACCCAGCCATCTGCACCAGTATTGGACCATGAGTAGCTCACCATTCAGGATTCATCAGCAGCTCTAGTACTAGATCTGAATGAAGATCAGCCACAGGAGGATCAAGACATTTAAATTTTGTTTTGTTTTTAATTTTTCAAATTATGAACACTTTAGTTTATCAGTATTTAGTTTGCTTTTGAGTTTGATTTATGTTTCAGTTGTTTTGATTTTAGTCATTTAGTTTGCTTGTATAAAAAGCTTGTTTGAACAATGAATTGGTTGAATTTGATTTAGTGGTCGTTTGTTATGAATTGAGTGTTTGTGAGTGAATTGATTGAGCAAATGTATGAATTAAGTGGATTGGAATGGTTAGATGTTTGTTTTGGTCAAGCTTGCAGTCATTAGAAGAGAATGAGCATGTGATTGGAAGTATGACTGAAAATGTTAGTCAGTTTGTCAGATTGATTGTGAAGGAATGCATTAACCGTATCCCGGTGAGAGTGTGATCCTTAAATTTTGAGAGAAACAGCTATCATTTAGTACTAATTTTTGCATGAATCTCTGAAGTATGGACTGAATGCATGAAATTGAGGATGATAAAGGCCATGTTTGATTGTGATAGCCACTTAGCCAAAAAGCTGACCATGTGCTTGAATAATTTATCCCTTGCACCGAGTTTGAGCTGAATGAATTATTGATTGATTGAACCTTGAGCCTATACAGTGTTATTTCCTGCTACCTTGTCTAAGGTTGTAGGAGAGCATCATCCACAGGAAGCTTGGTTCAAAGCAAATTTGTCCCTAATTTGGGGAAGTAATTATCAAGGTAAATTTGTTCTAAATTTGGGGGAGATATTGGGTAAGAATTGAAATGGTCAAAGTAAATAGCATACACAGACTATTTCTGTATATACACATACTATTTCTGTATATATGTGTCAAAAAAAACTGTAAATATGGATCAATCTAATAAGGGTGTATGTTGTAATTCCATGAATGAAAGCTGAGTGCCTAAATCAAGGCAAGTATGGGGTAGGAATGAATTAAAAGTAATGCTATCTATGGATGAATGCTCTCCTAGAACCTAAGCTTTTTTGTATTTTTTTATCTTTTTGTGGTCGACAATGGTGTTTCCCTTGCTCCTATGTATTCCTCAATTGTAATAAAGAAATCAGACCTACGTAGTTCTTTGAGAACTGAACGTTGGTTAAGTTGTTTTTATCCTTTTTTGCAAGATAAATTTTATTTGAACAAAGGTCATTTAAGGTGTTGGACCATTAAACGGTCTTTTGATTTTGAAAGGAGAGAAACGTTAAGGTGTTGGACCATTAACGATCTCTTGTTTTTGAAAGGAGAGAAACGTTAAGGTGTTGGACCATTAACGATCTCTTGTTTTTGAAAGGAGAGAAACATTAAGGTGTTGGACCATTAACGATCTCTTGTTTTTGAAAGGAGAGAAACGTTAAGGCGTTGGACCATTAACGATCTCTTGGGGTGGTCGACAAAAGCGGGGCTTTTGCTCCTATGTATCCTCAATTGCGATGAGGAAATCAGACCTACGTAGTTCTTGCAAAAGCGGTAAAGTTATGTGTTGATTTTATGCTTTTGAACGGTCCATGTTAACCGATAAAAGCAAAAAGAACTGTTTAAGGCGTTGGACCTTAAAACGGTTTTTTAGTGATTTTTACGGACAAACCTTGATTTGTGAGTTGATTTTAGCTTTAGTTTCACTTTGGTTATTAGCCAATTGATCCAAGGAAACTTCCAAAGAAAAGCGTCTGATTGATTTTTTTTATTATTTTATTCAAAGATATTTTGATTATTTTATTATTATTTTTCAAGATATTTTGATTATTTTATTATTATTTTACCTTTTTTGGTTTAACCTAGGTTACAGTGTGAACAATCGGTTAGATTTTGTTTTAACAGTGATTAAACGAGATTACAACGTAAATGATCGGTTGAAATTCGTTTTATCATTTATTAGGCGAGAAAACGACTTAAATAAACAGTAAAAACGCGTTAAAGACGGAAGAAAAGAAAACCGAAAATGAACGAAATGAAGATGCAAGCTAAAAAAACAAGAAATGAATTGAAAGTCTCGGATTCGAAAACTTACCCGTTGAAGAACGAAGAACGAACGAAGAACGGATGAAGAACGATGAAGAACGACGGAAAACCTTCACGGATTCGCCCACGGAAACGTCTCGAAAGCGTTACAGAAGCACCTCGGCTCGGATTTTCTTCACGGAAATAATTTTTTTCACCCAAAGCAGCTGAAATGCATAGCCAAGGGGATGAGGGATCTTTGGAACAGCCCATTTTCGCCTATTTAAAGGGAAAAAGGGGGAGGAGGTTGCCGCCCAGCTCACCCAGGAGAGCTGGGTTGCTTCCTCCAGAAGCAACCCTGCTTCGAAAATATTCTGGAAGGGCCCAAATTCGAAAATTTGAAAACTGCTATTTGCACCCCCCCTTTCTTTCATAATTTTACATAAAAGTTATGGAAGCTTTACAGAAGCATATAGGACTTGAATTTCTTCTTTTTTCTCTTCCTTCTCACCCATATTAAGTGAAATATGTTTATTTAGGGTTTTAAGAATTTTACGGAAGTATTATGGAAGCTTTAAGCAAGCATATAGGACTTGATTTCCCTCTTTTTTCTCTTCTCTTTCACCAATATTAAGTCAAATAGGCTTACTCAAAGTTTTAGGAATTTTAAGGAAGCATTACGAAAGCCTCGGAAGCTCCGGAAACCATTTTCCAACAAAACGTGGAGGATCTTGATAAGTTCACCCCCCCCTTTGCTAAATGCACTCATTTTTATTTACACACCCCATTTTGCTAAATACACTCCCCTTTGCCCTTTTTTTGCTGATTCTTTTTCCATAACATTACGGAACTTTACGAATTACATAACGATACTTGTTTTCTTTTCGCAATGTCACGAAACTTTACGGATTATGCAACCATCCCCTCTTTGACTTTTGGAATGTTACGGAACTTTACGGATTGTGCAATAATGCTTCCTTTCGACTCCCGACATGTCGCGGAACTTCATAGATTGCCTAACGATGGGTGTCACGTTCCTCGAAGCGGTCATGCGAAGGTTGCATCCCACCAAACAGATGGTCCCCGGACGAAATTAGGGTATGACAGCACTTGAGTGGTTTGTTGTTCTGAAAATGCAAATATTTTTACCATGAATTCTTTTTCTGAATTTTCTCAAAAAATAAAATTAAAAAAACAACAAAACTAATGTGCAATGTATGCAGAAAGAGAATATGTATAAGTAGAAAGTTTTAGTCTATTTAATCATATATGCGCTTTATTGATTAATCTTTTATTTCCTCGCTTTTCTTAAAGAGATAATATTTGGCACTTGGTATCTTGCAGAAGCATTTTAATGATAACCAACCACTAGGTCATACTTTTGAAGGATGTGCTTCAACTCTGTACAACAATGCTTATAATAGCTCAGATATGACATAGTTAGATTATCATCCATTCACTTTAAATCAAGATATGGGTCACAACTCTAATTTTTTGGGTCAGTTTGATTTATATCATGACCTCAGACACAACACATAAATGAAGAACAACTCAGAATCAACTCAATTTAGTTTAGAAGGTTTTGATTGTAGCCAATTCTTTGAAGCTGATGACAATGTGCAGCATGGAGAGAATATTATACCTAACATTCTTCCAAATATCTGCCCTCCACCTTCTGCTTTCTTAGCCCCAGAATGTGCCCTATGGGACTATTTCAGACTTGCTCAAGGGGTTGAATGGTGCCAGAACTACTGTAGTAGTTGTCATGAGCTGTTGGCAAATAACGAGGGTCTTCCTGGCATGACCCCAATTTTGCGACCTTGGGGAATTGGTGTAAAAGATGGTCCTTTGTTTACTGTTGTTCTTGCTAAGACGCGGGGAAAGGAAGTGGGCATCCCTAGTTGTGAAGGTGCTGCTTCAACTAAATCCCCCTAGAATGCTCCAGGTGAGTACACAAGGAGTTTATTAATTTTGTTGTGTTTCACTATTTAATTATATTCATTAAAGCTTTGCAAACTCTAGCAAGAGACTTGTCTATTGAATGCATTGTAGAAGAAATTGTTCTATCTGTGCTTATTACTTTTTATCTTAATTAAACTGTTAGCATTTTTTTGGTTGCAGAGTTCTTTGATCTTTCTTTTCTTGAGGGTGAAACTGTTAGGGAGTGGCTCTTCTTTAACAAGCCTAGAAGGGCATTTGAAAGTTTAAATAGAAAACAGAGATCACTTCCGGATTACAGTGGGCATGGTTGGCATGAATCAATGAAGCAGGTAATGAAGGAACATGGGGGACAAAAGAGGTCCTATTACATGGACCCCCAACCTCTTAGTTATCTCGAGTGGCATTTGTATGAGTATGAGATCAACAACCAGGATTGTTGTGCATTATACATACTAGAATTAAAGCTGGTGGACAAAAAGAAAAGTCCTAAAGGAAAAGTGACCAAGGAATCTCTTACTGATTTGCAGAACAAGATGGGACAGCTTACTGCTACTGTTCCATCTACTGATGATGACAACCAGTCAAGGGAAAAACAAATGCCAAATATGAGAATGACGAATCTCCCAACAAGTAAATTAATACTTCGTTGCGCGATTTTACCATATTACTGACCAACATGTACATATTTGAAGATGGTTCACAGCTTGTGGAAATTTCTGACTTTCCTTAAACAAGGTAAAAAGGCTAATAGAATTTTGCTTGTGGTAGAAGGTGCTCATGGTCTTATGCTTAATTCATCTATATTCTACTTTTCTGATTGATCAGTGGGAGTTTCCTTTGTTGGCTACTTTGCTATCACCCAAATTTCTGACATATTCTTAAAATTTAGTAGCTTTATCCAGCTTAGCTAGTGGAGAGTCCTCTAAAATTTAGTAGCTTTTTCCATAAAACTTATGCCAATGATTATCAGCTCTGTCTAGAAATAGACTAGTTCTATTTTGACCCATTTAACAATATGCAATTAAGCCCCTACAAGTCTGGATAAACAAGTAAGGATAGAGAAAAAGACATACCGACACCATAGTACTGAAAAAAATAGAGGAAAAATAAAAAGAAAATAATATTGTTGCAGTCATAAGAAAAAAGTGATGTTATTACCTTGTACCCAGGCATAACACTATATCTGCCTGTTTGCAATGCTTCTCAGCAGGATTGATCTCCTTTGTAGGCAATGCATGGTGTACATAGAAGGACATAAACTAATTTGCAGGGGAACACGGATAGTCAGTGTCCCTTAATGGTTAGGTATGGTAAGGACAATAACGCTCAATGCAAAGAATGAACTAGACCCCAGAATAATATCTTTTCTAAGGTTAAGCAAGCTTCAACTAGTTGTGATAGTTACACTTCCAATTACAATTGAGGTTTCAGATACATCTCTAAATGTATCTTATTTAAGCAATAATTGTCATAGATGTCCATGAGGGAGAGAAGATGTACCTTGTAGTGAAGTGCCTCAAAACCTTTGAGTAAAAATTCCTAACTACGTAAATAAGTAAATATCCATGAAACTAAATGAAAATTTACATCATAATAGATTATTAGTTAAGTAAGGGCAAAAGGTTAGTCTACAAAATGACAAGCATGCTTACACTTACACACAGCTGTAGTTTTCATTATTTCATTATTTCCTCTATTCTTTCTTATTTGAGTTGAATGGGGTGGAAAGAATCTCTAAATGCTACAGTAGTGATTAAGCAAGAAGCAAACCTTTCTTATTACTTTACCACCACCACCCCAAGATGCACTTCCGCTGCTTGAGCAATCAATGATGAACCAAATTTATCTCCCAATGCAGCCATAGATATAGCAGGAGGTTCAACAAATACAATTCCTTTTGGTCTGAATCATTTGCATGCCTACCCAATCACTCAACACGAAAAGAAACATGTTGCTCCCAACTAGCTAAAAACACACACAGAACCTATAAACACTAAATAGACACAAGACAAATAAATAAAATAGTTTCATGAAACCAGAACCAAAATCAACAACCTAATAAGCCAAACATGAGTCGACAACAAAAACTAAATATGAAACGCACACAGACACAGTCATCTACTACTATATAGCAAGGCATAACACTATATCTGCCTGTTTGCAAAGGTAGAGGGTTAGTCAACAGAATGACAATCATGTTTACACACAGCTGTAGTTTTTATTATTTCATGTACTAACTCTAGAAATTACCAAATAAATTATTCACCTTTTCAATCGACGGTTTTCTATCAGCCACTTTGAGGGCCAAATCAGCAACAACTTTGGCAACAGCTTCATCAATAATTAGTTGAAAATCATCAAATGGTACCTACTACAAAGAAAGAGTACATCAAGTGTATCTTGGAAAAAAGACTGCTGAGGTGAAAAAACTAAACCATGATGAGAAATGCCAAGGACAACAAACCTGTTTCTAACTTCTATTTCTTCTACACTGTGCATGGCAAAAACAAAAATGAAAAAACATGGTGACAGACCTATATAACACTATGATTCCCAGGACTTTGAAGAGTGTTTATATTTTGATTGCCAAATATTAATCATTACAGCAACAAAATTGTTTATAAAACTTAAAACAAACACATCAAAAACACAAACTGCATGTCCGCATGTCATCTAATTACTGATTTTTACAATTGATGCTTCTAAGTTTAAAAAAATATTCGACCCATTTTTTATGTAATCCTGTGATCATCTTCGTGTCTAGTAGCGTGCCATCACCGAACCACTACACATTGTGACAAACAAACAAATTATCATTTCCAATTAAAAAGAAAGAAAATATGAGCATTTTCCGTCAATGTTTTGGGAATAGACAATTTACCAGACTCCAATCAGTCTTCAACTCCCCGGTAATTATGTTCCACATCCAATGCATCACATAATACCCACACTCATAGCCTCCTCGTTGAATGTGACTCTACATGAAATGAGAAAAATAATTGAATGTTTGTATTAACAAGTTTAAGAACATTTTCATTTGCAAACATGGTTTGAACTGGGACTAACCTTAACTTCAATCCACTGGGGTGTAGTTTGAGGAAATTTTCCGTCATCAGTCGTCTTTAATGCCTTAAATGCACTGCATTGGAAGATTAATGTCATTTACATATACATAATGTCACAATGTATGTTTCGATGTAAAATAAATGTTGAACGACTTCAAATATATTACTTAACTTGTTAATTGCAATTTTGATATGAACATCAGGCCTTTTCCGCATAACAAAACCATACCACCTGATTGTTTGTAGGATACAAAATAACCAGTTGCCAATGGGCCCTGCAATTAACGCAACAGATACACTTAATGAATGCAAAATTCATTGCATGATAGCCTAAATATATTTTACTTACTGATTCAGATAAGCTCCTAAGTACACTTGTCGTTGAGATTCCTTAAGCCATTTTCCAATATTTTCTTCACATTGCCCACGTATGTCCTTTGCGTTGTGTATTGATTGAGGCTCAAGGAATCCATATACCGATACATGACCCAAGGTACTACTCCACTCATCCATATACCTAATTTTGAGATTTGGTCAAATTACTCAACAAGAGGTATATGACAAAGCAATAAGGATTGAAAAGTCACAAATGAAATTTACTTACTTGGTCCACAACTGGAGTATGGCTATGTTCAACCATTTGTCCCCTGTTGTTATTTGGTTCACATTGGCATATGTTAAGAACAACTTTGAATCTAGATTTGGAATACCAAATTTACTACCATCCCACACAAATTGAACATGATTGTCATAAATGTCAACTAGACACTTAATCAACTCATGCAAGGGCTCCTGCACAGCAACATCTTTGACCCCGTCAACAGCTTCGACGACTTGCTTTGGACTAATGGCTGAATCCTTTATGATGCAAACAAATATGAATTACACAAATTTTACTAAGATTTGTAAATACATGTAAAAAAGTATTTGTGACAAAAAATTAAGGATACTACCTCATCTAATACCAGTTTTACAAGAGGTGTTGGCCATGCAATGAATGTGTTAAGGGCCTACCTGACATACTTAATTTCGGATGTGGGGCACGGGACTTCAGCTTCACCGTCAATTACTTTGTCAATGCTAACCCTTACGACATCATTTGCATACACCACACAATGTATGGTAGAGGCTCCCTGATATATTTTTCCCAACGCCACTAGCTTGGTAGAATCTTGACGTTCGACATACAACCCCATAGTCGGTGTGATATGCACAACTTGTTCTTCCCCAGATGGGTTGACAGCAATTTCAGCATTGCTCTCCTTAGTTCTCACACGTGCACCTAACACATTTATATCCACGTGAGTAGGTGCTGCGACCTGCGATCCCTTTTGTGACATCTCAATAATAATGGTGTACTTCAACTCCTTTTTCCATGTCTCTAGACTTCGCTTTTTTCTTCTTCAAACTCATTCTTAACTTGTTCCCTAATGCTTCTTATTATCTCAGCCATCTATTCTTGGGAGATGGAGATGGATGACGAAGTGGAGCCACGTGATGTCCTCCCATAGTATTGACTAATTGTCACCCCCGAACCCGCCGCACAAACACGACCTCCATGATCTGGTCTCTCTATGGCGGTGTTAAGTATGTCATCACGACCTTGGGGGACAAACGAATCTTGTGACATTTGTTATTCTAACGAGTCCTACATGAAACAAAAAATTCACATCGTTCAAGTTAGTATAATCGTTGACAACATCAAATTAATAGTAATTATAAGTCAAACACAAATAACCAATGAAGCAAAAATTTAAATAATTGTAATTAAAATTTAACTAGCAACTAACAGTTTTATCAGATATTTCTTGTGCCGCCTGAGATGTCATCTGCCCATATGGCTTAGTGCGTGTCATCTTCCACTTGACGTGTCTTTTAATGGGAGATGGGGGGTCATTAATTACTTGTGCATCGTCATTCATCATTGCATCACATTTTCTTTTCTTTATTTTCTCGTCTAACAACTTCTTTTCTAGCAAATCATATCCGCCACGGGAAAGTAAATGCGGACACTCATTGAATTTTTGGATTTCCTGCATCTTCTTTCTGATTCCCTGTGGAGTACCATATAGTTGTCGTATGAATAAAATTTAATTGCCTTTATAATTACAAGAGACTATAAAAATTAAAAAACATTAACATCTAACCTGCCAGTTAGGCGTTTTGCGGGTTGCCGCAAATTCCTGCCATGCTTGTGGATCTAGGCCATATTTGAGTGAAGGATATTCTTGTTGTTCCCCCTCAAAATTACTATACACAAATTTTATGGTGAGGGGTGATTTAAACTGCCTCCATCTAGTGGCGACACTGGACATAAGCTTCTTCTTTGCATTAAGGGCTTTTGGGATATCAAATTTCGCCTACAGGACAATTTGTTTACTAATATATGCATACTTTAAAACATTTAAAGCTTTTTAACAATATAGTTATAGATAACGAAACTTACCAAAATGTCATTCCATACAAGCTCCTTCAGGGAGTCTGGTACATCCATCCAACTATTATGTACAATTGGAATTTTTTCTCTAGCTACGACCCTTAGATAGCTGTGGAATATTTCTTTATTTGGGCCCGATGCTCGTCCAGTTGCATCGTCAACGTTCACAAATGGTCTAGGCTAATCCAACGTTCTGAAAGTCAACCTCGTTAGACGTGTCAATCGTCTAGTATTCCTAGACGCCGCCTCTGAATGCACATTTGACTGCGGAGGGGATGCTGGTGGAGTTCCCATGATCCTGTAAAAAAAACTAAAATGTTAACAACAATCACAAACAAAGACCATATTGAAATAAAAATTGAAACATGAACAATAATAAATTTGCCAACATAAAAGGAAAGAGGATTTTACATTAGTTCCCATGGTCCTTCATCATGATCATTGCGATTTGCGTGTACGGCATCCACACACTCTGATTCATTGATATAAGGCATTTTGGTGGAAAAAGGTGGTGTTTCACAAATGTCAACTGTGCAATGATCGAGTGAGTCATTTAAACCGCTTTGTCTGCCTTGTAGAACCACTGAATATCTTGAATCGCAAGGATCTTGGACGTAAAACACTTGTCTTGCTTGTTGTGCCATAATGAAAGGTTCATCCACATAAGCCACCTTATTTAGGTCTACTAAGGTAAATCCAAATTCGTCTTGACGGACACCGGTATTGGCATTGACCCACTTACACTTAAAAAAAATGGTCTAAATTCAATATAGCCAAGCTCCCAAATTTCTTGAATTACTCCAAAGTAACGCATGGTTGCTCAAATTGGATTGTTGTATGATGCACTAGAAAAGTGATCGGAGTCGGCATCAACACTCACAACACTGTTTTGCATTGTGCTTTTGTCATCTTCAGACTTGGTGTAGAAGGAATAATTGTTGATATCATACCCTTTCCAAGTTGCTACAATAAGATTTGGACCAACATCCAACAACCTTAACATTTTCAAAGCACCGTCAACGGAAAATATTGTTTCCCTGAACCAGTTAATGAAAGTTTTAATATGCTCTTGCAAAATCCTCATCATGTTCATTTTTGGGTTCATTTCAGTCATTTTTTTGTGAGCATCTATGTATGGAATGACCTCAGTTGAGTTGTTAATACATACAAATGCGCTTGTGAGACCTCGTGTCGAGTCATTGTCACAACATTGAATCCTCGTGTACCCTTACCCCCTATTGTTTGACCATGACGAGTTTCAGGAAGGCCCACCGCTTTACCACCTTCAATATACTGGGAGCAAAACTCGATACACTCTTCAGCAACATACCTTTCGACAATCGAAGCTTCTGGTTGGTGTTGATTCTTTGTATACCCTTTTAACACTTTCATGTAACGCTCAATTGGATACATCCACCATAAGAAAATAGGACCACACAGTCGGATCTCCCTTACTAGATGAACGATTAAATGGACCACTATGTCGAAAAATGATGGAGGGAAATACATTTCCATTTGACAAAGGACAATGGCAGCCTCGTTCTCCAATTCATCTAATGTTGCTGGGTCAATCACTTTGCTACATATAGCATTAAACACAAAGCATAGACGTGTTATGGCAACCCGAACTTTGTCAGGCAAGATTCCCTGAATCGCTACAGGTAATAGTTGTTGCATTAGTACATGACAATCATGGGATTTCAAGCCAACCAATTTCAAATCCTTGACGAACACAAGGCTCTTGATATTTGAAGATTATCCTTGTGGAACTTTTAGCATGCGCAAACAACGACAAAAACTCCTCTTCTCGTTTGTTGACATTGTGTGACATGCTGGGGGTAGATACATTCGGGAACCTTGTGAGATTGGATGCAACTGCTCTCGTATACCCATTTCGACCAAGTCCTGACGAGACTTCAAACCATCCTTTGTTTTTCCTTTAATGTTAAGGAGGGTGTCAATTAAACTATCACAAACATTTTTCTCCACATGCATGACGTCTATACAATGTCTAACATGAAGATCATACCAGTATGGAAGATCAAAGAATATGGACCTTTTCTTCCATATGTTTGTCTCAGTTCCATATTTCTTTTGTGTCTTTCCGAAGATAGTTATGATGTCCTTCACATGATCATAAACTTGTTTTCCATCTAATGATTTCGGCGCACTTTCATTTTCCTGAGATCCATTAAAAGATTTCTTCAATTGTCAATATGGATGATACTGGTTCAAAAATCTTCAGTGCCTTGTGTATACTGTCTTCTTGCCATGTTTTAGTTGTAAGAATGTAGTATTTTTCTCACATATAGGACATGCGTGATGGCCTTTCACACTATAACCACTTAAATTGTCATATGTTGGATAGTCATTTAAGGTACAGAAAACCATTGCACGCAAACTAAACGTCTGCTGCAGATTAGCATCCCAGACATCAACCCTGTCTTCCCATAATGTTGTCAACTCTTCAATTAACGAAGCCAGATACACGTCAATATCATTCCCTGGCTGTCTTGGACCCGAATCATCATGCAAAGCATTATGTATTTTCGCTTCATGCACAACCAAGGAGGGAGGTTGTAAATCATAAGCAAAACAGGCCATGAACTGTGATTTGTGCTTAAATTACCAAATGGATTCATTCCATCTAAAGCAACAGCAACCCTGATATTTCTTGGCTCATTCCCAAAATCAGGATACAAATGATCAAATTCTTCCCATTGTGGACTATCAGCTGGATGCCAGAGCAATCCATCATTTTTTCTGCCTTCTACATGCCGCCTCAAGTGTTTTGCATCATCTCCATTAGCAAACAAACGCTTAAACCTTGGTATTATTGGAAGATACCAACAGACCTTTGTTGGTCTACTGTTGTTCGAGGTTGCATCATGACTGAATTCCAAAAGTCACATTTCTTAAAGTGACTTGTTTCTGAAGATTCTTTCAAAAGTCATATCTTTTTAAGTGATTAGTTTTAAAGGAATTGCCAAGAGTTACAAGTTTTGACTTGAGTCATCAAGAAACTATAAATGTGACCTTGGCATGAAACAAAATAATTCATATCTATCATCTCTTTCAATCATTCTATCTTTCAATCTATCTTTCAACATCTTCTTTCATTTCTTTCAGAACTTTCTGGTTTCATCTTCTCTTCATCTTTCTAAAAGTTTTTTTTTCAAAACTTTGTCTTCCAAGAAAAGTTCTTTGTTCAAAAACTTGTGCTATTCATCTTTTTCATTCCCTTCTCCCTTTGCCAAAAAGAATTCGCCAAGGACTAACCGCCTGAATTCTTTTTGTGTCTCTCTTCTCCCTTTTCCAAAAGAATGAAGGACTAACCGCCTGAATTCTTTTGTGTCTCCCTTCTCCCTTGTCAAAGAATTCAAAACGACACGGTCTGAGAATTCTTTTGATTCTTCCCTTTCCCATAAACAAAAGATTTCAAAGGACTAACCGCCTGAGAATTCTTTTGTTTCCCCCTTCACAAAGTTTTGAAGGACTAACCGCCTGAGAACTTTGTCTTAACACACTGGAGGATACATCCTTTGTGGTAAAGGTAGAGGGTACATCTACTTGGGTTGTTGTGACTGAGAACAAGAGAGGGTACATCTCTTGTGGATCAGTTCTAGTGGAGGGTACATCCACTAGGTTATGCAAAGAGAACAAGGAAGGGTACATCCCTTGTGGATCTTTGCTTGTAAAAGGATTTTTACAAGGTTGAAAAGAAATCTCAAGGATCGCAGGTCGCTTGGGGACTGGATGTAGGCACGGGTTGTTGCTGAACCAGTATAAAACTCTTGTGTTAGTTTTATTCTTCCCTACTCTTTTAATTTCTGTTGTGCACTTTAATTACCGCTTTTACTTTTGGTTAAGTTTATATTTATGTTCTTTACTTTCTTTACAACATAGTAAAAGCCTAAGAAGGGTAAATTTTAATTAGTAAAGGTTCATTAATAATTAATTCAACTCCCCCTTCTTAATTATTCCGAGGCCACTTGATACAACACCCGTGACATATAAGATATGATCTTATCCCACTTATTGACTAGTGTCTCCCATTCGCACATTTGACACAAGGACAAAAATATTTACCCCGCAAATATGGTACATTAAGTTCAGTAAATTGGAGGAATTGTTCAACTCCATTCTCATACTCGTCACTGATGCGTGATGCTTGCATCCAAATTCGATCCATGATTTCCCTTTGTTGTAATACTAGTACTTTAGCAACATATGTAACATACATGTAAACCTCACTTTTTTCATTAAAGGTGTGGCCCTATGTCATTCAAGAAGACTTGTTTTTATACTAGATTGAATAATACATGTTAATTGTTTTTTCTAAATTTGTTGAAATTTCGGAAACATTTCGCCTATGTCTCCAAGTACACGAGATGAAAGCGGTGGCATCACTTCATCCACCATATTCAAGTATGCACTCGGAGAACAAAGTGAAATTAAGTATACCAAAATTTTAACAAATTTAAGAAAACACAAGTAACATACACATATTAATCTAGTATAAAAATTGGGTCTTCTCAAACTGTCCAAACGGACAATTGAAGATTCTATACAACGATTAATGCAAACTATCCGTATTAATCATTGTATAGAATCTCAAACGGGAAACTAAGGTTCACTCACAATGCATATAATTGCTTATAAAAACCAAATGTCATATATAAATACCTATCTAATTATCAGTGGTGGGAGTGAAAGAAATACATAGCAGACAACTACAGTGAATAGGTAGTACGAGTGGGATCAAAGGAGTGGGAAACCAAACACAACAAAGAAGATTCAAACGCTTTTGAAACAAGAAATTTCTTTCTAACTTTATGCCTGAACCTACTACCTACAACCAAACAATTTTTTCAGAAATATAAATGATATATTGTTCTATGCTTAGAAACAAAAAGGAATATAATTCCATCATATACCCTGTAACGTGGTAAGCTTGTATAGTAACATTATAGTTGCTAAATTATATGGATTGTTGCACCTACAAAGTTATGGGGTTGAACTAATGTTTCCTATAAATTTTGACAACAGCTGACCTCAATCTCACTAAGCTTGGTGGGTGGAAACTTTAACTTATATGGTGGAGGCCAACAGTGCAGAATGTTAGGAACATAAGCTGCTATTCAAAGGTTACTACTTAGTGGTTAGAGGTACTCCTATTTCTAAGGAGCATACCTTGCCGCCAAATTAAGCTAGATATGAAAGGCTGGATGTTCTGCCACTTAGGACTAGTATTTGTGACTTTATTATGTTCTCACTACATGACTGACTTACTATACATTTAAACAATTGAAATTTCTTCTAGTATAGCTCTTTAAGTTGTTCTACATAGAACTTGCTTTGGATTGATAAGCTTCAATAAATCACTAGTAAAATTTAAAGATGATATGAAGTTCAACTAAGTTTCTCAATCCCCACCTTCCCCCTTTTTTGTTTTGCTCATGTTCTTATTTACGTTTAATGTTTTTGTAGACTGTGTGATGCAATCCTCCCTAGGAAGGGACCAGTCACTAGAACCATGAGCAAGAGGCTCCAAGAAGATTGGGCTAGAGCTGCTAAAGAAGGCCCTAGGGTTCTCATGAACCTTAGGGTAGATTTCAGAGGCCATGGGCCAAGGTTGGGTCCAATTAGCTTTGTACATATTAGATTAGGATGTCATTATATTTGGTCCTTGTATTTAGGGCTCCATATTGTAGGTAGGGTACCCTAGAAATATAGGATTTTTCAGCCCTTGTATTTTAGGGCACCTAGACTAGTTTTTGTATTAGTGGTAGTTTTGTAATTTCACATGCACTAAGTGAATATTTGATGTGTGTGGTTGGAAATAAATTTAATTGAATTGGTAGAAGCCCAATCCAATTAAATTTTAGAGGGGGAGGTGAGCATTTGCTTACTACACCCCATTGTCACATCATATAGTCACACTTTGTGCATGTCCTTCATGCTTTTCATGCCTCATGACACCTAAGCACACTTAGTGGAGAATCTTGGAATTGATCTTGGATTAGTGGGCTGAACCATAACTAAAATTCACTAATCATAATTAGTGAAATTTTGGCTCCAAAGTTTGGCTCCACAAATTCAATTTCAAATTCAAGTGAAATTTGAATTTCCCTCCAATTTTGTGTGACACTTAGGCTATAAATAGAGGTCATGTGTGTGCATTTTTTTCAACTTTGATCATTTGAATATTAACTTCAAATTTCAGAGCTCTTTTAGAGCACAAAATTTCGTGCTCTTCTCTCCCTCTCCCTTCATTCATCTCCTTCTTCCTCCAAGCTCTTATCCATGGCCTCCTATGGTGGTGAGCTTCTTCTAGACTCATCTTTTCCTTGAAGTGGCGTCTCCTCTCTCTCTTCCTTCTCCATTCCGTTGCCATTCATCTTCCAAGGAGCAAAGGAATCCATTGATGAAGAAGATCATAGGCCTACAAGCTCCAATGGAGCTTACACCACTGTGAGTGGAAGGCGCAATTAGGTAACATATGTGTTTTATCTTTTCATTGGAGCTGCAGTGCAATCTGTAAGTTAGGGGATAACATTAAATATGTCCACTCAAAGTGTGGTGAAGGAAATGGAGCTGTTTGGAGTGCTTTATTTTAGATTGTATTTAAAAGGGAGATGGTTTTTTCTGGTTGGGAGAGGATATGATTGCAGACAAAGACAGTTATTAGATTTCAGATTGAGCAAATAGGTATAACATTGAAGATCTCGTTAATTATTCAAAGCTGGTTGATTGAAGCTCAAGTTGACAATTGCATGGATGTGGATTTGAGGATATACAAATAAATAAAACTATCTTCACTTATGAAGTCAATGAATAGCAAACCCATCAAACCAAAGCAGAACAGGTCAAGCTTCAATTCAAATGAACAAAACAGTGTTGGGGTTTATACATAAAATTCAAATCCATGCAACCAACCAAATAAGCATAATCATATATTCAACCAAGGAAAATTGAAATTCAAGCAAGAGAAAAGAGAGCGACCTTGCCTTTGTTAACTAGTTTTGTAAAACTAATGTTAATTAATTGTATACTCTTTTCGTCAAATTTGAAAATTGATGAATTCAAAAATTGGATCCTGAAATTCTAGTAACAGCAAAGTTCTACCTAGTTAATTCTAAGTAGCAGAGATTTCAGATTTTAGTTATAGATATATAAATTAAACAAGTGTTGTGTCTATTTTTTTTTTCTTTTACAGTAACATTTCCAGATGAGTTGCAGCATGGCAGCATCATCAAAAACCTCAACTTCAAATAGGAATCATCAAATTGCCGTTAGTGCTTACCTGACCAGTATGAAGGCACCAGAAACTCTGAAGAATGGAAAAGAGACAAAGAAAGAAGCTTTGATGAAAATGGTGAAAAAGAAAAGTCTATAGAATCCTTCCTTCACTCCAATGACTTCAAAGCATTGATATCACTTTGCACACTAAGGATGACTGATGAGAGTAAAACCAACCTAGGGATGATATGGAGGCAGATCAGTTGCTCCTATATTAGAGCATCACAAAAACATGTACGGACATACACAAGTTTTGGATGTCGGGACACACAAATCAATTTCAAAATTTAACTAACTACATTTCTTATCACATTAAAATCAAAATACCAACCTAAGGGTCCCGAGGAGAACAAACACATACAGCTATAGCTACAACAATATTGTGAGCATCCTGACCAACAAATTTTATCTGCAAGCTAGTTAGCACCGAAATGAATGTCTATTATTGTTAACAAATGATCAATATCTGCATAACATTCAATAAAGAAGTGGAACCTTTGAATACTCTTATATTCAGATGTACAACACTGGAGTGAATTGAGGAAGAAAGCTATTGTGAAAATCGTTGGCTGGGAAGCCCAGAAGACGTAGATCATAACTATAATTTCAATAATAATTATGTCAACATAACTATGTGAAAAAACTAAAATAAACATATATATATATATATACATATATATATATATATAGAGAGAGAGAGAGAGAGAGAGACAGAGACAGAATTAAGAATCACTCTCATTGCCAAGAAGTAGGTTACCGAAGTTTCCTAATAGCCCCAAAATTAAATGAAAAAAACTAAAATAAGCATATTATATGAGTGGTACGACTATAAGGAATATCATGAGACATGTTAAAAAGCCCTTGTACATAATAATCTATAATCTACTTGTTCAAACTTTCTTTATCATGCTACAATTATAGAGTTAGAGTAGATTGCAGTAAACCAAATGACCAATTCCTACTTGCTAGCAGTATCACAAACTAGAAAATAGTTCAACACAATCAATGCCATGCAAGCACAACAAACATTGTTTTAGTCCCTGTTGCTTCTTCTAGTGTGCATACCTTATTAGAAGAGAAAAACAAAGTTATCTGTGAAGTGGAGAATTCTAGGGATGAAGAACAAAAGAGTAAAAAGGCAATGGAGAGCTTAGGTTCTGCATTACATGAAGTATCTGCAAAAGCTAGAGAAGCCAAAGAAAATCTACTTCACAGCCAACCTGAAAGTGAAAGCTATGATGCCCAGATTGAAGACTTAAAGTTTGTCTTAAAAGCTACTAATGAAAAATACAATTCCATGCTTGATGAGGCTGAGTGAGAGCAGAGAGAGGTTCAACTAGTCAGCAGCATAAAAGATTCTTTAAGATCCCGAAGGAGGATATATTCTTCCAACACAAAGAAAAAGCAAATCCACTACTAAATAATTATGGCTTTTTATTTTGTGTGCGGGTCCTAAGCTTTATTTAGGCGGCTATGCTTTCTCGTAGAAGAAATTCTCCTGGACCAAGCTAGAATTTTCTCTTTTGCTAATATTGTGTTCAATCAAGAAAATTCTGTAAAATTTCTGCCTTTGCAAAGCTCAATATAGCACATATACTCTGCACAATAAATTGACCACATTACCAATACCTTTTCCAGCATTTTTCAGAAGTTTGATTAGAATTAAGCTTCCCCTTCCCATTAATTTCAAACCCCATCATAAAAATCATATATATATATAGTGTGTTTGGAAAAACCCCATTAAGTTTGATTAGAATTAAGCTTCTCCTGATGTTTATCTTTTTTTGACATTTTTATCTGTAATTTTTATTAAGTAACTGCCACATAGTTATCTAGTGTGTTTGGAAAAACCTTCCAACCCATGTGAATGTACGTTCAACACAAAAAACACCAAGAAATCCTTCTTTAAACGTGCGTTGAAACTGTCCAAAAAGAAAATGTACGTTGAACCTCCACTAGTATTTCTAAACATTGGCTTAACTGTTCACTGTCGTATTATATTTTACCTCATTTTTTTTCTCTCTCTCTCTCTTCTTCTTGACTTTTATTTTATTGTATATACAACATATATACTAAAATATAAATATTTCGTTTTGGTGTACATTTTTTTTTAATATGTTATCTCTTTTTTATTATGTAACTAGCACAGCATTAACTGTTCACTCATGTTTTATTTAATCTCCTTCATTTTCCTCTCTTCTTTTCATTTTATTTATAAAAAGACATTACGTGCGTGCATGCCTCTCCTTTCCCCTAGTATCATATATAAATAAATTATATCATATTGTTTTATTAATTAATTATACAATTGTTTAGGCAATTAATTTAAGCAATTGTTTAGGCAATCTAAACAAAACATATTATTGTAAATTCACTTTTCAATAAACATATTCCAACATGAAACTGAGTTTACCATCATCAATGATTAAATTGCTCTTTTGACAACTAATTAATCCAAAACACATCTGAATTTTTAGAAAATTCCCACTTTTCCCTTATTTCTTAGCTTTTTGAAGGATTTTGCAACTATATATATTTGCCTTTCCTGTCATCAGAAAAACACATTTCGGCATGCAGTTGGTTTTCTCACCTATCATATATACCATAGCAAGGGAAAGGTACATTTACATATTTACTTGTTATATGATATAATGAAAAAAAGAAATAAAAATATCAGATAATTAGATTTAATAATTTACTCTTGATTATGGAAGCATTATTTTTATTTAGCATTTACTTGAGTCTTAATTGATGCAATCCTACCCCCCAAGGGTATTGGATAGAAGACTCCAAGAGGCTAGTGTTAGAGCTACTAAAGAAGGCCCTAGGGTTCTCATGAACCTTAGGATAGATTTTTGAGCCCATGGGTCAAGGTTAGATCCACTCTTCTTTGTAAATATTAGAATAAGTTTTTCCTTCGTTTGGGCCTTGTATTTTGGCCATTCTAGTAGTATAGGGTTTTAGCCTTGTATTTCGAGGCATTTTGAGTAATCTTTGTAGTAGGGATTTTTTTTGTTTTTTCATGTATTTTATCATGGGGGTGAGCTTAGCTATTATAGGGGGTGTGTAGCTAAGCTCTAGCTTCTCATCTCAAGGAGGTGAGCTTAGCTATTAGAAAGGTGTGTGTAGCTAAGTTCTAGCTTCTTTAGGAATCTTCTCAAGGAAGCTTCTCAAGGAGGTGAGCTTAGTTATGAGAGGGGTGTGTGTAGCTAAGCTCTAGCTTGCCAAGGAAGTTTTCTCAAAGAAGTTTCTCAATGAAGTTTTCTCAAGAAAACTTCTAAAGGAAGCAACCTAGTCTATAAATAGAAGCATGTGTAACACTTATTGGAACTTTGATGAATGAGAGTCTTGTGAGACACAACTCAAAGTTCAACTTCTCTCCCTTTTTCTTTCTTCAATTTTGTGCTCCCCCCTCTCTCTTTCTCTCCCTCTTTCTTTTCCTCCATTAAAGCATCCTCTCCAAGCTTCTTATCCAAGGCTCATCTTGGTGGTGAAGCTCCTTCTTCCATGGCTTATTCCTTAGTGGATGGCGCCTCCTCTCACCTTTTCTCCTTTCTCTTCCGCTGCATCTCCATAGTGGAAAATCACCATTAAAGGACCTCATTGAAGCTCAAAGATCCAGCCTCCATAGAAGCCCCACAAGCAAGCTTCCATCATTAATGACTTCTAGTCAACTTATATCTAAGTTTAATATGCTTCTCAATGTCTAATCTCTTCTTTAGGTATCATTATTAAAAATATATGTAGTTGTATTGATTCTATTTTCTAGCCATACTTGTAACTTGATGTAATTTGGTTGAACGACATAAGAAAATGAAATTTAATAAGCCATATATGCATGCAATTACAGATCTAACATTGAAGTATATATATATATATATATATATATATATATATATATATATATATATATTTGTTAATTTGGTTGAAGCAGGTAGGTAGGAGAGATCGATCAGTTACTATGAACGTTGAAAGCAAGAGGAAAGATGAACAAGAGGTGAAAGGGTGGAGAAAAGCTTTAAAAAGTGTAGGGAATTGGCTGGCACATAAGGATAAGGATGAATGGTTGAAGGACATGAGGGGAATGTTGATTTTGTTGTCTACGGTGATCGCAACAATGACCTTTCAAAGTGCTTTAAATCCACCAGGTGGAGTTAGACCCGGAAACGAGAGTGGAGTTGTTCAATGTCCAGTAAACAAAGCAGATAATAATCCATGTCCTGGAGAATCTATCCTAGTTGTTGTTTACCCTGATGAATATGGAAAATTCCTCATTTGGAACACAACATCTTTCATTTCATCTTTAGCAGTGTGTCTCTTACTTGTAGGTGGGTTCCCTTTCAAACACAGATTCTTCACTTAGCTTTTGTCAATAGGGATGTGCATCACCATCTCCAGCCTTACTCTTAATTGTTTGATAAAGTTATTTATATTTGGATTTCACTGCTAGGACTCGTCGCATTTGTCCTTTGCCTACGCCTAATTGTTTGAATTGTCTTTGCCTACAGGTAAACCATGAAATCCAATATCCCATGCCATACTTTTAGAACTCAAGAGGTGTGATTTCAATAGGAAACGATAATGTAACTCATGCTATTCTCTCTATTACATGCTTGATGAGGCTGAGTGGGAGCAGAGAGAGGTTCAACTAGTCAGCTGCATGAAGAAAAATGAAGAAGAGAAGGTGTCCTTGGAAAAAGAAATAAAAATATTGCTTTATTTGCTTAAAGAAACTGAGCAAGAAGCTAATGCCAAAAGGGAGGAAAAAGCTCAGTTGAAGGAAAAACTGAAGGAAGTTGCAGCTGAGGCAATCCAAATGCAGGAAGCTCTTAAGGAAACAACTACTCACAACATGAAATTAAAGGAGAACTTATTGGATAAAGAAAATTAGTTGCAGTGTATGTTTCAAGAAAATGATGAACTCCGAACCAGTAATAGTGGCATTTGTCTAAGGCTTAACATTTTTGTCCTTCTTACATCCATATTTTAAAGGATAGAATGCGACATGTAGGGAAGCTAATATGTAGCAATTGGGGAGGTACAATGGATTCTGAACCTAAACGATGGAGACTATTATGGAGTTATCAGGGGATGGTAGTTGTTTCAGCAAGAGCAACAAGGTTGCCTATATATTCTTCATTTGCCAAAGAAGGAAATCTCGGTGACCTATTTGCTAAAGGAGAGGCATTTTCAACTCTCTTTAATGTTATTGGAATTGGAGTTGGGATTCAATTAGCATCTACCATCCGTGCATCAATGCAGGGAAAGGTAAAGTGTTTTTATTTGTTTGTTCATGGGCTATAGTGTTCAATTAAATTTTCAGGTTAGGCCCCCTAATGGAAGTCATGCAAACAATGTTAGTTACACACTATAAAAAACAATTTGAAAATTAAGAAACATTTTTTCACAAGCATGGAACAATTTTTCCAAAGCTTTAAAATCACTGTATATGTAGCAATAAATCAAGGGTCAAATATATAATTTGTAATAACTCATACTGTCTAATAATTTCCTTAATTTTAATATATCTATCTTAAATAAAAAAAATAAAACAAAAAGGGAGTAGTGCAATTTGTTAAACAGCTCTCTACTCATAGTGATACCTCTATTGATTTTAGATTCATGTAACTTCACTTTCAGATTTGTGACATGAGGGGACATATATAATGTTGTCATGTTTGACCATGTTTTCTGTCAAAAACAAGAAGGCCAACCATGTTTTCTGTACCTCTCTCTCTTATGAATTTGTCTTTTTGTATTAGGTCCCCCTCCAATCCTTTTTCCACTATAGGTATCAACCAAAAAAAAAAAAAACACAATCTCAAAATATATTTCTTTCCTTGTCTCTCCTCTGTCTCTGTCTCTCTCTGTATACCCTCATATTCATATTAATTTTAAGCAAACCCCACAAACCATCATCATCATTATTTACCATTCCCGCCCCATGAAGTGTATAACAATATACTAGTGACAAGCATTTCCAAAACAATGCATAAACAAACATTATATGAAGTGAATATTTGGTAGATAATTTCCTACCGCTGGTTCAAAATTGTTAGACCGTTAGTATCATGTAATAAAGAAATATCTTCAATTACACACAACACCTGAATGGAATTGTGAAATTAAAAGCAACTATTAAAAAGAGAAAGGAAAATATGGTAAACAATTGAAGCAAAAAATATATGGAAAAACAATTGTCAAAGAATCAAAAGAAAGAGATGAAGTTTCTAACAAATAAATGGAAGTAATGAATCTTGTGTTCCCTGTTCTCTTATAGCAAAATACTACAGCAGCAATGGACATACACTTTGTGTTTTTCATTATTTCCCCAAATAAGACATACAACTTAATAGAATATCCTTAATATAAAAGTTTCTTATTTTAAACTAATATTATAATCCTACAAGAGACAGTTAACTACAGCAACCAGCAGGTAGTTCTCAAAATCTAAAAACTTACCTTTGGGTTGCATCCTACGGCAAAACCAATGGCTGTGCTAAGTAACCCATCAATACCACTAGCCCCTCTGTTAGCAGCTACCCTCGCCAATCAGGTTAATTGGTAGGTCTGAGTTTAACAGCTTCAAGGCAAAGTGAAAGCTAACTCTCTTAAAAGCTTAAATTATATCAAAGACCTTAATGTGAGGGCACCAAGGATGAAACTCTTTACAACTGGATCAACAAACTTTTATACCATGTGAACGACCAACTCTCTTAAAAGCTTAACTTATATGTTTTTATATGTAAACAAAACTCAAAGGGAACATCTACACCTTATTTTAACACACATTACATACAATAAGCTTTGAATGCACACTAATTAAACCTAATATTTTTTAACCTTATGAACTCTTAATTGCATTATTGCAATGCACACCATACACAAAGACTAATAAGCCAGAACAACATCCAACTTTTGTCAATACTAAGGATCACAGCTATATGATGTTGTCAGTCCCCTCATCAAACAGGTATAAGCCTAAGTTAAATAAAATTAAGTCCAAGGAATTAGTATTTTAACAAGTTCTCCAAGAGTCATATATGTTTGCACAGATTGTTGGTTGAATCTCATCAAAAGGGAAACTAGACTTTTAGTCTACAATAAAGATTAAATATTTCGTAGACAGAACAGATGCCTCGTTGCATTTACACAGTTCCATCATACTTCCAACCCTAATCGAGTTTCTTTCAAATGCAGCAAGCTATATGATTGCGCAAAGAACATGGGTGCAGATACAACCAAATTCAAGGAGGGGCACCACAAAGCCCTCTTACCTCAAAGACTATGTATAAGAAAGAAAGGGAGAAAGGAACATGACCTGGAAGCTGACCCACAACGATGATGGAGCTGAATGGTCGATGACAGTGATGGAAAATGACCCACGACAGTGATGGAGAATGGTCGACGACAACGATGACACTGTTGGTGTGCTTCACGACAACAACCAACTTACAGAGACAAAGCTTAAGGGCGCAAAAGTACTCAGGTAGTGCAGGCTAGCTAAACTGTGAGAGTACGCGAGGGAAAGATTAAATTTACCAACATACAAAGACGGTGCTTATAAAACCCGTTGTTGGGTAATCCAGTTCAACAATGGTGCCTATTAAACGCGTCATTGTAATTGGAAGATGACGTCATTTTCGATAAAAATGTTGAAATAAAGCGCATATTTACTAAAATGTCACCACCTGTTAAACAACGACGTTTTTTGGACCGCCGTCCTTGAAAGCACGTCGTAGAATCAAGAGTTTGTAGTAGTGAGATCATGCTAATCCAAAAAGAATCGCGTATGTCTAAGGATTTCTCATGAGATTCCGCCAAACCACGGAGAGGGTGAGCCTTGTCATGACAGTAGCAGTGGCATTTGTTGGTTTTTGTTTGTATCTTCTTCTTCTTCAATTTTTACCTCTTTTGGGCCCTTGCTTAAGGGATATTGAATCCCATGCACAATCTTGACCTCCCTGTCTTCTATTGCTTTGGGACTAGGACTTTTGTCAATAATTGAATCATGTTTCACTACATGTAGATTAGATGGTCAATAATTGCTTTAGTCTACAATTTCCGTAATCACAAATTAAAATTGATTTCATTTTAACGATAAAAAACGCTTTTTACCCATTTCACACGAATATAAATTCACAAAATTAAATACGAAAAAGGTTGGCCTGGAATTTCTTGGATATTTAAAACAAACATTTTGGAGGAGGACCAACTAATTGATACCATAAAACATTGTTCATGGCTATGGAACAATGCAATCATGGAACTACAGCAGAAAACAACAGTGAGAGTGCTAGAAGTTTTAGCCCAAAACCACATTGATTCAGCAGCACAAAACCTAAAATGCTGTGTCAGTATTCCAAAATCAGACACGTGATTTATAAATAAATAAAAATGTTTGATTCTTTTGTACTTTCTATGTATCTTTTCATTCTTCGATATTCTCCAAAAACCACTAGATTCTCGGATCTTCGATATTCTCCAAAAAACACTAGATTCTCGGAAAAGTCCTTATATGTGTTCTGTTGTGTTTCTGTTTACGTTTGTTGTTGCCGAAATGTAACACCCTTGTTACATTCACTCAAAATTCAACATACAAAGTCTTACTTTAATTTTAAAAGAACTATTTATTAATCTAATTATGAAAACCGTGTAAATTTTTTTGCGCATGTGTAACATGTTGCAGAGAAATAATAAATAACAAATGAATATTGAAGAAAACACCATCAATCTCTTCCTTCATGATTATTCAAATGAGATTAAAGCAATAAAATACATAATTTTCGAATAGTTTACAAGGCAAACCAGGTTTGTTTTAAAACAGATTACATGTATAGTTTAACAATCAACAATACACACAGAAGGTTCACACAACTAACACATAATTAAATATTACATACTTTCATAACAACTAGGAGATAGACGTGGTTTAATAAGAATCTCAAGTGAAGTGGCTTTAGAGTTGGTTACTCCAAAGACTTCAGTCATATCAAGAGGTTCAGTTGATGGATTTAAGATTTCAAAGGAATGCAAAAAACTAGCAAGTGTCAAATGAACTGTTTGAAGGCCTAAGTTTACTCCAGGACAAATCCTCCTACCACTTCCAAATGGTAATAGCTGAAAATGTTGACCCTTCATGTCAATATCTTTATCAGTGGTAAGAAACCTTTCTGGTTTAAACTCTAATGGATTTGACCAAACATTATGATCTGTGTGGATCTTGGAAAGATTTGTAATTAGACGAGTTCCCTTTTTTACAGTGTAGCCACCTATAGTGCAATCCTCTTCAAACTCACGAGGTCTTGAGAGAGGACCTGGAGGGTACAATCTTAAAGTTTCTTTGACTACAGCTTGAAGATATGTTAACTTACTTAAATCAGACTCACATATGTATCTCTCTTTTCCAACTTGGATGTCTAGTTCGGCTTTAAGTTTTTCTAGTACACTTGGATTATTCAATATCAAACTTGTTGCCCATACAAGAGTCGTAATGCTTGCCTCGGTTGCTGCTTGAATTATTGTCTGTAAATCAAATACGTAATCCAAATGAATGTGTAATTAGTGGGGGTTTGTAAATTAAGAAATGAAGAAAATGAATAGGATATTTGCATCATTGTATTTATGATTTTTTATTTTTTTAATGCTTTTTGAAGGTGTAAAAATATTTTATTGAAGTGATAAATTACCAATCCTGGCACAAGACGTGTTATTGATTGGTTACATGCATGAAGATATATACACCACGCCAAATAGAAAAAAGGAGATTAAATGAAAGACTCTATATGCTTTGAATACATTAACTCCAAATACAGTACAGGACTACAATGTAAACCATAAATCCACATGATCTTCAATTGATGATATAAATGCATACTGCAATGCACACTTTTGCTGCACTACATATTAGATACATATACATCATTGATTATGGAATAAATTGGCTCTCGAACAACAAATTAATCAATTATGAAACAAAATAATCAACTATTTTAACTCCGCTATATTTTGAGATTTGGCACAAATGTGCAAATAATAGATCAATGCAAAAAATAATCTATTATCTTGATCAAACTAAAACCCAAATAATTTTAAGATCAAAATAATTGATTTTCATGAGACAATAATAATAAATTATTATTAAATTATTATTGTTCTCGGCTGTAAATAACGAACTTCTAACCACCCAACAATGTCACTCTAATCCATATTCATTTTTGGAAGTTTCTTGAGAGAAAAGTGAGCTACGAAAATCGTTTTTAAGAGCAAAATAACTAGGTTTTTCATCTCTTTCAAAGTTTCATCATGGATCTCTCCCTTGTTTCGGTCATGCTCTATATTTGCATTGTTAGCACATATTAGAACCTAATTTCCAACTCCACAATATGTATAATGTAGAGTTTCAAGTCAAAACATAAGTTATATTTAGTGTATAGTGAAAATTAAATTTTTATCACTAAGGTTTAAGTGGTTTAAATGCAAAGTGAAAAATTACATTTTATTAGATGAAATTTATTTAAATGAATACATTGAAAGTTATTTTTGTTTCAACTTTTAAAATAAATTATTTATTATAATTCATGATAATCTTCACTATAAATAGATAAAAGTATTAGTGAAGAAGATACACATATAGAGAAAATGTATGTGAAAAGAGAGATTTTGAAATAAAGTCACTTTGTTGAAAGAGAAATATATTTATCCATTATATTTCTCATCTATCTTTTCAAAGTTTATCCATTTTTAAGACCAAAAAATTAATTAAAGTCTTGACCTGGTGCTGATTAATTAACATGGTAACAAGTAGATGAATGAAGAGTATGCATACCAATACAAAGGATTTGATGACGATATCAACATTCATGCCCTCAATAGTTTTTCCTTCAAGCAAGGAAAGCAACACGTTCATGAAGTCTTGAACGTTCTCACCCATTTTTCTTTTTTGTCGATGCTCCTCTAACCACTCACCAATAATCTCGTCCAATTCCTTCCCAGTTTCTCTCATATCCTTCTCATAGCCACCAAAGTCAAACCATCTCAGATAAGGAATGGTATCTCCCACCGTGAACGTGGCGGCGAGACGCACGAACTCATCCACAGCCTTCACGCATCTCTTTGCCTTCTCATCATCCGAAGTGGTAGCGCTGAAATAGCGCTTCCCACAGACCATCCGCAGAATCATGTTGAACACCAGAAGAGAGAACCATTGCTTCAACTCCACCAGGGCACAGCCGGACTCAACATTCTTATTGCTACGCCAAGCACCGAAGAGGTCCGTGATCGAATTTTGAACTTCAGAGACGCGAACATGGTGTAGTTGCTCTACTCGGGAAGGAGATAGGAACTCCGACATTAAAATCTTTCGCATTTGGCGCCAATAGGGACCGTAGGGTGCTACGAGTATCATGGATCGGTTGTAGCACAAGAGGTTAGCAGAGATAAGATTGGGGAGGGAGGAAACGGCGATGTCGTTTGTGGTATAGCATTCTTTAGCCATTTCCCAGTTGCTAATCACCACAGCATTTTTTGCACCAAGCTTGATGGAGAATATGGGTCCATACTTGTCAGCCAAGTCACCCAATGTTTTATGAGGTGTCTTTGAACCAAGCAACAATGGGAGGTGACCAATTATTGGCCACGCACCTGCAACTGTGGGAGGACCCTCTTCGCCACTCTTCGAGGAACGACGACACAAAAACAAGTATAAGAGGATCAGAGAAACAACACCAACTCCAATTGTTGTGGTGTTTAGAACTAAGTCCATTTTGACTTGTTTTTGTGTTGTTGCATGCAGATCCTCATCAGTTTAAATAGGAACTGCACCGTGCATCTGTGTGCCGTTGTACGACCTGACTAGATCGAGTAGAGATATTTAGATATTTTAATATTTTAGAATATATTCATTACTTGAATTAACTAAAAAATAAAATAATGTTGCTGAAATGATGAAATAATATAGCCAAATAAAATCTTGATATTTTAAGATATTTTTAATTTTTATATTACATATTTTCAATTTTTCTAATTTGTACTTATATTTTTTAATTATTAATTACAACCAAATTTATTAAATATATTTTTTGGATAATTCATTAAATTCTCTATAATATACATTGGCATTATTGAATAGCGTTTAAATAAAGTTTTCAACCTTCTAGAAAATATTTTTGAAAAATACTATAGAACTTTTTAAAATATTTTATCTTTTGAAATTAATATTTAAATTATTTAAATGATATTATATTAAAATTATTTTTTAGTTTTTAAAATTAAAATTTTTCAAATTTATTAATTTAAGAAATAAAATAATGTCACTAAAATTAGCAAATATGGAATTTTCAATTTTTTACAATTTTAATTTTAAATTTAATTTATATTTATTGAATTACGTATAGCTCAATTTTTAACCTTCTAAAAAAATATTGAAAAATAATATAGAAGTTTTGGAATATTTTATCTTTGTTAATTAATGCCTAAATTTATTTAATTAAAACTATAAATAATAAAATATATATTTATAAATGATCTATTAAACTAACTATTCTAAATTAAAATAATTTTTTACACTTTTAAAATAAAAAATTTGAATTTTATTCATTAATGAAATAAAAGAATGTGAATAAATGAGCAAATAATATAGTTAAATATATTTTTGATATTTTAAAATTTTAATTTTGAATGAAATTGGTTTTATAAAATTAACTGTGATTAGAATTGATTTTGAAGTTAAGTTTTTATGTTTGAATATTTTATAATTGTGTGAGACATTTACATTAAAATAAATTTAGATTTTTATCAAATAACTTTTAATTTAGAAAGAGGCATCGATCATTAAAATTGAAAAAAAAAACGAAAATCATCAAACAAGTACATTTTTTTAAAGCTTATATTTTAAACTTTAACTTTAAAACAGTTTTTAAGTAAAAGACAAAAAGGTAAAATAAAATACAAGTCAACACTAGCGATTTTTGGTGCTGCACGCAAGACAAGTCATGACCACATGGTGGAAAGTTGAACACTCAAACTGCCATATTAAGTCACGCACTGTCATTTTGGTTGAAAAATCAGAACTTTTTTCTCTTTACGTACCGCCCTGGAATCAGTACGTACAGCTGTAAACATAGACGTTTCAATTTTCAATATTCAACAGTCAACAAACATATTGATGCTAACTGTTTATGCATGTCGTCCCATGAAATATTCATCAACTTTTTTATGTTTTATTTCAGTCAAAAAATACTAATATTTTTGGATTTATATTATATTTATTTTAATTCTTATAATTCAGTATTTTTTATCTTGTCTTTTTGGAAAATTATATTTTTTTTTACTTCTTATAAATTATGTTTGTTTTATTTTAATTTTTAAAACATTTTAGATAACGTTTTTAACCGCAGAAAAAATTATCCAAAACACTTGAGTTATTATATTTAGTGAGTCTTAACTTCCAACAATATATTTGTAAAATGCTAATATTTTTGGATTTATATTATATTGATTTTAATTTGTATGAATAAGATAATAAATAATTTTATGTTAAATTTAAATATATTTTTAATCCTTATAATTTAGTATTTTTTGTGTTTTTTCTTTGGATTTTTTTTGTTTTTAATTCTTATAAATTGTATTTGTTTTATTTTTAGATCTTAAAACACTTTAATAACATTTTTAATAGTGAAAAAAAAGTTATCTAAAGCACTATAAGGTTGAAAAACAAAACAAAGATAATTTATAAGGACTAAAAATAAAAAAATAATTTTGCAAGAATGAAATGGAAAAAAATGCTAAATTACAATCACAAAATATATTTAAGCCTTTAAGATTAGTATAAAATTTTGTATATATGATTTATATGAACTGAACTTTTAATTCAATAATAAATTTTAAGAAAATATTATCGAATTAAAAGTTATGGATTGATGTAATAATTAGTTAAAGTTACATTAATATAGTTTGTTTCTTTCTCTTTTGTTGAATTCTTTACAATATATATTGGCATTATTAAATTTTTGTTTAAATGATTTTTTAATTATAATTAAAGAATAATATGAATTTTTTAAAATATTTGATTTTTTATCATATTTAATTTTATTTAGTTAATATCACATTAATAAAATATTTTTAAATCGTGTTTGAAATTAAATTTTAGTAATCTGAATATTTTTCGATATTTATGAAGTTTTATATTTTAAATTTATTATTTTTTTATATTTATCTTTTTTGCTATGATTAAAATAAATTTCTATTGATTCAATTAATTTTATATATTATTTTTATTTTTAATAATATATTTTATCATTGAGTGACACAATTAGTTTTAAATAAATTTTAAAAAATTTACCTAATAACTTGTAAAAAAATTATTTGTAAATATGGTATTAAAAGTTTTACAATTTTTCAACTAATTAAATTAGACCTCAAATTATAAATAACTTATAATTTTCGAGGTGGTGTCTATGAGCAATGTACAATGGGAGGTGACCAAGTATTGGCCATGCACCTGTGGGAGGAGCGTCTTCGCCACTTTTCGAAGGACGGCGACACAAACAAACACAAGAGGTTTGTTGTTGAAACATAACAAATGCGGAGAGGTTTGTAAACATAGTGAGGATCTTCAACATTGGGAATATGATTGTGGTTGATCTTGATTCTGGTTATTGACAATAATTGTGCTTCTTTTGATTAATACTGGATCAAAATTTTTTAAAATTGTGTTTCATAACTCAACATAGTCATTAAATATAATATAAAATAAATTATAACATATATTTGTAGATATGTTTCTTTTAATGAAATCATATAATATAACATAAACTGATTTATATTGGTAGATCTTTATATTTAAAGTAGTGTTTGGATAAACTAGACGAATATTTTTTTAGTAGACGATGTATTTATTTATAAATAAATATTATTTTATTTTATTTTTAATCATCAAATATGTTAATTTATATATGATAAAATGGTTAACATAAATTTTTAGTTTTATTAAAACTTTAAGAAATATGTGAATCTTCCGGTGATAAATCATCTCATTCTAAGAATTGTGGTGTTTAGAGCTAAGTCCATTTTTTCTTGTATTTTTGTGTTGTTGGATGGAGTTACTCAACAATTTAGATATGATGCAAATAAATCCATTTTAGAAGGGTTGTATCTAAGTAGTATTTTTAATTTTTACTGGCGATGTTAATCTTTTTATCTTTATTTTTTAAATATAAATAACGACTAAAAAATCTAACTAGTATTTCGACTTGTGATGATGCCAGTTTTTGTGTCTTTATTTTTATAAATTAAAAGTAGCACAAATAAAAAATGAAACTAGTATTTCTACCCACGATGCCTGGATTTTTTTTGTTTTTATTTTAATAAATTTTTAAAATATAAAAATAACACAATTAAAAAATCTAACTAGTATTTGTACCTGTGAAAGTCGGTCTTCTTATCTATATTTTTAAAATATAAAAAATAACACAATTCAAAATAAATGTTCTTCAAAAAAACGATACTTTGACTTTGGGCTATAGGTGCTGAATCTAAGCATATGATACAAAAATGGATGAATTTTCGCACCTCTATCATCCGTTTAGAAAGTCAAATTAATAAATAAAATTAGGTGAGATGAAATAGAAAATAACAATTTTATATTTAAAATTGTCATTGATTTCTTGATTTGAGTGTTTCAAAGATTTTGAATTTTCATTACTTGAAATAAAAGAGCATTACAAAGCTAAGTAAATTATATATATGGTTAAAGAAAACATTAATAATTTTATCCTTTAAGATAATTAAATACCTTGAAAACATTAATATTCTAAAACATTACATGAAATAAATAATGTTGCTGAAATGATTAAATAATATAGCTCAATTTTTTGTTGTTCATATTTTAAGATATTTTAAATTTTATTCTTTAAATCAATATCAATATTCAATATATTATATATTTCTGAGTTAATATTAAAAATATAACATGTTAAGTTTTATTAATATTAATTTTCTGACTATCCATTTTTTTAAGTATATGAATGCAATTAGTTATTTGAATTTATTATTAGAATACTTCGAATTCGCATGTTACCTTTTATAAAATCTCTAAATTATGTGAAATATATTAAATGGAAAATATTAGGCATTATCATAATTATATTTAATCTTTAATCTTAAACATTAAAAATAAATTTATTAAAGGTAGGATTTTAAGTCTTATTAAATTGCAGTATAAGAAAAAGTATTATTAAATTTAGTTTCTTGACTATACATTTTTTAGTTTATGAATGCAATCAATAAGTTGAATTTATTATTAAAAGACTTAACAAGTTACCGGATATAAAATCTATAAGTTATTAAAATATATATAAAAAAAGTGGTCATTAATGATCATAAGTATACTCAATCTTTAATCTTTAATATTAACGTGATTATGATTAATTTAAATAGTATAATTAACCATAACTTAGTTTAGTATCCTTATTTTTTTATGTCTAAAATATATAAATGATCTCTTAACTTATTTTTTGTTTCTAAATTAGTTTCATAACTTTCAAAAGTTATAAAATGATCTTCTTATTTAATTCATGATAAGTTAATTTTTTCAAAAAAATTAAACATTTTTTATTTTTAACATAATTTTAAATATTTTTGATTGATTTAAGATATAAAACTCAAATCATTAGATTCATGTACATAAAAATTATGAGAATTAATTAATATTCCAACAAAAAAAGTCATAAAAAGGTAAAAATATATGAAAAATAAAACTCATGATAAACCAAAAATTTAAAATTCTAAAAACATATTTTTTTCTTATTATTCATGAGACTCATTTTTTACGTAATTTTTATTATATTTATCTTTTTTTTTCAAATATTAGTTGATTCCTATAATTTTTCATGTATATGAATATAATTAATTAATGAAACAAATTGCATGTCTGGAATCCATTCGATTCAAAATCGTGTTAAAAATTTAAAAATGATTAATTTTTGAAAAGACTAACTTGTCATGAATTAAATAAGTAAAGAGATTATTTAAAACTTTTAAAAGTCAAGGGATCAATTTAATGAGATAAAAAAATATTAAGTCACTATTCTTATATTTTAGCCTTTTATTTCATGGTCATATTGTTAAATAACTTTTTGTACATTTTTTGTCACGTTTAATATAATAATAATATTATTTTTACTTATTCACTTATAATAAAACTGTTTTCGTACACTACAAAAAAAAAACAAAAAAAATTGAATATATGAAAATAAATGGAATAAAATTGTTTAACACACGCAAACAATTCAACACATCAACTGAACTACATTAGAGAAATTAAAGCACCCATGCAAAATCTCAGAATTATTCTAGAAATATGTGGAGTAAAGAACATTGTTCACCGTGAGATTCTTTTTTCTTCATATGAACTTATTTACGAATATCAATTCAAATTTTAAAATAAATGAAATCGATAGAAATTTAAGGAGTGTTTTTTTTAGAAATTTATTATATTTTAAATCTTTAAAATTATTGAAATTTAAATATTTTATCAATTTATTTTAACTTATTTTAAGAATTTGTTTCTTTTTAAAATTAAAATGATGATAATATTTAAATTTTGTATTACTATTTAATTTTATGCGCAGCCAAGAAAAAAAGTCATTTAACCTGCTTCATATAAGATTCTCTCATGTAGCTCTCTATATATTAAGATGAGGGACGAAAATCATAATTCTTAAAATACTTACATTTTTTATTGGAATATGTTAACAACTTGTATTAAAAATTTAGGGAAAAAATCCAACTTTTTTTAATTAATTCCTTTGAAGGATATTTTAGTGTTTTAAGATTTATTATTTTAAAAAAAATAAAAATCCCTTTTCTTTACTTCTGCCTTTCCCTCCATCTCACACGTAACATAACATTTTTCCTAAAAACATTTTTAATAGAAGAATTTATTTTTATTTTTTATTATATTTTATGGGTTTTATGTTATTTTTACTATAAAGGTTCAATTTGGATTATAAGATTTTACTTAAAAAAATATTTTTTTCCTCTCAAATGACACTAAAAAATAACGGGTGTTTAATTTGACTGTTTACTGTTTCCATTTTCACTGAAAATAGAAAATAGTGATAGAAATGTGTTTAGTTTTATTTTTGTAAATATTTTCAGTGAAAATATTTTCTCAAACGAACCAAAAACTGAAAACAATAAATCTCGTTTTCAATGGAAACGAGAGATCTAATTCTGATTAAAATGAAAACGCCGTGTTAAAGAATTTAATTTTAAGCAAATCTAAAAATATATCCCGTTTTTAAAACATAGTTTTTTTTTTTGTTGAAAGCATGAGACAAGAAGTCAAACCAAACATGTTTTCAGAATTCTAATATTTTGAAAATGAAAATAGTTTTCAAAAAATAAAAATATGAAATTAAAACAAAAAATGAAATTGGAAACCAAAGAGACCCTAATATTTTTAACCAAAATGAAGATGTTAAGAGGTTTTTCATGAAATCCCAAATTCTAACATGAAAAACTCTCAAGTAAGAATAGTGGTAGACTTACTGGATAAAGATTATCTCAAAAATACTGCTCAATAATTCCTATTAAAAATACTATAAGGTAAATTCTCCATTTCTTCTTGCTGCATGATGCACAAATCATATAAAGAATTTTAATTATTGTCTTGATTTGGACAAATTTTGCTAATTTCAAATTTGATTGTTTTACAGTCACTCCCAAGACTTAAGGCGAGTATTACTGTGTTGCTGTTGCTGGTGATGGTTGGCAACTAACTTGGTATGGAACGATGGTGCAAATTAAAAGATTGACATCAGTGATGCGGTGGGTAAAGGGGTTGCGCCGTTGCCGGGATTGCCAGATGCGTGTATGGTTTCAAAAACATTTTGCACAGTTTGTATTGGAAAATGATGAATGTTGAGGGAAGCAAGTGTTACACTTGTTAAAGAGTTTTTGTTTTGAGTTTTCTCAGTATTTATTACCGCTGAACCCAGAGAGGGACTTTGGATTTGTTCGATCATGATGCTTCATGGTGAATCTATGCAGGTCGTGTCTACATAAATTTGGATGTAAGGTAAATTTTATAAAAATAAATAGTGAAATATAAACTTTAAAATTTTAAATTAATCTTCTAACATTTTGATGGGTAAAATTATTTATCAATATTTTATAATCCAACAATTTTAATATTTTACTTTTAATAGATAAAATAGTCAATTCATTCCATCTATCTTAATATTATTAATATTAGTTAAGATTTTTGTTTTTATTTTAATAAATTTTTAAAATATAAAAATAACACAATTAAAAAATCTAACTAGTATTTGTACCTGTGAAAGTCGGTCTTCTTATCTATATTTTTAAAATATAAAAAATAACACAATTCAAAATAAATGTTCTTCAAAAAAACGATACTTTGACTTTGGGCTATAGGTGCTGAATCTAAGCATATGATACAAAAATGGATGAATTTTCGCACCTCTATCATCCGTTTAGAAAGTCAAATTAATAAATAAAATTAGGTGAGATGAAATAGAAAATAACAATTTTATATTTAAAATTGTCATTGATTTCTTGATTTGAGTGTTTCAAAGATTTTGAATTTTCATTACTTGAAATAAAAGAGCATTACAAAGCTAAGTAAATTATATATATGGTTAAAGAAAACATTAATAATTTTATCCTTTAAGATAATTAAATACCTTGAAAACATTAATATTCTAAAACATTACATGAAATAAATAATGTTGCTGAAATGATTAAATAATATAGCTCAATTTTTTGTTGTTCATATTTTAAGATATTTTAAATTTTATTCTTTAAATCAATATCAATATTCAATATATTATATATTTCTGAGTTAATATTAAAAATATAACATGTTAAGTTTTATTAATATTAATTTTCTGACTATCCATTTTTTAAGTATATGAATGCAATTAGTTATTTGAATTTATTATTAGAATACTTCGAATTCGCATGTTACCTTTTATAAAATCTCTAAATTATGTGAAATATATTAAATGGAAAATATTAGGCATTATCATAATTATATTTAATCTTTAATCTTAAACATTAAAAATAAATTTATTAAAGGTAGGATTTTAAGTCTTATTAAATTGCAGTATAAGAAAAAGTATTATTAAATTTAGTTTCTTGACTATACATTTTTTAGTTTATGAATGCAATCAATAAGTTGAATTTATTATTAAAAGACTTAACAAGTTACCGGATATAAAATCTATAAGTTATTAAAATATATATAAAAAAAGTGGTCATTAATGATCATAAGTATACTCAATCTTTAATCTTTAATATTAACGTGATTATGATTAATTTAAATAGTATAATTAACCATAACTTAGTTTAGTATCCTTATTTTTTTATGTCTAAAATATATAAATGATCTCTTAACTTATTTTTTGTTTCTAAATTAGTTTCATAACTTTCAAAAGTTATAAAATGATCTTCTTATTTAATTCATGATAAGTTAATTTTTTCAAAAAAATTAAACATTTTTTATTTTTAACATAATTTTAAATATTTTTGATTGATTTAAGATATAAAACTCAAATCATTAGATTCATGTACATAAAAATTATGAGAATTAATTAATATTCCAACAAAAAAAGTCATAAAAAGGTAAAAATATATGAAAAATAAAACTCATGATAAACCAAAAATTTAAAATTCTAAAAACATATTTTTTTCTTATTATTCATGAGACTCATTTTTTACGTAATTTTTATTATATTTATCTTTTTTTTTCAAATATTAGTTGATTCCTATAATTTTTCATGTATATGAATATAATTAATTAATGAAACAAATTGCATGTCTGGAATCCATTCGATTCAAAATCGTGTTAAAAATTTAAAAATGATTAATTTTTGAAAAGACTAACTTGTCATGAATTAAATAAGTAAAGAGATTATTTTAAAACTTTTAAAAGTCAAGGGATCAATTTAATGAGATAAAAAAATATTAAGTCACTATTCTTATATTTAGCCTTTTATTTCATGGTCATATTGTTAAATAACTTTTTGTACATTTTTTGTCACGTTTAATATAATAATAATATTATTTTTACTTATTCACTTATAATAAAACTGTTTTCGTACACTACAAAAAAAAAACAAAAAAATTGAATATATGAAAATAAATGGAATAAAATTGTTTAACACACGCAAACAATTCAACACATCAACTGAACTACATTAGAGAAATTAAAGCACCCATGCAAAATCTCAGAATTATTCTAGAAATATGTGGAGTAAAGAACATTGTTCACCGTGAGATTCTTTTTTCTTCATATGAACTTATTTACGAATATCAATTCAAATTTTAAAATAAATGAAATCGATAGAAATTTAAGGAGTGTTTTTTTTAGAAATTTATTATATTTTAAATCTTTAAAATTATTGAAATTTAAATATTTTATCAATTTATTTTAACTTATTTTAAGAATTTGTTTCTTTTTAAAAATTAAAATGATGATAATATTTAAATTTTGTATTACTATTTAATTTTATGCGCAGCCAAGAAAAAAAGTCATTTAACCTGCTTCATATAAGATTCTCTCATGTAGCTCTCTATATATTAAGATGAGGGACGAAAATCATAATTCTTAAAATACTTACATTTTTTATTGGAATATGTTAACAACTTGTATTAAAAATTTAGGGAAAAAATCCAACTTTTTTTAATTAATTCCTTTGAAGGATATTTTAGTGTTTTAAGATTTATTATTTTAAAAAAAATAAAAATCCCTTTTCTTTACTTCTGCCTTTCCCTCCATCTCACACGTAACATAACATTTTTCCTAAAAACATTTTTAATAGAAGAATTTATTTTTATTTTTTATTATATTTTATGGGTTTTATGTTATTTTTACTATAAAGGTTCAATTTGGATTATAAGATTTTACTTAAAAAAATATTTTTTTCCTCTCAAATGACACTAAAAAATAACGGGTGTTTAATTTGACTGTTTACTGTTTCCATTTTCACTGAAAATAGAAAATAGTGATAGAAATGTGTTTAGTTTTATTTTTGTAAATATTTTCAGTGAAAATATTTTCTCAAACGAACCAAAAACTGAAAACAATAACATCTCGTTTTCAATGGAAACGAGAGATCTAATTCTGATTAAAATGAAAACGCCGTGTTAAAGAATTTAATTTTAAGCAAATCTAAAAATATATCCTTTTAAAACATAGTTTTTTTTTTGTTGAAAGCATGAGACAAGAAGTCAAACCAAACATGTTTTCAGAATTCTAATATTTTGAAAATGAAAATAGTTTTCAAAAAATAAAAATATGAAATTAAAACAAAAAATGAAATTGGAAACCAAAGAGACCCTAATATTTTTAACCAAAATGAAGATGTTAAGAGGTTTTTTCATGAAATCCCAAATTCTAACATGAAAAACTCTCAAGTAAGAATAGTGGTAGACTTACTGGATAAAGATTATCTCAAAAATACTGCTCAATAATTCCTATTAAAAATACTATAAGGTAAATTCTCCATTTCTTCTTGCTGCATGATGCACAAATCATATAAAGAATTTTAATTATTGTCTTGATTTGGACAAATTTTGCTAATTTCAAATTTGATTGTTTTACAGTCACTCCCAAGACTTAAGGCGAGTATTACTGTGTTGCTGTTGCTGGTGATGGTTGGCAACTAACTTGGTATGGAACGATGGTGCAAATTAAAAGATTGACATCAGTGATGCGGTGGGTAAAGGGGTTGCGCCGTTGCCGGGATTGCCAGATGCGTGTATGGTTTCAAAAACATTTTGCACAGTTTGTATTGGAAAATGATGAATGTTGAGGGAAGCAAGTGTTACACTTGTTAAAGAGTTTTTGTTTTGAGTTTTCTCAGTATTTATTACCGCTGAACCCAGAGAGGGGACTTTGGATTTGTTCGATCATGATGCTTCATGGTGAATCTATGCAGGTCGTGTCTACATAAATTTGGATGTAAGGTAAATTTTATAAAAATAAATAGTGAAATATAAACTTTAAAATTTTAAATTAATCTTCTAACATTTTGATGGGTAAAATTATTTATCAATATTTTATAATCCAACAATTTTAATATTTTACTTTTAATAGATAAAATAGTCAATTCATTCCATCTATCTTAATATTATTAATATTAGTTAAGATTTAAACAACTTTAATTTTAAAAGATTTCTTTTGACGGTGATAACCGTTTATTGTTAATAATATTTTATAAGCAATATATGTATTTGGAAAAGATTCTAATCTTTTTTATATAATTTAATATTTCTATTGTGTGTTAACTTCATCTTTTAATATTTTTTTTCAATACTTTTAGTTCTGAAAATAAATCTAGATCATCAATATTGTATGTTCATCACATCTTAAATTCTTTTCAATATTAATACAATATTTTTTAAAATCATCTTCGCTTCAAATTTTAAATTTTTTTAATGCAAATAAAAACCCAAAAATAGTTTCATATTGTAGAAATTGTTTAAATTGAGTCTCTATGAAAGAAATGGATTGATCTACCATATTTAAAAAATATTTAATATGAAAAGAATCTTTAGCAAAATGTTTGATTTCATCATTAATATTTTCATCAAATTGTGTTTTTCTACTAATTACACGATTTTTTTTTACAAAATTTGGGATTCATCTTCATTTCAATAGCTAATTATTTTTTTTGGAACCCAAAGTCAAATTTGGGATCTACAATTTTTTAATTAACCAATAAGACCCTTTAAATGATCCATGACAACATCTACATACATATATATCTTTTGACTGCAATTTTCAAAGTTGTTAAAACACGTGGCCTTACTCTTAATGTTAGGATCTTCACAGCATTTTAATAATTGAAGCAAAGTATCTCTTTTGGTGCTTGAAAATTTTATCACTTTGACACTTTCAATTCTACTCTCACATGGAGTTTGAGATAATGATTTAAGTGTAACTTTACATATATTATCTTATAAAATTTTCCATCATTTAGTGGATGAAGCAAATAAAGAATAGATATGTTGCATAACTCCAAAAAATGAAATAGTCCTAGGAGATAAATTAGCCATATCACATAAAATTAAGTTCAAATTGTGACATCCACATGATGTATAAAATGCTCTAAAATTTATATTGAATAATCTTTTTTGTACTCCTTGATTTTTATCCTTCATGTTAGATCCATTATCATACCCTTGTTTCCTTATATCATTAATACCAAAAATCATATTTTTTTTCAAAACATTAATAAGCTCATCAAAAAGACCGATGTACCATAAACTTTTTAAAACTCTAAAAAGTACTTAATGGAGAATTCAATGTATCAACACATTTCAAAATAAGTCATTTATTCTTGATGACTTACATCACGTGTACAATAAAAAATAACAGAAAAATATTTTGCACCTTTAATTTTTATTTATTTATTTGTAAGGCTAACAATTCTATAAGTTAATTTTGTATAGTATTACTTAAGTAATGAGCATGAATTTCACTATTTTTTATGCGTCTAACGTGTTCTTTTATAATTGAATCAAATTCTGCAAGCATTTCAATCAAACTCAAAAAAGTTACCATTATTTTTTTCATATATCTTCTCATTTGTCCCACGAAAAATAATATTATTTTTAGAAAGACGTTTGACTATAGTTATAATCCTAACTAAAACTTTTTCCTAATGATCCTTTACTTTATTAATTTGTTTTTGTAAATTTTGATCAATAGTCTTTTTTCCAATTCAATTCACCTTGTCATATTACTAATATGATCATGACTTTTGAGTTTGGAATTAAGATTTTTCCAATCACTAGTTATTGACCAATACCACTTGAACAAAATAACTTACAACAAAAATAATAAACTTTATCTAAATCTCTAGAGTAAATTAGCAATTTTCTATCATAGTTCTCTCCATTTGGCAACATCCTTTGATAAAAAGATGAATTAAAATATCTACTATTTTTATCTTTTGAAAATTGTAAAATCGTTAAATCTAATTGCACCTTTTTCTATCATTAAAGTTTTAAAATTTTTGGCAAAATTACATTTTTAGTCCCCCTAATTGTCTCCAATTTCGATTTTGGTCCTCCTTTAAAATTATTGACGCAATTAGTCTTCTAATTATATTCAATCCTGTAATGTGGTTCATAAATCCAAATTTAGACGTTGACTATTATAAATGAATATTGATTGTCACGTGTCACATCCTGATTAGACGATGACCGTTACGTGTCACGTTCTAGTTGAATGTTGACTCTATGGATGATAAAAATGTATTATTGTTGTCATCATCCAATCAGAACGTGGCACGTGATAATCATCATCAGATCAGAATGTGACATGTGATAGTCAACATTCGTTTGTAACAGTCAACGTCTAAATTTGGACATGTGAATCACATTTACGTGATTGAACATAATTGGAGAACTAAATGCGTCAATAATTTTAAAGGAGGAACAAAATCAAAATTGGAGACAACTAGAAAACCAAAAATACAATTTTGCCAAAAATTTTATCAATAATTTTCTATTTTCTTGGTTCATAGATATTTTCAAAAGTTTCACTTGAGGTGATACTATTTTTCATCAATTATAAAAATATTTTTTATTAATAATGTATGTATAGAAAAAAAATAAGTAACCATTACAATATTTTTTATTCCAATACTAACAACGAATAAAATATTACGAATAAAAAAGGAAATGATTAAAACCAAGAAAAATTGGGTTTTCCGTCCTAAATTTTTTGGCGTAGGTTGTTACATGAGAATTACATCAGATCGTCACATATTTATCAGTTCCGATGGTTTCTATTGTATAGCTAGGCAGCGTGCACGTGTTTGACTGAGTGTAATAATATTATTTTTTAAATGAAATTAGTTTTATAAAATTAATTACGATCAGAATTAATTTTGAATTTAAGTGATAAATGTACTCTAAATCTAAAAACAAGTTCATAGTAAAATATTAATTATTATAGATTCTTTATCCAATACAAAATTGCATAAAATTATATTAACTGAATTAATTTTTAACTCAATTAATATTTCAACATAAAACAAATCATGTTAATATTTACTTAAAATTAGATTAGCTGACATTTAAACATTATTTTACATGATTCAACGTAAAATTAATATGCACTCGAAGTTTTACTTCTAATTCATACAAAAGCCACACACATGTAATGTTTTTTTTACTCGTTTCGATCAATAATTTTTGCTCATGGAAAAAAAAAAAAAAGTAATACACCAGTTCGCATGTCTTTCACATTTTATTGGATAAATTAAATGGTGAGGTTTTTTGATAGCATACCAGCACCAAGAACCAGAAGAACTGCTAAGAGACCACCAGGATGGGATGAATTCGTTCATTAATCAAGCAGAAGGGCAATTTCGGAACTTACCATATTAGTAGAATTAGCCTTCCTCTCAGTAGGATTCTTGTCCCCTGAGCCGTTAGTGCTTGCTCCCTTAGGAATATTCCTTTTGTTCTCCTTGTCCCCTCCGTAGTTTGCAGGGTCATTAGGCCCCAATAGTATAAATATATGAATGGAATTCAGAGGAAGGCAATGAAAAATCAGTATTATTCAGCATTTCTCACCTTCTTTTTTGGAGGATCCTGACCTCTAATTCAGGAGCTTCTCTTCTTCCCCTATCATTTTTCTTTTGTGTTAGCATATGTTTTGGGGATATAATGTTTTTTGAAAAATAATTTTCTTAAAAGTTTAAAAAATAGTGAAAAAAATTTGTTTTATGTCTGTCCTGTCCCGGGTCCGGGTCAATAAAATATATGTGATACCATATATGACACTGTGAGACACGTGTCAATCCTCCACGTGACTCCTGAAACAGGAGCACGGACACTCGGCTACCGGATTCCTTAATTGACATGCTATCTCTAACCTATCTCAATATTTGAATCTCCTTATCTATTGGTAGTATTCAATTATCTACAAACTACACATTATCTATAAGGTATAATTATCTATCAACTTTTATCTTTAAACTACGTATTATCTCTAACATTATCTATAAGATACTGACTCTTATCGATAAGCTGGGAATTATCTGCAAAGGCTATAACAACCCCTATAAACAAGGACACACAAGCAAACACACTTGTGCACATTTCTCTCTCAATCGCTCACTCTCGAGCTTACATTTACGCATATACATGTTCTATCTCCTAACACATATACTTAGTTGAGTGTCAGAGTTCTTTGTTTTTCAGGTCCCTCCTTCTGTCCTCTTAACAAAGGTCTCTCTCAAATCCGATGTGCGAAGTCCATGAGCCCACTTTGACCGCATCCACCCTGACGTGCGCTAACTCCAAATTTTGGTAGTATTCAATTATCTACAAACTACACATTATCTATAAGGTACAATTATCTAATAGCTTTTATCTTTAAGCTACATGTTATCTCTAACATTATTCATAAGATATCGAATCTTATCTATAAGTCGGAAATTATCTGCAAAAGATATAACAACCCAAATAAACAAGGACACACAAGCAAACATGCTTGTGCACATTTCTCTCTCAATCGCTCACTCGAGCTTACATTTATGCATATACATGTTTTATCTCCTAACACATATACTTAGTTGAGCGTCAGAGTCTTTTGATTTCTAGGTCCATCCTTCTGACCTCTTAACAAAGGTCCCTCTCAAATTCAACGTGCGAAGTCTTGGAGCCCCAGACAACAACCAATGAGACTCCTTACTGACTTACATATGGCACAAACGCCATGATCCCCATTGAAGTTGGGAAACCATCAATAAGGAGACTATTGTTCTAGCAACAACAAAATGAAGAAAATATGAGACTAGAACTTGAAACAATAAATAAAGTCCAAGACATGGCTAGGATCAAGAAATAAGCTACCAAACTCTTAGTAGCGAGCAGATACAATACGAAGGTTCAACCACTAGCCTTTCAACCTAGTGATCTCGTATGACGAGTCCGAGGTAAAGCCATAAAAGATCCCCAAGGAGGAAAGCTTGGCCCCAATTGGGAAGGCCCATTCAAGGTCACAACAAGCATTGACAATGAAGTATACAAACTACAAGAACTGGATGGCAAAGCAATTCCAAGAACATGGAACACCACCCACCTAAAGTTCCACTTCAGTTGACTTAATGTGGGATCTACTTAAGTTGCTATGGGAAAATTCTACACTTCTTCCTTTTCATAATTTTATTAGCAAGACAAGAACATTCATAGTCATAGCTCCAAGGCTCTTAAAACCCAAGGGTCGCCCTTGGTGAGCCATTCTTCTAACATTATGTCTCCAGTACATGCCACCCACAACAAGTGACATGTACGCAAGAGCACACTCCTAAGTCTCTAGTATGTGCCACCCACAACGAGTGACATGTACCCAAGAGCACACCACTAAGTCTCTAGTAGGTGCCACCCACAGCGAGTGACATGTACGCAAGAGCACATCACTAAGTCTCCAGTATGTGCCACCCACAGTGAGTGACATGTATGCAAGAGCATGCCACTGAGTCTCCAATACGTGCCACCCACGGTGAGTGACATGTATGCAAGAGCATGCCACTAAGTCTCCAGTACGCGCCACCTCATAAGGGCCATGTATGCAAGAACACACCATTAAGTCTCTAGTATATGCCACCCACGACGAGTGACATGTATGCAAAAGCACACCACCATGTCTCCAATACATGCCACTTCATAAGTGACACATATGCAAGAGCACGCCATTACATCTCTAATACATGTCACCCACAACGAGTGACATGTATGCAGGAGCACAACATGTGCTGCACATAATACTCGTCAAACCGAAGCTCCACACCTGGTGATCCTCATAGGTTCACAAAATCGAAGGCTCGTTCTTTGTAAGCCTCGATGCAGCTCTACAAACTTGTCAAAACCAAAGGTAAAACACGTCCCCGGTCCAAGGCTCGATAAACCCAAGGTTCACCCTTGGTGAGCCCTCTCTGTTGCTAAATTTCCGTCTCCATAGGAACTCAAGGTACACAAGGTCTGCCCTTGATGATCTTTTCTATTCCTAAATTTTATCTGTGCACGAGTACAAGTCTATCAAAAACCTAAGGTCCGCCCTTGGTACAAAAACCCAAGGTCTGCCCTTGGTACAGACTTCTCCAAAACCCAAGATCCTCCCTTAGTACAAAAACCCAAGGTCTGCCCTAGGTATACACTCTTACAAAACCCTAGGCACGCAACAACTACAATGACCACCGTCAAAGGTCCAAGTTCAACAAAACGAACTACTACCAGACTCTTTGGCAAGACTTTCAATAGGTGGAAATCATACTTACTTTTCATAACAATCAGAGGAAAAACTTTGTAGGTTAAAACGACCCATCACCAGATTGAGTGACAAGACCTTTAATCAGGTGCAACTCATACTTACTCCCCATAACCATTAGAGGAGAACTTTGCAGGTCAAAATGACTCATCACTAGATTGAGTGAGAAGACCTTCAATCAGGTGCAGCTCATTCTTACCCTCATAACCATCAGAGGAGAAACTCCACTAGTCAATCGACCTACCCCCAGAATGGTTGGCAAGACCTTCAACTAGGGGCAAGTCAAACATACTCCTCATAAGCATTACGGGAGAAGCTCCGCAAAGTAGAAGGAACCCCCACCAGATAGGCGACAAGACCTTTAACCAGGTTGAAATCAAACCTGAGATGATTTCATGTCATCTACTTTTTACAAGACCACCACAGTCCTACCACTACATCGACAAGGTCTTGCTTTCTACACTATCAAATATTCCACACTCATCATCACAACGACCTATTCATACTACCACCAGTAGGAGTGTTGCATAGATAAAGACAAACACACAAGACATACATAAACAATGCAAAATTTGTCATCAAAGGAAAACATATGCATTGTAGGAAAATAAAAATAATTGTCATAATTACAAGGACTGTACGACCAAAAATCCAGCCATGCAAAAGAAAAAAGATAAACAAAAGGCAACCTAAATAGCGGCATCATCACTTTGCTCCTCATTAATAGCCTCGTCCTCTGTAGAATTTTCCTCCTCATCAAGCAGAACACCACCCTTCGCATCTTTGAAAGGGTCAAAGAGACTCAAGTCAAGGTCCTTGGTGAAGAACTCAGCCTGCCTGACGACTTTTTGAAACCCTTTTTCATGTTGCTCCACAACCTTCTTCTTGTAAATGAGTGGCTCCTCCTTAAGCTCCTTGTTGGCTTCCCTCTCCTTAGTAACCCGCAGCTCAGAATCCCCAAGCCTGGACTTCGAATCCTTAAGCCAGGCCTCTAAATCAGCAACCAGCTTCTCAAGCTTGTCCCTTTCCGCTGCAATGCCTTCCACTTGCCAGCCAAGTCCTTTTCATCTTCTTGCAAACTCTTGTAGCGTACGAACACTTTATCACCATCCAACCTAGTGCCAAGCAACTTTGGAAGACAGTTGGTGGTTCGACCTTATGGTCTTAACAAAGGCGATGGTGGCGTTAGCAACCTTAGGGCACTCCACTTTCCAGACAGTGCGAGCAGTAGCCCTCCATTTGGCGACCTATACCTCCAAGGACGTCACCTTGTGCAAAGCCTTTTGGTGCCACTGTCCATTCTCCTCTAGAATTGCCAAACTTTTCTGGAAAATACTTTGGCAAAATTTGTAGCGTTCTATACCCCAACCAACCAAATCAAATTTTTTTTGAAGGCTGACACAAAGCCAGTCGGGGTCTTTTACTTTGGCCTGTAAGTTGCACCCCACAATGAATCAGCATTGCTAAAGGTGTACATATGATCTAATAAGACACGAGGGCGAGAAGACAAGGAAGGCGGCGCCATACAACAAAGGGTGAAAACATTAGAGTCGAAGAGGAAGGAGGAGGCACCATAGGAGTACTGGTGGTTGCCACATTAACACTCAACAAAGTGTTGGACCTTGTGGCCTCAATAATCTTAACAGGGATAGGCTTAGAATGCAGAAGAAGCAGCAACAATAAATTTAATAATGTTCTTTAAACATGCAAGGAAAAATTGATTGCAATAACATAAATGAGATAAGGGAAGAGAGAATGCAAACACAATTTTATACTGGTTCGGCCACTTCCCGTGCCTACGTCCAGTACTCAAGCAACCCACTTGAGATTTCCACTATCTTTGTAAAATCCTTTACAAAGTCTGAACCACACAGGGACAACCCATCCCTTGTGTTTAGATGCTTTACAACAAGAGACTTACAGTCTCTTAACCAATCTCATTGAATAAGAAGAATGGAAGAAGAAATCTCTCTTCAAGAGAAGAATATTACAATGAAGATCATGTAAGAATCCTTATAGATTTTGCAAGTGTTTGGTCAAGGATTTCTTTTGAGAGAGCATTTGACAATGAAGTTCTTTTGGAATCTCTCTCATTATCTCTTGAGAGGATAAGACATTTTTGTCAAGCAAAACTCTCTCTTTAATTTCGTCCCAAGTCACACATATATATAGGCCTTTGATGGCCATTCAAAATCCAAATGATAAGATGTGACTGTTGGCGATATTCCTTGAAAATCCTCTCTGGTAATCGATTACAAAATTAGTGTAATCGATTACACAGATATTTTTCTTGAACAGTTGTGACCCTTCATTTAAAATTTGAATTCCCAACGTTCAGAGTCTCTGGTAATCGATTACATATGATGTGTAATCGATTACATACTTTCAAACCATTTGTAATCGATTACATGTATTGGTAATCGATTACATGTGCCTTGAATGACTTGAAACCTTTCATTGTGAGGCAAGGCTTGATCTTGAAGAAATCTTGAATCAAGGCTTTGTTTGTTGAAACAATCTTGTATTAATCTTGAAGCAAAATAAGCCTTGTTTGATTCTTCTTTTGACATCATTAAAATGGTGGATGACGACACCACAACAGTACCAGCCAGAGCAGCCGACATACTAACTTCACCAACATCAGGAGTGGCCTCTTGAATAAGTATAGCAGGAGGAGGTGAAGGAGGAGGACAAACACTCAACCCTTAGCATTTCGAGACATGTGTCAACCCTCCTTGTTAACTCTAGAATATGAGCACGAACACTCAACCCTTAGCATCCAGGCTCCTTAACTGATAGGTTTTCTCCAACGTTTTAATATTTGAATATATTTGAATTTCCTTATCTCTTGGCAGGTGATCAATTATCTAAAAACTACAAATTATCTATAAGGTACAATTATCTACTAGCTTTTATCTTTAAGCTACATATTATCTCTAACATTATCTATAAGATACTAACTCTTATCTATAAGTTGAGAATTATCTACAAAGGCTATAATAACCCCTATAAACAAGGACACACAACTCCACTCCTCTCCTATAAATACTAGGTTCCATTGAACCCTCAACACATCCTACACACAACAGCACACGAGCAAACACACCTGTGCACATCTCTCTCTCGATTACATGCTTTATCTCCTAACTCATATACTTACTTGAGCGTTAGAGTCCTTTGTTTTGCAGGTTCTTCCTTCTGTCCTCTTAACAAAGGCCCCTTTCAAAGCTGACGTGCAAAGTCCAAGAGTCCACTTTGGTCATGTCCACCCTGAGATGCGCAACTCCAGATTTTGGTAAGTACAATGTCAAATTAAATTAATTCAAACGGACAATTATTTTTATATAAAGTTTTATTTACACTTCTGGTACCTCTAAAGAAACTTAAATAACAATATAAGTTTTATACATTTAATTAGATAATACTAATTAGCAATAACTTAATTCATATTGTGATGACATCCAATATAAAATTTCCAGAACTTAGGATTCAAATTGTTTAGCTTAACAAGAAATCGAGCTATATATACATATTCTTGAAATTAACACTATGGTTTTGAAGTACAGGGGCCAATAATTGATCACCCAATTAGAATTAATTATACCTTTAAAAAATTACTATTAATTTTCTCAATAATGTTATGCATACTAGTCTTGGTAATCTCACTAAATATACAAAATAGGCTTTGTTTTTAAATTCAATTTAAATTTCATATTTTAAATTTTTTATTTATAATCATGTAATTTTGGCTTAATTTTTAGTTAAGTTTTTGAATTCATATCACAACAATATATTCATCAAACAATTTTTGGATTATTTATTTAATTATCATAATATACATTAACATTATTGAACAAAAATATAAAAGTTTTTAAATATTTTATTTTTTATTTAATACCTAAATTTATGTAGTTAGTATATACAATAAAATATTTCTAAATCATATTTGAAACTAATTTTTATTCATAAAAATAATTTTTATCATTTAAAAAATTTAAAATTATATGCATATATATATATATATATATTATTTTTATCTACTTTTGTTATGATTATAATAAATTTATGTTGATTAAATTAATTTTACATAATATTTTATTTTTAATGGTATATTTTATCATTGACGAGAGAATTAGTTTGAAATGAACACTACTGGAAAAATATTATACAATGACGGTTTTAACACATTCAAAAATGGTTCATCTTTGAATCCAACATCATGGAAAGTCAAGACTTTCCACGACGGTTCCATAAAAATCGTCTTAGAAAAATGTATCATTCTAAGACGATTCTTAGTTAATAACCGCCTTAAAATTATGTCTTTCTAACAAGATTTTTAATTGAGAATCGTCTTAGAATTCTTCTTAGAAAGTGTACATTCTAAGACGATTTTTAGCTAAGAATTATATTTGAAGGTTACTATTCTAAGATGGTTTTTAGTTAAACACCGTATTAAAAAGGTGTTTTTCTAAGACGATTTTTAGTTAAAAACCATTTTAGAATGTACATTTTCTAAGATGGTTTTTAAAGAACCATCTTAGAATATCTTATTTTTTAAAAAAAATTAAAAATACTAATAAAATAATACAAAAAGGAAAATTGTAATAAAATAATAGATAAGATTAATAACAAAATTTCTATATCCATTCTAACACAACTACATGAAATTCCATATATAATAGGTGTCAAAATAACAAACTCTAACAAGATTAATATAATAACAATTTATTGCAAAATGATCCCTGTTTTAGGGATTTAGACCTTTAGGTTCTTAAATTTATTGGAATTCTCCCTCTTGCAATTTACAAATATGGAACACACTCTATGAGATCTTATGGATAAATAAAATATAATACTTTAACTAGTAAATTGTCTCAACTTTCATAGGCTTGGATCTCCACATGTCATGTTTTATACAAATGCTTGAAAGATGATAGAGGTTTCCAAGAAATCAAACACTTGGGACATTACAATGGTCCACATGCCAAACAGTCAACATCATGTAGTAATTCATATATCATTAAAAGTTAAAACAACAAAAAGAAACACATTTATCAATTTGTAGCTTTATAAATGTTGAAAACTATAACATGCAGAATTAGACATGGCATTCATCCACATAATAAAATGAGAGGTCTCATGAATCAATAATAGGGTATTATGGTCATGCATAAAGTTTTAACTAGTGCTTACCTATTATCATATAAAATGTACAATACAGATTAAATTGATCCCACTCCTCCGATCAATAACAGGTAAAAAGCATTCATCCATCATAGTCAGTGCAATAGCCAACTTGGAATTGCATTCTACCCTCTGGCTAATACCCCTGCAAGATGCCTCTAAGTCTTCATTTGTCCTATGAATGAGAGACCATGAAAAACCGGCTTCCAGCTTATGCTTGGTACCAAGGTATTTCCTGAAGTGTTCAGAAAGTTGTAAAAGTACAAATAATAATAATTAACAATCCGGTATTAGCACAACAACACAACAAAGTTCACTTCTATTTTAATTATTCTTTGAAAATTTTCCAGTTTTAGAAAACATTAAAATTCACAAGTTCCTAAAAAAAAAGAATTGTTAGAGTCTTGAAAGAAACACAAATTTCATAGACTAGTGCACAACTGTCGCAACCTACCCTTCGACGGGAGGGCGACGCGTGACTCGCGGGATGCGTGTTCCACGAAAGGAATACGCGCGGAGTCGCCACCAACGTTTATTTGAGGAAAACGTCGGAAAAACCGGAAAAGACGCGATCTACGAACTTTTAAGTGAAAGGTTCGGGAGTTGTATTTACGCACGGGGAAGATATTAGCACCCCACACATTGGACCATTAACAATCTCTTGTTTTTGAAAGGAGAGAAATGTTAAGGCATTGGACCTATTAACGATCTCTTGTTTTTTATCCTTTATACCCTTTTTATATTTTCTCTTTTTGTGGTCGACAAGGGTGTTTCCCTTTGCTCCTACGTATTCCTCAATTTCCTCAATGAGGAACTCAGACCTACGTAGTTCTTTCTTATCAAGTGATTCTTTTTTACTTAAGTGGTGGTCATTTTAAGGCGTTTTTTATTGAACAAAAGGTCATTTAAGGTGTTGAACCATTAAACGGTCTTTTGATTTTGAAAGGAGAGAAACGTTAAGGTTTAGGCGAGTTGATTTTAGCCTTAGTTTCACTTTAGTTATTAATCAATTCGATTAAGAATGAGAAATCCCAAAGAGAAAAAACGTCCGATTGATTTTTCGCTTTATTTTACTAAAAGATGTTTTTTTGATTATTATATTATTTTTTACCTCTTTTTGATTTCCAACGTGGTTACGGCACGACCGAACGGTCGGAATTCATTTTAACCGAAGTTAACGGATAATACAATTCAAACGTTCGGTGGAAATTTATTTTATTTTTAAGTTAAGCGAGAAATGACTTAAGTAAAATGGCTTAAGCACGTCAACAGGGGGTATAAAAAGTAAACAAAACGAGAATAAAAATGCACGAAACACAATGTGGACCACTACGGGTACATAGAATGAATCGAAAAGCTTGGTTCGAGGTACTTACCCGTTGAAGATCGAAGAACGATGAAGAACGAATGAAGAACGTCGAAGAACAGTTGAAACCTTTGCGAAATTCTTCACGGACAACGTTACGGAAACGTTTCGGAAGCGCCTCGGCTTAGATTTTCTTCACGGAAACGATTTTTCCAAGCAAATTCGAAAGAGAGAGAAGTGCCAAAGGGGCTGACCCTTTTCTTCTTCACTTCCTCCCCTATTTATAGCAAAATAGGGGAGGTGGTTGCCGCCCAGCTCGCCCAGGCGAGCTCAGCTCGCCCAGGCGAGCCAGGTTGCTTCCTCCAGAAGCAACAGCCTTCTGGAGGAATATTCTGGAGGGCCCAAGTGGGCCTGGGTGCTATTTGCACCCCCATTTTTACTAAGTACACCCCCTCTGCTGTTTTTTGGTGCTTCTTTTTTCGTAAAGTTACGGAAACTTACGAATTTCGTAACGATACTTGTTTTCTTTCCGTAATGTTACGGAACCTTGCGGATTACATAATCATCCCCTTTTTGACTTACGGAATGTTACGGAACCTCACTTAATTATGCAACGATGCTTCCATTTGATTTCCGGTGTGTCACGGAAACTTACGAATTGTGCATCAATATTTTTTTGGTTTTTCGGCATGTCCTGGAATTTCACAAATTGCCTAATGATGGATGCCAAGCACCTCACAAAGACCAAAGAATGGTCACATGTCATCAAGCAAAGGTCCCCGGACGAAATTAGGGTATGACAACAACCATAAGAGGTACTCTGATGAATGCTGAATTGTAAGGTAGAAAATGGTTTAAGGAAATACATATACATTTGTTAAGTTATACCTCAAAACATTGAAAAGTAGAAATAACTGTAAGAGGTACCTCTTTGCACTCTTTCCCACAAAAAGAAAGACTTGATGTATTGATGTTATTAGGAAGGCATTACTAAAAAAAGCACTTTTTACAACACTGATTTTACGTTGGTTGTTCAAAAACAAACTTAGAAAGAACACAATGACATTTTTGAAAATAAATGCAACAGGTTTACGACGGTTTTGCAAAAACCGTCTTAGAAAACTGCCATTCTAAGAGTTTTTGATAACCGTCTTAGAAGACTGTCATTCTAAGATGGTTTTTACAAAACTGTTTTAGAATATTTTGTACTATTTTTAATAATTTCTCTTTCCACTCTTTCGCGCTCTCACAACTTCCCCTTCCACTCTCTCTCTAGGGTTCTCAAGCCACCACCTCAACGATGCTTTAGGCTCTGCCTCTGCTCTCGCCCGCAATGCCCTCTCCCTTCCTTTATGTTATGGTTTGGTTTCGCGTCATTGACACACATGAACCTTGCATCCTACTAAGGAAGATGTCGACCTTGCTGTCGCTGCCGCCAAAGCTGCCCTATCCCGCAACAAGGCGCCAATTAGGCCTCCACTTTTGCCTCCATTTGGGCTTGCTACATCCGTGCCATCACTGCCAAGGTTCCTCTTATTTCAATTTTATTCTATTTTTGCTCTTTTTCTTTTTCCATTTTCCTTATTTCCATTATTCTCCCTCCCTCACAAATCACCAAGAAAAAGCTTGAACTAGCAAAACTCAAAGTTATTGAATGTGGAAAACTGGTTGATGAAGCCGCTTTGGACATCGTAACCTCTCACATCCCTAAATTGCTGACCAAGCCTCAAGCCTCAAGCCATGGGTCATGAGCACTCCAACTTTTGGGATACATACTCAGGTATGGTTTGCGATATGATGGCACTTTGATATTTTCAATTGAAATGATAGTGTTGTAGTGTTAACCCAAAGCTTCTGTTACCATTCTGACCATAGCACTGTCATAGTAAAATGGGAATGGGCTAGGGCTCGTTCGTTTCTCACATCTGGATGTTGGACATTGCTTCTATACTTCCAAACATGCATCACAATATCACTAATCTTGAAAGTCCTTGAGCCTTGCACATAGCATTTGTTTACACCCACTTCTTTGACCATTATTGTATCTTATCCACTAATAATCATTCATGGTTATATATATTAATGAGAAATAATTAATGTCTCATTACAAATGTTGTACATTTATGTAAAATGTGTGTGGGTGCATGTACAAATTCATGGTAGCATATTTAGGCTAGACCAAATTTTGATTTTTTAAGAGTTTCCTATGTGTCACATCTTTATCATATCAAGTGTCTGGGCTTTATAAGTGTGGTCATGTGGATGCCTTTTCATTTTACTGATTTCAAGAAACAACATTTAATCGTTTCATTTGAGGTTTTCTGCTTTGAGGTTTACATATTTGTATTGCTAATTGATCATCTAAATATTTGTATCTCCTTTTCTGTGCCTACTTATTATTGGTACTTATTTGATCGAAGTTAATACTGGAATTGAGTTAAGTCTATTCCAATTTATATAGAGGTGCTAGTGCGATGTAAAGATAAAATGTCTTCACATCTAATGTTCCAAATTGGTCATTGTATTGACATATTATAATATAATGAATAGAGATGGAATGTACTCTAGTGACATTTTAGCTTCCCACATGCGGGGAATGCAACTATGTTTGGATGCTTGTGCAAAGCTAGTGAAGATTATTAGGCTGTGTTTAAAAGAAGTTGTTTCAGATTCCTTAGAATAGAATGACAGTTCTAAATTAACATAGATCACATTATGTGATGTTAATTTTTTCTTATATTGAGATAATTTTGTGTTGAAGGTAGGGAGAGGTGCTTTGCATGCCTTGAAAAGTTTGTGCTCATGATCTTGTCAAAGATAAAGTTAATTATTCTTATAGCAACTGCTATATGCATGTCACATAGTTTGACAAGTAGATTCAATATTATGAATTAGGAAATTGACAACTTAAACCACCAATTTGAGTAAGATGAATTGGGTCGGCCCTCATTTTTATGATTTGACACATATGTTCACAATTGTAATTACTCCATATATTGATCTTGAATATAAACTGGGGCAATGGCATTTGCTATCTTTTGCAGACTAGTGGATCATTGTATGGTGCCTTAATTTCCCCCAAGGAACAATGGGTTCAACCCAAAGGGACCAGAGGTAGAAGGAGGAGGGTCAGAGGTTTGTTATTAAAAAACTCTTGTAGTGTTCTCAATTAATTAAGACTGATATATCCACACAAAAGGAAAAGGAAAAGAAAAAAAATGATTTATTTTGCATGTAAAAGGAATTTTTAGGTGATCAATCTGTCCAGAGATGATTTAAATAATGTTTTGTTAATAGCAGTCCAGCCCACAACTATCAACCCAAGAGGATTTCCAAAAGGCCCATCACACTTAACAAGAGCTCAAAGATACTAACAAATCAGGAAATTTAGAAGGAAACGCAAATTTTGCAAATAAAACATATAGCTAGAATCAAGAAGTCTTGCTTGCCATGGCTAAGGAGTTTCAAGCTGCTATTTATGGTGAAAGTTGGTGGAATATTATTAATCCAACAAGAAGTGTGTTTCCTCTTATGCCATCAACTTTTTCTATGGCAGCAGCTGATGCAGGAAACTACAACAATTGGCAAAGTACTATTGATTTCATGGATTTGAAGGGAACAAAGTCTTGTGATGAGGAGACTAATATTAACTTGGTTTCTTCTGGTACTTCTTTGAGTTTTCTTGAGGTCGAGAAGCCACACTAGAGTGGAACTAGCAACATCTTGATTGATTCCACCTTACAAATGATGGGCTTTGGCATGTCATCTTCAACTTTTCCAAATTGGAGTCAATCTTTATTGTAAGTTTTCCAGAATAGGATATCTATAATTCTATATCTATATCAAAATAAATATATGGTGTTGTTATTTGTACGGTCCAAAGCTTCCTTTCACTAAGGAAGAAAAAGTTGTTTTTTATTTAGGTTTTTCTCATTATATTGTTTCTTTTGAAAAGGGAACTTCATCATCTTATCAAGCATATCCTTATCTTTTGAGAACTTCTTTCTCTATAGAGGGAGTAGTTTTATTCTGTGCTTCAAGAAGAAATAGAAATAGGTGGCGGTGGTTCTTCCAATGATTCAAAAATCCAAAAGGATTGGAGTCCAAAGAATTTATCATATGTTGGTGGCAGCGAGCAAGTTTCCACCATTGATGCTTTTAAGCCAATGAACCAAGAATTTTCCTTGGATCAACAAAGTCTGAATTCTGTTGTTACAAGCACTGATGGATCATTATCCAATGGTAATTTCCTAGTTGTTTCAGCCTCCTATGGTTACCCTTCAACATTTATACAAAGCTTATATGAGCATCAACCACAACCACAAAACTCAATTTTCACTAACCTCTCCATGTCCTATGGGACATGTTCCAATGAACTGTCACCAACTTGGTCCAAAGTCTTTTCCCTTCTCAAACCCTCAATGCCAAAGCAACAACTTAGTGGATTGCACTTTTCCAACAACACTACTCCTTTTTGGAATTCTTCAGCCGAAGCGCTTAATGACATAAGAGCAGGTGTTTTTGCTTCATCACAAGTGCAATATCAAACTCCAAAATTTGAAGAGAAACCCAACTGCCCCCATACTCTATTAAAGAAGGTAATTAATTAATTCATTAATTAATGGTTTCCAGGTTTATAAATAATCCATGGTTTCTGTCTAGCTAGCTAGGGTTTTTTGTGTATTAAAGGTGATAATTTGGTTTAACTACCGCAACTCAAGAGAGAAGAATCACTAGACGCAGCGAAGAAAAATTCTCCTGAGCCTGCTGCATTCAAGGCACTTGGTGATGAGTAGAGAGACATGAACTAAGAGAATGGTACCAATTGAAGACACAAAAACCAACTGTAGATTTCCTAGTATCAGGATAAGCTACACAATCAAAATCAGCATAAGCCTGTAAATGAATTCTGGACTTAGAAAAAATAGTACTTCCTGACAATGAGTGCTTTTGGTGAGTAGTGCAAGGTTGAGAGACAATTAAGTAGAAAGATTAAGGAAATCAATGGGGTATTTTTAGTCATTGCTATGAATAATAACTTTTAGTATCATTTTATTGTTGATCACTGTAACTCTGTCTTATAGCAATATTTCTACTAATAGAGTGTTTGCTTTTTCTTGAACAGGACAAGAACTTCAATTCCACACCAAAGCGTGAAACAAACCTAAAAACTATTGGTGTGGTCACCACAAACATCACCAAATTTCTCTAAATAAATAGCTATTTGATTTATTTATGCTTCAATGAATCAGGTGTGAATAATAAACAAAGGACACTGTCTGATCTGGAGCATGTTGAGAAATCTTTAAATATTGAAGGAGATCAACATTTAAGTTAATGGTCTTTTCTATTATCGTTGAGTCACTACATTTTGAAATGTCAGTGTTGTTTGGTGTATTAAGATAGCCTCTTTGCATAGTAATGTGGCATCATATTAACACAACTTGCTCAATATACATAAAATGGTCTCCTTTCTTGTTTTGGATTGTTTTAGGTGCTTTTAGCTGTTGTTACTTACTTACTTTGACATCTCCATGTTGGGTAACTTATTTAATAGTATGACCAATAATTTACATGTTATGGAAATATAATTGATAATAGGTATGCACTATTTGGAAAGTTTACTCTAGGAAAATAGGACTTAATTTTAATAATTGTAATGGAACTTAGTTTTAACTTTTAATGACTGCCATATGGCAGTTTATGGAGCAGTTATGTATTTTCACTTTATATGCTCACTTTATATGTTTATGCATGTTCTGTTAAATATATGGGCTGGATCATATTCTTATAGCAGTTAGTTGTCCTATGAAATGGACTTAGCTTGTTGATGTCTTTTGGGTATACAACTTTGCTTTAGTGTTTTTTTTGTAATTCTATTTATGATTTTTGTCTTTATTTTTTGGAAGGTAATATCTCTCGAGCCCCTAAGTTGTGCAACTTTGTGGAGTAGAGGGGATTCAAAGTTGTTTATAAAAGGTGGGTCAAGATTGATCCCTTCATAGTTCCCTCAGCTGCATGGCTAACAAAATACACTAAACTACAATAATTTTAAGACTCTTCATTTTGGTTATTGTTTAGATATGCTAGCCTATACTTTTGTGTTTGCAATGATCATGAAGAAAATGAATTGGAGACCTTGGCCATTATTCATCACTATGTTGAGACATTAGATCATTATTTTGGTAGTGTTAGTATCGTAAATTGTTGAATTCTAAAGTTATTAATAATTTGCACACATACTTCAGAACCTGAATTTGTTTCTCTTATTAATCTTTAATTTTCATAAGGTAATTCATTTTCTCTCAGACTTATTCTTTCTAATAGTGCACACAGTTCAACAATATTGGATACCCCCTCAAAAAAAAAAATCAGATAATCTAATATCATGCTACATTATATAGTTTATACGGTAAATAAGACTAGGATCCTTGTAGGTTGGTTGTAGTCTTCTTTGTGACCAATCATATTTTCTTATATTTAATATAAATTTGAAAGTCATATATAAGTAAGATACTAATGATTTAATGGAAGAAAAGAAAACTACTATTTACTATTCAGTGTTTATCTTAATCTGTGTTTAAAATTGAGCTTGATTTTGGCTGACATATTTTATATTGGATGAAATTTTATTGGCTGGAGCCATGTAGGAGACTAGCAAGAGAACTACTGTGAGAGTGATAAGTGCACATGTAATTTTTGTTATTATGTTTTCCATTTCTAGTTTATCATAACTATCATATTTTGGAAAAAAATTGGATGTAATGTTCTAAGTACATTTTTGTGTAGTCTTTAATCAAAATATAGTTTGATTTTGATCACTTACATTAGGATTTACATTAAAACTCAACATAAGTAGCTAAAGTGAAAGTCTAATTGTAATTAAAGAATAGCAGTAAAAAGTCCAAGGAATTGCATCCTAATTTTATCCTCATATTTTATAATTAACCTTGTGTTTCACAAAATTATGATTTTATGGTAATGAGTTGCAGGAGGATTTAGTGGAAACTGCCAAAGAGGAAGTGATGCAATCCTACCCCCAAGGACATTGGATAGAAGACTCCAAGAAGATTGGGCCAAAGATGCAAGAGAAGGCCCTAGGGTTCTCATGAGCCTTAGGATAGATTTTGGGCCCATGGGCTAAGTATGAGCCCACTTATCTTTGTACATATTAGATTAAGGTTTCATTAATTTTGGGTCTTGTATTTAGGGCTCCATAATGTAGGTAGGGTACCCTAGAAATATAGGATTTTTCAGCCCTTGTATTTTAGGGCACCTAGACTAGATTTTGTATTAGGGGTAGTTTTGTAATTTCACATGTACTAAGTGAATATTTGATGTGTGTTGGGAAATAAATTTAATTGAATCGGTAGAAGCCCAATCCAATTAAATTTTAGAGGGGGAGGTGAGTGATCGAGGCCGTACCCGAATCAAATAAACATTAAAATGCAGTAACTAGGAAGTGATCCTAGGTCGTTTCCCAATGAGCAATGATAAACCAAATGTTCATAACAGATAGTAGGAAATAGTAACAAATTGGGGGGGGGGGGGTTGTTTGCTTTTGTAAATTAACCAGCGAGTAAAATTGAATTAGAAAATATCAGAATTAAAATACGTTGCTTCTCCTTGATTCACAAGCAAGTCTCCTATCCTAGGTTGTGAGAATTTATCCTTTATCAGTTCAACCACTTAATCCAACCCTAAATTAAATTACTAAGCGAAATTTAACATAAGACATTCATTATGTGATTAAGCAACACATACACCAATCACTCATAAACGATCATTAAGCATGAATGTAAATTAAGCGCAAAGACAATTAATCAAGCACTAAGCATGCATGAATTAATAGCAACAAATTCAGAGTAATTAGTGAAGAGGAAAAACTGAACAAAATTTAACAGTAACAATAGAACCTCAAAGAGAACTGTGCTTGTTCCTCAAGAGAAAACAACGCTGGGGACTTATCCTTCCATTAATCAATAGAGAACGAAATTATCGATTGAAGAACAAAATTTTATTGCTAGAACTAAAAGTCAGAATTGGAATTGCCAAAAACGAAAAAAAGGAGAAAGAGAAGAGAGGGCCTAAACTAGAACCTTGGTGCTGTTATATAGTTTTCCAGCCCCAAAGCTTACAAATTTGTTTTAAATCCAAACCCATAAATAAAATAAAATAAAATCTAGATAAGATAAGATAAGATAAGATCTAGATGAAATAGTATCTAGATGAGATCAAATATAAATAATATCTAGATAAGATAAAGTCTAGATAAGATAAAATTTTGTAGAATAAAATAGTCTGCACTCTTCAAGTCTAAGCCCAATTATGGATTCAAGCCCAATGCTTCATTAATTCCTGAAATTAGATTAAAAACATCAAATTAGCTGAATGGGCCCAAATTATAAAACTGACTAATTAATTTGACAATTAAGACTAATCAGTAATTAAAATGGTGCAAAAAGGGTTAAGAAATAGGAGAAAATAATGGCACGTCAACCCCCCCCCCCCCCAATACTTAGCCTTTTGCACTCCTGGGCAAAATGAAACAAAGAACAAAATCCAAGGATATCAAAGAGAGACAAACAAAAACATTTACATATTTCTCAATGAACATCAAGGAATGAAAGGAATGGGTAACATCTAACATGAAGAGATCCAAAGAGTCAAGACATTCGTGAAAATCATCCAAGCAACCCAATCATGGCAAAATAGTTAATAAGCTCAAGAATGAAAAGTGATACAGCCTCACAAGATATACACTCTATCTCTCAAGTGTCTAGGCTACTGTTTACTCTCGAAGCACCCATGAAAACAAACACCACATAGACTTGGAAAAATTCTAAAATTGACAAACAACTTGACAAACACATGCATATGAGGACCAAAAGGTTGTAACGGGGCCAAGGACAAGGTAGGGGAAAAAATATGGAATAAGTAGCTAAATCCCAAAGGAATAGAGGAGCAATGAGGAATAAGTGGAAATTAAGCACAAGTAGTAAACCCAAACCCTCTAATATCAATAAAATCAACCAAGACTCCCAAATCAAGTCCTCATAACAAGACCTCATTTATTCAACTTCACTTCTTTTCTTCTTCTCTCTTTTTTTTTGAACAGTACGAATTTGAAGATTAAAGCAAGAACTAGGCAATATATATATACAATAAGCATGACCAAAATAAAACATTAAGCATGGCCAAAAATCATATCTTCCAATGAAACATAACCCCCCACACTTATTCCCAAAACAATTCCCAAGCTCCAAAATTCCTTAATGGTAAGGTGATATCATGGTTTTTCACTTAAGGCTTGTAATGAGCTTCAAAACAAAGAAAGGGGAACATAGGCTCAAAGGGGCTATCAAAGGAATTAATTCAAGGTATGTCCATTTGGCTAGAAGCTTATAAGAACAAAATTGCCTGCATCATTTCCAAACATGCATGTGAATTAGGAAGCATCAACAAGAATCAAGCCAAGGCTATTGTGCAAGCAATCAATGGGGCAAAACACACAAAAAGATTATGATGATGGATGGCTCAAATTCTCACAAAGGTAAACTTATCACTTTTAAATTGAGCTTTCAAAACTATCATGACATGTAGAGGAAAAACAAGGATTTCAAATCACAAAATGTCAAGAGACTTTTATTTTCAGAACAATTACCCATTTCTTGAACATATACTATAATTCAAAGAAAAATATGCAAAGTTGTACATGCAAACAAAATTGACTGAAAATATTAAACTAGAGACCCAACAAAACTAACAAAACTAACAAATTTAACACAAACTAACTAAAAAAATTACTAAACCAAAACCAAAGAACACTCCCCCCTAATACTTAAACAACACATTGTCCTCAATGTAGCACAATTAAAAGATTAAAAACAATTAAACCATCAAATAGAATCGGACAAATGTAATAAAAGTAAAGAAGGAGATAGGGAAAGAAAAACTCCCTAAGTCATGGTGGAGGAAGAGTAGGGTGGAGTAAGGAAGTCTCTTCCACCACTACATCCACTAAAGAAGGGTTCGTGAGGAATGACTTAAGTCGGTGTCCATTGACCTTGAAGCTCTTGTTTGTGGAGTCGCTTTTGATCTCAACTGTACCATAAGGAAAAACATTAGTAACAACAAAAGGACCAATCCACTTAGACCTCAACTTACCACTCATGAGTCCAAGCTTAGAATTATACAATAACACTTTTTGCCCAACCATGAAGTCCTTCTTAATTATCATGCTATCATGGAACTTCTTGGTCTTTTCTTTGTAGAACTTGGCATTCTCATACGCTTCTAAGCGGATCTCATCTAACTCACTCAGTTGCAACTTTCTTTCCTCGCCAGCTTGATCCATAGAGAAGTTGCAGGTCTTCACTGCCCAGTATGCTTTGTGCTCAATCTCAACTGGAAGATGACATGCCTTTCCAAAGACAACCCGATAAGGAGACATTCCTATGGGTGCTTTGTAGGTAGTCCTATGTGCCCAAAGAGCATCATCTAGCCTGGTACTCCAATCTTTCCTGCTTGGCTGCACAATCTTCTCTAAAATTCTCTTGATCTCCCTGTTAGAAATTTCTGCCTATCCATTGGTTTGGGGGTGGTATGGTGTGGATACCCTGTGTACAACCCCGTACTTTTTAAGCAAGGCATGCATTGATTTGTTGGAAAAATGGGTTCCTTGATCACTAACGATTGCTTTAGGTACTCCAAACTTGCAAAACAGATTAGATCTGACAAAATCTACAACAACCTTAGCATCATTAGTTCTAGTGGGCTTGGCTTCCACCCATTTTGAAACATAATCAACTGCAAGGAGAATGTAAACATAACCAAAAGATACAAGAAAAGGGTGCCTGAAATTTATACCCCATACATCAAACACCTCACAGAATAGCATAGGTTGCTGAGGCATTTGCTGTCGCCATGTAAGTGCACTTCCTGCTCTCTGACACTGCTCACAAGTGCTACAAATCTTTCACGCATCTTTAAAGATTGTGGGCCAATAAAAGCCACAGTCAAGCACTTTGCGAGCTATCCTTTGAACACCCAGATGACCTCCCGGTGCGGAAGAATGACAGAATCGCAGGACTGAGTCAGTCTTATGATCTGGAATGCATCGTCTAATGACCTGATCACTGCACAATTTCCACGAGTAGGGGTCATCCCAAATAAAATGCTTAGCATCACTTTTAATTTTATCTTTTTGAGCCTTCGATGCTAAGGGAGGAAAAATAGAAGTAACTAAATAATTGACAATGTTAGATAACCAGGGAGTAGAAAGAGAATCAGAAATACTATACATTATATATAAATGATCATCCAGGAAATCATCCCGAATGGGTGAGTCCTCATCAGACACATGTTCGATCCGACTCAAATGATCAGCAACTAAATTTTATGCTCCACTCCTATCACGGATCTCCAAGTCAAATTCTTGGAGCCAGAGCATCCATCGGATCAACCTAGGCTTTGAACTTGCCTTCTTCAACAAGTACTTTAAAGCTGCATGGTCAGTATAAACAATAATGCGAGTACCAAGCAAATAAGAACGAAATTTTTCAAGAGCAAAAACTATGGCCAGTAGCTCTTTCTCAGTAGTAGTATAATGCGCTTGGGCAACATCTAAAGTCCTAGAAGCATAATATATCACCCTAGGCAATTTATCAAATTTCTGAGCAAGGACAGCCCCCAATGCATAATTGGATGCATCATACATAAGCTCAAAAGGGATTGTCCAGTCGGGTGCTTGATGATGGGGGTGGTAGTCAGTGCTCTTTTGAGGCAATCAAAAGCCTCTTTGCATTTATCATTAAAGTCAAACTCCACCTCCTTTTGCAACAAGTTGGATAGTGGAATGGCTACTTTGCTAAAATCTCTTATAAAGCGCCTGTAGAATCCTGCATGACTAAGAAAAGATCGCACCTTTCGCACGCAAGAGGGGTAAGGCAATTGAGAAATAAATGAAATTTTTGCAGGATCTACTTCAATGCCCTTTTTGGAAATAATGTGGCCTAAAACTATACCTTGCTCAACCATAAAATGACATTTTTCAAAATTTAGAACAAGGCTAGTTTCAGTACATCTATTCAAAACTTTTTCCAGACTATCCAAACAAACATCAAAAGAGGATCCATATACAGTGAAATCATCCATAAACACCTCTATGAAATTTTCTAAAAAATCACTAAAAATACTAATCATGCCCCGCTGGAAGGTACCAGGGGCATTGCACAGGCCGAAAGGCATCCTCTTATAGGAAAAAGTGTCGAAGGGGCAGGTGAATGTGGTCTTTTCCTGATCCTTAGGAGCAATAGTGATTTGCATATAACCAGAAAAACCATCAAGGAAATAGTAGTGAGATTTACCTGCCAGGCGTTCAAGCATTTGGTCAATGAATGGCAGGGGAAAATGGTCCTTTTTGGTAACTTGGTTCAGCCTCCTATAGTCGATGCAGACTCTCCAACTGCTCTGCACCCGAGTAGGAATCAGCTCCTCCTTCTCATTTTTGATCACGATGAGGCCGGTTTTCTTCGGAACTACCTAGATGGGACTCACCCATTGGTTGTCGGAGATAGGATAAATGATGCCAGCTTGCAAAAGCTTGGTTACCTCCTTCTTCACTACATCAAGAATTACCGGGTCGAGTCTTCTCTGTGGCTGTCTTACTAGTTTAGCCCCATCCTCTAAATTTATCCGATGCATACATGTGGATGGGCTAATACCAGGAATGTTTGCTAGGGTCCAGCCTATAGCCTTCTTATGCTTCTTGAGAATTGATAACAACTTCTCCTCTTGCTCATCAGTAAGGGAGGCAAATATAATTACTGGAAAACTTTTGCTCTCATCTAAGTAAGCATATTTTAAATTTGATGGCAGAGGCTTCAATTCTGGTGTGGGCGGCTGGACAATGGTAGAAAGTGATGGTTTCTCAGCCTGTACCTCATAAAGAAAGTCAGAGGTATGTGTACTTCCTGAAACATGGTTAGTTCTATCTGACTCTAGAAAATCAATCTTAAGAGGTAAAACATCACCAGACATGTAATCAATATCAAATTCAGACATATGATCAAGTACAAATTCAGATTCAATGCATGAAGAGTGACAGGCATGCAGATTAGAATGAAGATCAGTCATGTATTCATCAACAATATGGTCAATTATTTCAACATGAAATACAGAAAGATCTTCAGATGGGTGTTTCATAGCATCAAGAATATTAAAATGAATAGTTATATCACCAAACTCCATAGATAGTGTGCCTGCATATACATCTATCTTAGTTCTAGTAGTTTTCATAAAAGGTTTGCCTAGAATGATGGGAACTGATCCTTTAGAAAATCCCTTCTGCATATTCAAAATATAAAAATCAATAGGGAAAATAAGCTCACCAACTCTAACTAAGACATCCTCTATGAAACCAGCAGGATAGGCAACACTTCTCTTAGTTAAATGAATCACCACATTAGTTGACTGCAAAGGACCGAGAGATAGAGAATTAAAAATAGACAGAGGAATAACACTAACAGAAGCTCCTAAATCTAGCATGACATTGTCAAACTTACTGTTCCCTATAATACAAGGTATGCTGAATGTACTTGGATCTTTACATTTTTCAGGGATTTGGGGAACAGATTTACCAATCAATGTGGAGACATTTCTGCACATACTAATTCTTTCACTTCTTTTAAGCTTCCGCTTATTAGTGCACAGCTCCTTCAAGAATTTAGCATATCTTGGAATTTGCTTTATTGCATCCAGCAGAGGTATGTTTACCTCTACTTTTCTAAATGTTTCCAATATCTCCTTCTCTGCCTCTTCCATTTTTTTGTTGGAAATTGCTCTTGGAGGGAATGGAAGACGGATATGCTGCTTCTGTAAATCAGAATTACTAGTGGAAGATTCACCTGCATAGAAATTGTTAAGTAACCGATGCAATCCTACCCCGCAAGGGCATTGGATAGAAGACTCCAAGAAGATTGAGCCAGAGATGCAAAAGAAGGCCCTAGGGTTCCCATGAGCCTTAGGGTAGATTTCGAGCCCATGGGCTAACTATGAGCTCGCTTATCTTTGTAGATATTAGACTAGGATGCCATTATATTTGGTCCTTGTATTTAGGGCTCCATAATGTAGGTAGGGTACCCTAGAAATATAGGATTTTTCAGCCCTTGTATTTTAGGGCACCTAAACTAGTTTTTGTATTAGGGGTAGTTTTGTAATTTCACATACACTAGGTGAATATTTGATGTGTGTGGTTGGAAATAAATTTAATTGAATTGGTAGAAGCCCAATCCAGTTAAATTTTAGAGGGGGAGATGAGCATTTGCTTACTACACCCCATTGCCACATCATATAGTCACACTTTGTGCATGTCCTTCATGCTTTACATGCCTCATGACACCTAAGCACACTTAGTGGATGTCATACCCTAATTTCGTCCGGGGACCTGTGCTTGGTGGCATGCAATTTGTGTTTGGTCATTTTGAGGTGCTTGGCACCCATCATTAGGCAATTTGTGAAATTCCGTGACGTGCCGGAAATCAAAAGAAAATATTGATGCACAATCCGTAAGGTTCCGTGACACACCGGAAATCAAAAGAAAGCATCGTTGCACAATTAGTGAGGTTCCGTAACATTCCGTAAGTCAAAAAAGGGATGATTATGTAATCCACAAGGTTCCGTAACATTACGGAAAGAAAACAAGTATCGTTACGAAATTCGTAAGTTTCCGTAACTTTACGAAAAAAGAATCACCAAAAAAAGGCAGGGGGTGTATTTAGTAAAAATGGGGGTGCAAATAGCAACCAGGCCCACTTGGGCCCTCCAGAAGATTCCTCCTGAAGGCTGTTGCTTCTGGAGGAAGCAACCTTGCTCGCCTGGGCGAGCTGGGTGGCAAGCTTCTCCCCCATTTTCTTATAAATAGGGGGAGAGGTGAAGAGAAATTTCGTTCAGCCCTCCTGGTAATTCAGAATCACTTAAAATTAGTGAAAAAAATTGGTTCCGTGAAGAAAATCCGAGGTGAGGCGCTTCCATAACGTTTCCGTGGGTGATTTCGCGAAGGTTTTCGACCGTTCTTCGATGTTCTTCATTCGTTCTTCATCGTTCTTCGGTCTTCAACCGGTAAGTTCCCTAAATCAAACTTTTCAATTCATTCTATGTACCCTTAGTGGTCCTCATTTGCTTTTACGTGCTTTCATTTACATTTCATTTACTTTCCGTACCCCCTTTTGACGTGCTTTAGTCATTTGCTTAAGTTATTTTCTCGCCTAATCAAAAAATAAAATAAATTTCCACTGATCATTTCGATTGTAATATCTGTTAGTTTCTGTTAAAATGAAATCCGACCGTTCGGTCATGCCGTAACTACGTTGGAAGCCAAAAAGAGGTAAAATAATAATAAAATAATCAAAAATATCTTTTAGTAAAATAAATCAAAAAGAATCAATCAGACGTTTTTCTTTGGGATTTCTCTTTCTTAATCGAATCGATTAATAACCAAAGCGAAACTAAGGCTAAAATCAATTCATAAACCAAACTTTTGACATTGCCTAAAAAGCCATTTTCAAAGGTCCAACGCCTTGAAATGGTCTTTTCTTTTCATTGGTTTAAATGTGGATTTCGAAAAAACCCTAAAATCAACATGTAATTGTATTACTTTCTTCAAAAAATAGAGAAAATCATTAATGGTCCAAAGCCTTAATGTTTTTCTCATCTTTCCAAAGAGTCGAAAGATTATTTAATGGTCCAACGCCTTAAATGGTTTTTCATTCAATAAAAACATGTTTTGCAAAAAGGATAAAAACAACTTAACCAAACACTTTGTTCCGAAAGAACTACGTAGGTCTGATTTCCTCATCACAATTGAGGAATACGTAGGAGCAAAGGGAAACACCCTTGTCGACCACAAAAATAGAAAAAAAATATATAAAGGGTATAAAGGATATAAGGACATAAAAGGGAACGTAAAAATCAAAGTCATGTTTGCACATTCGATTAAAGGCTGCCGTCCCTTGTGACGGACGTGTGGGGTGCTAATACCTTCCCCGTGCGTAAATACAACTCCCGAGCCTTTCACTTAAAAGTTCGTAGATCGCGTCTTTTCCGGTTTTCCTCAAATAAACGTTGGTGGCGACTTTGCGCGTATTCCTTTCGTGGAACACGCATCCCGCGAGTCACGCGTCGCCCTCCCGCCAAAGGGTAGGTTGCGATAGTTGGCGACTCCACTGGGGACTGTTTTTAGAGAGTTAGGCCATTTAATCTTGTGCAATGTTTTACCATGACTTACCCCTTTGTTGGTTTCCCTTCATTATGTTCTTGTATATATAATTCTTTGATGCTTTTAGTGCATTTTTTGTATGCTTGAGGTAAATATTTATTCATTTGATGCACACAAACACTAACACTATTTGCACACACGGTGAGTTGAAAAAAAGGGGCCCTATACTCGGGTTCGTGGGAACATAAGGAGTGGAGGTGAATCTGTGATCATGCTAGGTCTCCGACTTGCTTGATTACAGTGAACCCTCATCTAGAGTTTTTCTCTTTGAAAACATATTGTTGCTAGTAGTCCCTACTGCTGCAGTATGTTCTTCGAAGGGGATGATACCTCTAGAAACCATCAAGAGAGATATGACTACCTTGGGGGTTATCACTAAAAGCCTAGTTAGCTCTCTCCCTTATAGGTCCCTTAAATAGGGGCACGGAGCAAACACATTGCGTGCCATTTTTCACACTGCCATGCATAAGTATCATATACCCTTTTGCTTATATTCAGTGAGTATTGTCATACTATGTACATTCCCGTATTGCGCCTTTTGCATATGCATCGCACACGGGTTCTGTCTTGATCCCCTCTATAGACAAATCAACGGAGGGTCCGTGTCACCGTCTTAAATACATATGTTGGGGCACTTTGCTACCCCTAGACGTTGTGTCTAAGAAAGAGACAGTTTCTCGGGCTCCCGCATTCCTAAATTACATCTGTGTCATATGCATTCCTTCATGCATTCATCCATTCCACCCATGAGATATCGGAGTTTTGATTTGCACCAGCTTTTTGTCTCACTTTAGTAAGCATGGGGACAAATCAAACTGGCAAAAGGTTTTACCAAGTCAAGGTTAAAGGCCTAGATGCCACCAGCATCAAGGAATTAGGGCGGTTGATGGAACCTCTCCAAATGCAAGCCTTCCGCAAGACTTACGGAAAGATCTTAGATTTGACCATAGTAGAGGTATCCATAGAGGCCATTGTGTCACTCACCCAATACTACGACCAGCCTTTGAGATGCTTCACGTTCGGAGACTTCCAATTGGTACCGACCATTGAAGAATTTGAGGAGATTCTAGGATGTCCTCTCGGGGGAAGAAAACCATATCTTTTCTCCGGGTGTCTCCCCTCCTTGAGCAGAATTGCAACTGTGGTCAAGGATTCAGCAAGAGGTTTGGACCGCGTAAAACAAACTCGAAACGGCATAGCGGGCCTACCACGGAAGTACCTAGAAGACAAGGCGAGGGATATGGCAAATCAAGAAGATTGGGTCCCGTTTATGGATGTGTTAGCATTGCTAATCTTTGGGGTCGTCCTCTTTCCAAACGTAGATGGTTTGGTGGACCTAGCCGCAATCGACGCTTTCCTTGCATACCACCATAGCAAGGAAAGCCCGGTGGTAGCTGTCTTGGCAGATTTATTTGACACATTTGACCGAAGGTGCGAGAAGAGTAGTGCACAGATCATCTGTTGCTTGCCCGCTCTCTGTGTTTGGTTGGTTTCACACCTGTTCCAGCAAGACACGACGCATCCATGTCCGCTCCAAAGCCATCGCTCGTGTGCTGAAAAGAGAAGAATAGATTGGGACCAGCTCTTGGCCGGGATAGGAGGTAGAACAATCAGTTGGTTCGCCAAGTCCATAAGGCATTCGTAATGGGAAACCCCGTTAAGGAAAGATCAAGAGCTTAGAGGCATTCGTAATGGCATCATTGGTGGGTACCACGAATGGCTGAAAGTTCGCATACGAGGTTTAGATTGGCTCGCCAAGTTAAAAGTCGTCAGCGAAGAGAATTTTGAAGCACCGGAAGAGGACGAAGAAGTCCAAGCTCTCAAAAGCGAGTTAGGAAAGGCAAAACTCGCCAAGGAGAAGTTCAAGTTGGCTGCTACACACGTTCGGAAGGAGTGCGCCGGGTTACAGGAAGAGAATGCAATTACCGCAAGAGCCCTTGAACAAGAGACCAAGAGGGCTCGCAAGGAAGAGTATGGCCGGAACAAATTTCGCGGAGCTCTATGGGGTAGCAATAATGAACTCAAGTTGCGAAGGGAAGAAAGGGACCAGTCGCGAGCACATAGCATGGTTCTGAAAGAGGAGTTGATTGCTTGTTCAAGGTCCAAAAGAAGCTTGTCTCAGCGTCTATGCGAGACAGAGACCAACATGTTAGCTATCATCGCCAAGTACCAAGAAGAGTTGGGTCTAGCCACGGCCCACGAGCATAGAATCGCGGATGAGTATGCCCAAGTATATGCGGAAAAAGAGGCTAGAGGAAGGGTGATCGACTCTTTACACCAAGAGGCAACCATGTGGATGGATCGGTTTGCTCTTACCTTGAACGGGAGTCAAGAACTTCCCCGATTGTTAGCCAAGGCCAAGGCGATGGCAGACACCTACTCCGCCCCCGAAGAGATTCATGGGCTTCTCGGCTATTGTCAGCATATGATAGACTTAATGGCCCACATAATTAGAAATCGTTAGGAAACTTGTATGGTCTCTCAGACCTTGACTAGATATGACTTCCTTTTTGAAATAAAATGAGTTGGTCCCAGGTTTCTACTCCAAAAAGCTTGTGCAAATCAAATCACTCCTACATCTCATCTCTAGCATGCATTTTCTTTCTTTACCCACTCCTCACGTTTGGTTTTTAGGGAAAAACACCATAACTAAACGCGCCGCAAGGGATCCCTATCGCACCAGATCCAAATCTAGAACGATGGGTGATCAAGAGGAGACACAGGAACAGATGAAAGCCGACATGTCGGCTCTGAAAGAACAAATGGCCTCCATGATGGAGGCCATGTTAGGTATGAAGCAGATCATGGAGAAGAACGCGGCCACCGCCGCCGTTGTCAGTTCGGCTGCCGAAGCAGACCCGACTCTCTTGGCAACTACGCACCAGCCTCCCTCAAACATAGTAGGACGGGGAAGGGACACACTGGGGCACGATGGCAGCCCTCACCTGGGATACAACCGAGCGGCTTACCCTTATGGATTGCCGCCCAACTATTCACCACCCATCTTGCAAGAAGATGCGGGCCACATTGCTTCTCCCGTCCATGAAAAAGAGCCTCCTCAGCAGCCCGACGAAGTCCATAAAGACCCTCAAGATTATGCTCGGAGGGATGTCGAGTTTTATCCCCCGATCCCCGAAGGGCCGGCACCAGGCACGTCGCCCCAACCCAACATCGCAGCATCGCCAATAGTTTTGTCTATGGAAGGGCCGCCCCCGGCAATTGAAGAAAGGAGGAAGCTCGATCTCCTTGAGGAAAGATTGAGGGCTGTGGAAGGATTTGGGGACTATCCGTTTGCAGACATGACGGATCTTTGCTTAGTACCCGATGTTGTTATTCCCCCGAAGTTCAAAGTGCCGGACTTCGACAAGTATAAAGGGACGACTTGTCCCAAAAACCATCTCAAGATGTACTGCCGTAAGATGGGCGCTCATTCTAAAGATGAAAAGCTGTTGATACACTTCTTTCAGGATAGCTTGGCCGGAGCTGCGGTAGTGTGGTACACTAATTTGGAAGCTTCCCGTATCCGTACTTGGAAGGATCTGATTACCGCCTTCCTAAGGCAGTATCAGTACAATTCTGATATGGCTCCTGACCGTACTCAACTGCAGAATATGTTCAAGAAAGAGGGTGAAACCTTTAAAGAATATGCGCAGCGATGGAGGGATTTGGCGGCACAAGTAGCTCCTCCCATGGTTGAGAGAGAGATGATCACCATGATGGTAGACACTCTGCCAGTGTTCTACTATGAGAAGCTAGTGGGTTACATGCCGTCCAGCTTTGCGGATCTGGTGTTTGCCGGGGAAAGAATCGAGGTTGGATTGAAGAGAGGAAAGTTTGATTACGTTTCCTCCACAAACGTGAACGCCAAAAGAATCGGGGCAACAGGGGCAAAAAGGAAGGAAGGAGATGCCCATGCCGTCTCTTCAACACCCGCATGGGTCAAACCCCAGCAAACACCTCATGGTACCCATCAGTACGCGCAACATCACCCAAGCTTCTCGGCTCATGCTGGGAACACCTCTAGTTCAACACCCGTGCAGCCTAAGGCACCCACCCAGAGGGAAGCTCCCCAAGTTCCAACTCCGAACACGGCTCGACCGGCCGGTAACTCCAACGCGACAAGGAACTTCCCTCCAAGGCCATTGCCGGAATTCACCCCGCTCCCGATGACGTACGAAGATCTTCTACCATCCCTCATCGCCAATCATTTGGCCGTGGTAACTCCCGGAAGGGTCCTCGAACCCCCTTTCCCGAAGTGGTATGACCCTAATGCAACTTGCAAGTACCATGGGGGTGCCCCGGGGCATTCCGTCGAAAAATGCTTGGCCCTTAAATACAAGGTCCAACATCTAATGGATGCCGGATGGCTGACTTTCCAAGAGGATCGGCCCAATGTAAGGACCAACCCGCTCGCCAATCATGTAGGGGGAGCAGTTAATGCAGTTGAATCCGATAGGCCCCACAGGTCCAAACCTTTAAGAGATGTGGCAACCCCTAGGAGGTTTATCTTTGAGGCCCTACAAAAGGGAGGTGTAATTCCCCATAGTGGGTGTAAGGAGGATTCCTGTCTGCTACATTCCGGCGAGATGCATGACATGGAGACGTGTTTGGAAGTAGAGGAATTGTTACAGCGGATGATAGACCAAGGTCGACTAGAAGTCGGCATTGAAGGAAAAGAAGAGCAGCATATATGCATGCAATCTACGGAGGGGAGCGGTGTTGCGAAGCCCAAACCCTTGGTGATATACTTCACTAAAAGTGCAGCCTCGCAAAAGCCCGGGTACCCCTTAATGGCCAAACCTGTTCCTTTCCCGTACCAAAATAGTCACGCGGTCCCGTGGAGATATACACCTCCGGGGAAGAAGGAAGAAGAAGTCATTGACGTCAGCTCGCTGTCAGCTAAAGTAACAAATATCACGGGGCTGAGCGGTGTGACCCGTAGTGGTCGTGTGTTCGCACCTCCGGACCTACCAGTCCAACCCGCCGACGTCAAAGGAAAAGGAAAAGTGGTGGAGGAACAAGATGGCGAAGCACCCCACGCTTCGAATAAAGATATGCCAGCAAAGGGGCCCCCAGAGAAAAGGGATGGTAGAAAGGAGGTGTCGCTAGAGGAAGCCAGTGAGTTCCTTCGGATAATTCAGCAGAGCGAATTCAAGGTTATCGAACAGCTCAACAAAACCCCGGCTAGGGTCTCGCTGCTAGAGTTACTTATGAGCTCCGAGCCTCATCGGGCTCTGCTAGTAAAAGTGCTGAACGAGGCTCACGTGGCCCAAGATATTTCGGTAGAAGGTTTCGGAGGGCTGGTCAACAATATCACTGCCAACAACTATCTTGCCTTCGCCGAAGAAGAAATCCCCGCCGAGGGGAGAGGGCATAATAAGGCTTTACACGTATCAGTCAAGTGTATGGACCATATCGTGGCCAAGGTACTCATCGATAATGGTTCTAGTTTAAACGTGATGCCTAAGAGCACTTTGGACAAGTTACCATTCAATGCTTCCCATTTAAAACCAAGTTCAATGGTGGTTCGGGCCTTCGACGGCACTCGCCGAGAGGTTAGGGGAGAGATCGATCTCCCAGTACAAATAGGCCCTCACACCTGTCAAGTCACCTTCCAAATAATGGATATTAACCCCCCCTACAGCTGCCTGTTGGGGCGCCCTTGGATCCACTCAGTGGGAGTTGTGCCTTCTACACTCCACCAAAAGCTGAAATTCGCAGTGGAGGGGCACTTGGTCATCGTGTCAGGCGAGGAAGATATCTTGGTAAGCTGCCCATCCTCCATGCCTTATGTGGAAGCCGCAGAAGAATCGTTAGAAACCGCTTTCCAGTCTTTTGAGGTGGTCAGCATTTCCTCCGTGGACTCCCTCTTTGGGCAACCTTGTCTGTCCGATGCGGCGGTAATGATGGCCCGAGTTATGTTGGGGAACGGTTATGAACCCGGGATGGGTTTAGGCAAAGACAATGGCGGCATAACTAGCCTGATAAAAACCCAAGGAAATCGTGGGAAGTATGGTTTAGGCTATAAGCCCACTCAGGCGGACATGAAAAGAAGCATCGCGGGAAGGAAGAACAGTGGTAAGAGCTCGCGTTGGAGACAAGAAAGTGAAGGAAGCCCGCCCTGCCACATAAGTAGAAGCTTTATAAGTGCGGGTCTGGGAGACGAAGGTCAAGTGTTCGCGATATGTGAAGATGGTGTTCCAAGTACTTCGGATTTGGTCCGACCATGCCCTCCTGATTTCCAGCTGGGAAATTGGCGAGTGGAGGAACGCCCCGGCATTTACGCAACAAGCATAATGTAACCCTTTACGGTCTTAAAAGCTCTATAGTTGGGCCTAGGCTTTAGAGTTTTCATTTTGTTAAGGCTTTGTGTCTTTTGTTTTTGAATTTATAAATACAAGGATCTTTCTTCATCTGTTCCTGGTCTCTACCCATTCTCATTCATTTGCATGTTTACTTCTTTTTCTAAAAACGGCAGATTCGATGACGAGTCCCCCGAAGGTACTAATACCTGGGACCCGTCTATCAACTTCGAGCAAGAAATGAATCAAACGGAAGATGAAGGAGATGAGGATGTGGGACTTCCTTCGGAACTAGAAAGAATGGTCGCCCATGAGGACCAAGAAATGGGGCCTCATCAAGAAGAAACAGAGCTAGTAGACTTAGGAATTGGCAGTGGAAAGAGGGAAGTAAAGATAGGTACAGGCATTACCGCACCTATCCGTGAAGAATTAATAATCCTGCTAAAAGACTACCAAGACATCTTTGCTTGGTCGTACCAAGATATGCCCGGTTTGAGTTCTGACATTGTGCAGCACCGATTGCCTCTAAATCTCGGGTGTTCCCCAGTAAAACAGAAATTGAGGAGGATGAAGCCCGAAACGTCCTTGAAGATAAAAGAAGAAGTGAAGAAGCAGTTTGACGCTGGATTTCTGGCCGTCGCTCGGTATCCAGAATGGGTTGCCAACATCGTACCAGTTCCTAAAAAAGGTGGGAAAGTACGAATGTGTGTAGATTACCGGGACCTGAATCGAGCCAGTCCCAAGGACAATTTTCCGTTACCACACATCGATATCCTCGTAGATAACACGGCCAATTTCGCTTTATTTTCCTTCATGGATGGTTTCTCTGGTTATAATCAGATAAAGATGGCGCCCAAGGATATGGAAAAGACTACTTTCGTCACCCTGTGGGGAACGTTCTGTTACAAGGTGATGTCCTTTGGACTCAAGAATGCCGGGGCAACTTATCAACGGGCCATGGTAGCTTTGTTCCATGATATGATGCATCAAGAGATCGAGGTCTACGTGGACGACATAATTGCTAAATCTAAATCTGAGGAAGAACACCTTGTCAACCTGCGGAAATTGTTCGAAAGGCTTAAGAAATATCAATTAAGGTTGAACCCCGCTAAGTGTACCTTTGGGGTCAAATCAGGGAAATTGCTTGGTTTCGTTGTAAGCCAGAAAGGGATAGAGGTAGACCCCGAAAAAGTGAAGGCTATCCTTGAGATGCCAGAACCCCGTACAGAGAGGCAAGTCCGAGGTTTCCTGGGGCGCTTGAATTATATTGCCAGATTCATATCGCAGCTCACCGCCATTTGTGAGCCGTTGTTTAAACTTTTGCGTAAAAACCAAACTGACCGGTGGAATGAGGATTGCCAAGAGGCTTTTGGAAGGATCAAAAAGTGCCTAATGAATCCTCCCGTGCTTATGCCACCAGTACCTGGAAGGCCTCTCATTTTGTACATGACAATCTTGGACGAGTCAATGGGGTGTATGCTGGGGCAACATGACGAATCCGGGAAGAAAGAGCGCGCTGTTTACTACCTAAGTAAGAAGTTCACAACCTGTGAGATGAATTACTCCTTGCTCGAAAGAACGTGTTGTGCTTTAGTATGGGCATCCCATCGCTTAAGGCAGTACATGCTGAGCCATACTACCTGGTTGATATCCAAAATGGACCCAGTTAAGTACATCTTTGAAAAGCCAGCTCTCACAGGACGAATCGCCCGGTGGCAAGTCTTGCTATCTGAGTTTGATATAGTCTACGTCACCCAAAAGGCGATAAAAGGAAGCGCTTTGGCAGATTACTTGGCTCAACAGCCTCTTAACGACTACCAGCCCATGCATCCGGAATTCCCGGATGAGGACATCATGGCCTTGTTCGAGGGAAAGTTGGACGAAGATCGGGACAAATGGACTGTATGGTTTGACGGAGCGTCAAACATTCTAGGTCATGGCGTTGGGGCAGTGTTGATCTCTCCGGACAATCAATGTGTACCTTTCACAGCCAGGCTAGGGTTCGACTGCACCAACAACATGGCCGAATATGAAGCATGTGCCCTAGCCGTCCAGGCAGCAATTGACTCCGATGTCAAACTACTCAAGGTGTACGGCGACTCAGCGTTGGTAATCCATCAGCTGAGAGGAGAATGGGAAACTAGAGATCCCAAGCTGATACCCTACAAAGCCTACATCAAGGAGTTGGCTGAGACTTTCGATGAGATCTCCTTCCATCATGTTCCCCGCGAGGAAAATCAAATGGCGGATGCACTTGCTACGTTGGCATCTATGTTCCAGCTAACACCGCACGGGGACCTACCCTACATTGAATTTCAGTGTCGTGGCAAACCCGCACATTGTTGCCAAGTGGAAGAGGAACGGGACGGAAAGCCCTGGTATTACGACATCAAGCGATATGTCGAAAGCAAAGAATACCCGCCAGAGATTGCCGACAACGATAAAAGGACATTGAGGAGGTTGGCAGCCAGTTTCTTCATGAGCGGAGGCACACTGTATAAGAGAAATCACGACATGACACTCCTGCGATGTGTGGATGCCAAGGAGGCAAATCACATGATCGAGGAAGTCCATGAGGGCTCGTTTGGAACACACGCCAACGGGCATGCTATGGCCAGGAAGATCTTAAGAGCAGGTTATTACTGGCTTACCATGGAAAGTGATTGTTGTGTCCATGTGAGGAAGTGCCACAAATGTCAAGCATTCGCGGATAATGTCAATGCCCCACCGCATCCTCTGAATGTCATGTCCGCCCCTTGGCCTTTCTCCATGTGGGGAATAGATGTCATCGGGGCTATTGAGCCCAAGGCCTCGAATGGTCATCGCTTCATCCTCGTAGCAATAGATTATTTCACCAAGTGGGTCGAGGCGGCTTCATATACCAATGTCACGAGGAATGTGGTGGTCAGGTTCATTAAGAAGGAGATTATCTGCCGATATGGTTTGCCAAAAAAGATTATCACGGACAACGGCACCAACCTGAATAACAAAATGATGGGGGAAATGTGCGAGGAGTTTAAAATCCAGCATCACAATTCCACACCCTACCGGCCAAAGATGAATGGAGCCGTTGAAGCAGCCAATAAGAATATCAAAAAGATTATCCAAAAGATGACTGTGTCATACAAGGATTGGCACGAGATGCTCCCATTCGCGTTACACGGTTACCGGACTTCAGTGCGAACATCAACTGGGGCAACGCCGTTCTCATTGGTATATGGGATGGAGGCGGTGTTACCATTTGAGGTAGAAGTCCCGTCATTAAGGATCTTGGCAGAATCCGGATTAAAGGAATCAGAGTGGGCTCAAACACGCTACGATCAGCTCAACCTCATTGAGGGTAAGCGCTTAACGGCCATGAGTCATGGGCGCTTGTACCAGCAAAGAATGAAGAGCGCGTTCGACAAGAAAGTACGCTTACGCAAGTTCCATGAGGGAGACCTTGTGCTAAAAAAGATGTCCCATGCTGTCAAGGACCACCGAGGGAAATGGGCCCCGAACTACGAAGGGCCTTTTGTTGTGAAGAGGGCTTTCTCCGGAGGGGCCCTGGTGCTTACCAACATGGATGGCGAAGAGCTACCTTCACCCGTGAACTCTGATGTCGTCAAACAATATTATGCTTAGAAGCTGGGGCAATTAAGGATGTCGCTGCATGTTCTCTATCTTCGTGCGTTTTCTAGATCTCCCCCCAGGGATTTCCGGTCCGCTGTATCCCTTGTTACGGTCTTTCAAAGAAATGAACATGGATTTGAGGCTTTTAGTCCTCACGTTAGTTTCACACCTTACGTTAATTTGTGATCGCCTGAGCCCTTCCGCTCAGTTCATGGGATCCCCCAAGCGCTTAATTAGAATTGAACCTGAACCAACTTTCCCTATTTTCTGCGTTTGAAAACATTCATGCATACGCATACGCATACGCATGTACATTGTTGTGGTAAAACAGGGGCAGGATCACCTTGGGCTACCTTCTGGAGTAAAGACAAAACATGAATGGCAGAAACCAATCAAGGTAGGGTAATGATGCGGCCAAGATTGGCCATACCTGGTTGTTTATTACTTGCAGGTACTTAAGGATGAACGCAAGCGGGGATGGGGTCACGACCGACCGATCGTTGCTCTTCTCTGTGCGAAACAAGCAGGGAATGTCGCTGCAAGGCAGCTCCGTATCCTTTGTATTTTGCAGCTTTCTTTTACTATTTGTTTGTTTTAAAAAGGGGAAAAGGGTAATAATAAAATAAGTAATCAACGCCTAATTCTGACCTAAGTAAGTTCAAGTTAGGCAAAATGCTAATCCATGAGAAGGGAGGGGACATGGTTAATGTTCCCCTCAAAAAAAAAAAAAAAAAAAGTGCAGGTTAGCTCGCCTGGGCGAGCTGGGCTCGCCTGAAGTGCAGGTTAGCTCGCCTGGGCGAGCTGGGCTCGCCTGGGCGAGCCACCCCTGCACCAAATTATAAAAATGACGAAAGGGGGGGCATTTTTACATTCAAAAACTTCTTTTCCCCCCTTTCAAAAGCCATACCCACGGGATTGATGAATTTGCAGCCCTAGGGTCATCCTTTTTCGCATTTTTTGATTCCGTTTTGCGCTTTTGTTCATCACCAACAAGTAAGTATTCCATCCCTAAGCTTTCTAGCTTTTCATTGGTGTATTTTGATCTCCTTTTTGTGCTCTAAATTGTGGGAGTGTGCTCAAATATATGGGGCAATTTTGATTTGTTTTCTTGCTTGATTAGGTTGAATTAGGGGTTTGTATGAGATGGCCCTAGGCCTATAATGCATTTTGAAGTAATGGGGCATGCCACATTGTCCCCGTTCTCTTGCTATTGACGCCTAAACGCGCGCCCACCAAGTGTTCGGTGAAATGCCTCAATGGCATTAGCGCGTGATTTTTGTAGGGAAACAACCCATGGGGCAATTTGGTTTGCACATATTTTTGAGACATGCATTCATCTTCGAAAGAGCTAGAGTAATTACCCCGCATATGTCCTAGGCCTAGGAACCAAAGTTTTTATGCAAAAGTACACAAAAGGAGGTGCATATTGGGTAAAGTTACCCTCTTTTTGGCCAGCAATCAGCTATGGGCCACACTATAATATTTTCCCTACGCCTAGATGTTTAGGAATTGTGCTCATCATGAATGCGTAGGTTTAGAATAGGTAGCAAGATACCTTTGGCAATTTGCACTTTGGGTATGAATAGCGAAGTACTTGAATGTATGTATATATAATTTTTGGTAGTCAAAATGTCTCACAAAAAAATATATATAAATATGTTGAATGTTATGTGAAAAAAGACATATTCCAAAAAATATATATATAATTTGAATACAATTTTAGTCAGCAAAGGAAAATATGCTTGAATTTGCATGCGGCTTTAGGTAGCAAAAACTTGAAAAAAGGCATGAAATGTAGCACCTTATTGTGTAGATAGTCAAGATTCATCATGAAGTTTGTGTATGTATAGGTATTAGAAATACCAAGATGTGCACATGTGCAATTTTTGGTACCCCAAAATGCTTGGAGTATGCATGTATGTGAATTTAGCCAAGGAGATGTGTGTGATGTAAGTAACAAATACACCTTGGAAGTACGTGTAAATAATCTAGGTAACGAAGCTGCCTTGATTGTATATGGGTGCATTTTTTTTGTCTTGTGCAAGAGAACGATTGTAAGGAAATATGCGCATAAGCTTGCTCTAAATTTACATTGATGTTTGTATTTGTGGGAGGAGGTTATATGCCATTTTTGTTTTAAGAGTAATGTCCCACTGGTAAAACTAACTTTCCAAATGTTTGCCTTCGCAGGAATGGCCCCGAGGAAGCTTGCCTCAAAGAGGTCCAGGAAGGACAAGGCGGCCGAAGGAACTAGTTCCGCTCCGGAGTACGACAGTCACCGCTTTAGGAGCGCTGTACACCAGCAGCGCTTCGAAGCCATCAAGGGATGGTCGTTTCTCCGGGAGCGACGCGTCCAGCTCAGGGACGACGAGTATACTGATTTTCAGGAGGAAATAGGGCGCCGGCGGTGGGCACCACTGGTTACTCCTATGGCCAAGTTTGATCCAGAAATAGTCCTTGAATTTTATGCCAATGCTTGGCCAACAGAGGAGGGCGTGCGTGACATGAGATCCTGGGTTAGGGGTCAGTGGATCCCATTCGATGCCGACGCTATCAGCCAGCTCCTGGGATATCCGATGGTGTTGGAAGAGGGCCAGGAATGCGAGTATGGCCAGAGGAGGAACCGGTCTGATGGGTTCGATGAGGAGGCCATCGCCCAGCTGCTATGTATACCGGGGCAGGATTTTGCCCGGACTGCTGCAGGGAGGCGAGTGCGAATCATGCGCACCAGTATGACCACCCTGACCCAGATATGGATGACATTGCTCCTCAGCAACATCCTGCCCACCGATCATAATTCCGACCTCCCCATGCCTAAGTGCCAGCTGGTGTACGCCATCCTGACACGGATGAGCATCCATGTGGCTCAGTTGATCGCTGATGCCATCTATATTTTTGCAGGTATGGCGCCCACTAGGCACCCTTTGGACCCAGATAAGTCCAACAGGGCCCTGGGATTCCCCGCACTGATCACAGGACTCTGCCAGTCGTTCGGAGTCCCCGTTGCACCTACCAAGGTGATTCGGCCGCCCATCACCCGGGCTTTTATTGAGAAGTACTATACCCAGAGACAGGCTCAGGGTGATGCCCCACAGGCCGCAGGCGCGCCACCACCACCTCATCAGGCTGGCCAGGTTGGGGCATTTGACATAGAGCAGTATTTACGGCATTTGGTTCGCCAGCAGGCGGCCAACCACCGAGCACATGTACGGACCCATGACTGTCTGTACCAGATGAGCCTTAGCATGCAGAGCCAGGGCTTCGCTTCTTTTTCATGCCCTACTCCAGACCAGTTCAGGGCAGAGGTAGCATGGCCCGGAGATTGGCCCGAGGCCCAAGCAGGAGAGGCGCCCCCGGAAGCTCCCGGCGATGGAGAAGAAGCCCACGAGGATGAGGAGATGGCCGATTTGCTTGACTTCTTGGGAGGGAGTGGAGACACGTGACTGGGAGATCCCCAGATTCATGTTTTCTTTCATATTTCTTTTATCATTTTTATTCTATGTTATTGTTTTGACTTGAGAGACTAACGTTTGTTTTTGTTGTTTCGATTGTCATTTGTACAGCGCATACATTTTTGTTTAGATTGTTGCATTAGTATTTATATATCACCACTATCAATGATGTTTGAAATTCCAGAACCGTGTAGAGTTCTTCGTTTAGGAACATCGTCCAAAAGTATATATGTGAAATAAACAAAAAAATCATGATAAAAATGAAATGGAAAAAGAAAGAAAATGAGATAGAAAAGAGAAGAAAGTGAAAAGAAAAAGAGAGCAAATAAGGAAAAAAGGGCAAGTAAGGAAAAAGGTAGAAAAAAGAAAAAAAGTTGTTAAGCTGAAAAATCAACATGCTTTTGAAAAGAGACGATTTCCAACTTTTCTTTGAAAAAATTCATTGATCATAACCAATTTTTGGAAAATGTGTATACACCTGAAGGGTGAATGCTGTGAAGATTTTCCCAGACGCCCGAAATGGACTCGGATGAATGCACAAATTGATAAAAGAACATATTTTGGAAACGTTGGGTTGACTAAAATAGAGGAAATGAATCCTAAACCCTAGCATCACATGACCATAAAGATTTGACACTTGAGTGTCCGCATAGGTGCATGCATGACCAGTTTTGCATAAAGTTTCTAAATCATCATTTTTGCATTTGTGTCATGGAAATAATGTGGGGCATCCCTTTTTATCCTTGAACCAAACCAAACCCCGACATGTATCATGTCTAGCCATTCTACAAACCTTGAGCCAAAATCCTGACTCACCATGAACCTTGACCTAGGGTGAGAATGTCAATCCTTACCCTCGGGAGCAAAAAAAGAAAAGAAGGAAAATTCCCCAATCAAAGAGTGGGAGAAAGCAAAAAAAGAAAAGAAGGAAAATTTCCAATCAAAGAAAAAGTCAAAAAGGAAAGAAAGAAAATTCCCAACCAAAGAATGGGAGAAAGTAAAAAAGGAAGGAAAGAAAGTTCTTGATCAAAGAACTAGGAGAAATGTGCAGAAAGGTCTTTTGACCAGACAATATCTGAACAATACAGAATTGTCACCAAATGAACGAAAAAAGAAGAAAAGAGAACCACAACCTAAAATAGTCTTCTCCCTTTGATTACCAACCAAAATCCCGTGCGCTAGCGACTTTTTTTCCTCGCCCCGCGCTAAACAAAAACAGAAAAAGAAAAAAGCCAGAAAAATCAAAAGCCAAAAACACACAAAAGAAGAAACCACCAAAAGAACCCATTCCCAAGGGAAGCCCTATTGATCCATGATCACGCGTGTAATTTTTGATTTGATAGGAAATAATTTGCAAAGTCAAGTCATGACATATCTATGGTTCGGAATTAGGATGAAACACTTACCTGTGCGAGATTGATACACTTTGAGTAGATTTCTTCTATTTTTGTCGAACCCAGTGTTTCCTCTAAATGGTCATTTAGAAACGAAATGCTGACATCCAAAATCTCATTTTATGGTTATGGGAGATTTCATCAGCAGACTCTCCTTCCCCGGTAGACGCATTGTTTTTCACTCAAAAAAAAAAAAAGCGTATGCTGCTCTAAATCAGTTGGAATATTTGTCTCTTTGCTAAAGCATGTTTGCGTTTTAGTGGAGAAAACACCGAGACTTTTTCAAGTCTCACAAGTTATCCAGAACTACGTAGGTCTGAGTTCCTCATTGGAGGATACGTAGGAGCAAGAGCCTCGCTTTTGTCGACCACACCGCCTTTTGTCGCCATGACTCAAGAGCTGGTAGCCCGCGGAGACACCTTACGGTTATCCGCACCTCGTCATTCAGTGATCCCAAGTGTGATTGACGAGCAGAGACCAATATGGTCATCTGCACCCTTTCCGGAGATGTCAGCATTTTCCGATGGAGACTTTTCAAGTCTCGCAAGTTATCAAGAACTACGTAGGTCTGAATTCCTCATTGGAGGATACGTAGGAGCAAGAGCCTTGCTTTTGTCGGCCGCCACATAATCTTTGTCATACTGACCCTGAGGTCATGTGACATGCACCCATGATACGCGGAGATACCTTATGGTTATTCGCACCCTTTTGTCATCCAGAGGCGGCGGGCCCGATGACAAGCAGAGACCAAGTTTGGTCATTCTGCACCCATGATACGCGGAGATACCTTATGGTTATTCGCACCCTTTTGTCATCCAGAGGCGGCGGGCCCGATGACAAGCAGAGACCAAGTTTGGTCATTCTGCACCCATGATACGCGGAGATGCCTTATGGTTATTCGCACCCTTTTGTCATCCAGAGGCTGCGGGCCCGATGACAAGCAGAGACCAAATTTGGTCATTCTGCACCCATGATACGCGGAGATACCTTATGGTTATTCGCACCCTTTTGTCATCCAGAGGCGGCGGGCCCGATGACAAGCAGAGACCAAGTTTGGTCATTCTGCACCCATGATACGCGGAGATACCTTATGGTTATTCGCACCCTTTTGTCATCCAGAGGCGGCGGGCCCGATGACAAGCAGAGACCAAGTTTGGTCATTCTGCACCCATGATACGCGGAGATACCTTATGGTTATTCGCACCCTTTTGTCATCCAGAGGCTGCGGGCCCGATGACAAGCAGAGACCAAATTTGGTCATTCTGCACCCATGATACGCGGAGATACCTTATGGTTATTCGCACCCTTTTGTCATCCAGAGGCGGCGGGCCCGATGACAAGCAGAGACCAAGTTTGGTCATTCTGCACCCATGATACGCGGAGATACCTTATGGTTATTCGCACCCTTTTGTCATCCAGAGGCGGCGGGCCCGATGACAAGCAGAGACCAAGTTTGGTCATTCTGCACCCATGATACGCGGAGATACCTTATGGTTATTCGCACCCTTTTGTCATCCAGAGGCGGCGGGCCCGATGACAAGCAGAGACCAAGTTTGGTCATTCGGCGGCGGGCCCGATGACAAGCAGAGACCAAGTTTGGTCATTCTGCACCCATGATACGCGGAGATACCTTATGGTTATTCGCACCCTTTTGTCATCCAGAGGCGGCGGGCCCGATGACAAGCAGAGACCAAGTTTGGTCATTCTGCACCCATGATACGCGGAGATACCTTATGGTTATTCGCACCCTTTTGTCATCCAGAGGCGGCGGGCCCGATGACAAGCAGAGACCAAGTTTGGTCATTCTGCACCCTTGTATCATCCAGAGGCGGCGGGCCCGATGGTACGCGGAAATACCCGAGTGGTTATCCGTATAAACATTCTTTTGCTATCTGTAAGACAGAACGCTTGATAGCATGCAGAGACTGACATAGTCTTCTGCACCTTTTGTTCCTCCGGGAACAACAAGTCATTTACATGCGGAAATTTCATGGTCGCCCACGACTCTCGCCAAGTCGAGAGGAGCGAAATTAGTGTCATACACTGATTTTCGGGGACCTTTGCTTGATGACATGCGACCATTCTTTGGTCCTTGTGAGATGCTTGGCATCCATCATTAGGCAATTTGTGAAATTCTAGGAACGACAAGTCGTGGTCACCCGCGACTCTCGTCAACCGAGAGGAGCGAAATTAGTGTCATACACTGATTTTCGGGGACCTTTGCTTGATGACATGCGACCATTCTTTGGTCCTTGTGAGGTGCTTGGCACCCATCATTAGGCAATTTGTGAAATTTTGGGAACAACGAGTCATTTGCATGTGGAGATTTTATGGTCACCCGCGACTCTCGCCAAGTCGAGAGGAACGAAATTAGTGTCTTATCTTTACTTTCCTTTTATCTCCAATAAAAGACAAGTAAAGAGGGGTAACTGTCATACCCTAATTTCGTCCGGGGACCTTTGCTCGATGACGTGCGACCATTCTTTGGTCCTCGTGAGGTGCTTGGCACCCATCATTAGGCAATTTGTGAAATTCCAGGACATGCCGAAAAACCAAAAAAATATTGATGCACAATCCGTAAGTTTCCGTGACACACCGGAAATCAAATGGAAGCATCGTTGCATAATTAAGTGAGGTTCCGTAACATTCCGTAAGTCAAAAAGGGGATGATTATGTAATCCGCAAGGTTCCGTAACATTACGGAAAGAAAACAAGTATCGTTACGAAATTCGTAAGTTTCCGTAACTTTACGAAAAAAGAATCACCAAAAAACAGCAGAGGGGGGTGTACTTAGTAAAAATGGGGGTGCAAATAGCACCCAGGCCCACTTGGGCCCTCCAGAAGGCGGTTGCTTCTGGAGGAAGCAACCCTGCTCGCCTGGGCGAGCTGGGCGGCAACCTCCTCCCCTATTTTGCTATAAATAGGGGAGGAAAGCAAGAAGGAAGGGGTCCAGCCCCTTAGGCACTTCTCTCTCTTTCGAATTTGCTTGGAAAAATTGTTTCCGTGAAGAAAATCTAAGCCGAGGCGCTTCCGAAACGTTTCTGTAACGTTTTCCGTGAGGAATCTCGCAAAGGTTTCGACCGTTCTTCGACCGTTCTTCATTCGTTCTTCATCGTTCTTCGATCTTCAACGGGTAAGTACCTCGAACCAAGCTTTTCGATTCATTCTATGTACCCGTAGTGGTCCACATTGTGTTTCGTGCATTTTTATTCTCGTTTTGCTTACTTTTTATACCCCCTGTTGACGTGCTTAAGCCATTTTACTTAAGTCATTTCTCGCTTAACTTAAAAATAAAATAAATTTCCACCGAACGTTTGAATTGTATTATCCATTAACTTCGGTTAAAATAAATTCCGACCGTTCGGTCGTGCCGTAACCACGTTGGAAATCAAAAAGAGGTAAAAAATAATATAATAATCAAAAAGACATCTTTTAGTAAAATAAAGCGGAAAATCAATCGGACGTTCTCTCTTTGGGATTTCTCATTCTTAATCGAATTGATTAATAACTAAAGTGAAACTAAGGCTAAAATCAACTCGCCTAGTCAAGCTCGTCCACAAAAATAGGCTTTTGAAGTTCGTCATTTCAATTTCTCACTAAGTAAAATGGATCATTTTTAAGGTCCAATGCCTTAAAAATGATCACCACTTAAGTAAAAAAGAATCACTTGATAAGAAAGAACTACGTAGGTCTGAGTTCCTCATTGAGGATACGTAGGAGCAAAAGCCCCGCTTTTGTCGACCACCCCAAGAGATCGTTAATGGTCCAATGCCTTAACGTTTCTCTCCTTTCAAAAACAAGAGATCGTTAATGGTCCAACGCCTTAACGTTTCTCTCCTTTCAAAATCAAAAGACCGTTTAATGGTCCAACACCTTAAATGACCTTTTGTTCAATAAAAACACATTTTGCAAAAAAAGACAAAAACAACTTAACCAAACACTTTGTTCCGAAAGAACTACGTAGGTCTGATTTTCTCATCCCAAATTGAGGAATACGTAGGAGCAAAGGGAAACACCCTTGTCGACCTCAAAAAAGGAAAAATATAAAAAAGGGTATAAAGGATATAAGAACATAAAAGGGAACTTAAAAATCAAAGTCATGTTTGCACATTCGATTAAAGGCTGCCGTCCCTTGGGACGGGCGTGTGGGGTGCTAATACCTTCCCCGTGCGTAAATACAACTCCCGAACCTTTCACTTAAAAGTTCGTAGATCGCGTCTTTTCCGGTTTTTCCGACGTTTTCCTCAAATAAACGTTGGTGGCGACTCCGCGCGTATTCCTTTCGTGGAACACGCATCCCGCGAGTCACGCGTCGCCCTCCCGCCGAAGGGTAGGTTGCGACACCTTCCTAAGGCAATATCAGTATAATTCCGATATGGCTCCCGATCGCACTCAGCTGCAGAATATGTTCAAGAAAGAGGGCGAAACCTTTAAAGAATACGCGTAGCGGTGGAGAGACCTGGCAGCAGAAGTGGCTCCTCCCATGGTCGAGAGAGAGATGATCACTATGATGGTAGACACTTTGCCAGTGTTCTACTATGAGAAGCTAGTAGGTTACATGCCGTCCAGCTTCGCGGACCTAGTGTTCGCCAGGGAAAGAATCGAGGTAGGATTGAAAAGAGAAAAGTTCGATTACGTTTCCTCCACGAGTGCGAATGCCAAAAGAATCGGGACAACGGGGGCAAAAAGGAAGGAAGGAGATGCCCATGCCGTCTCTTCAACGCCCGCATGGGTCAAACCCCCGCAGACACCTCATGGTACCCATCAGTACGCGCAACATCACCCGAGCTTCTCGACTCACGCCGGGAACGCCTCTAGTTCAGCACATGTGCAGCCTAAGGCACCCACCCAGAGGGAAGCTCCCCAAGTTCCAACTCCGATCACAACTCGCCCGACCGGCAATTCCAACGCAATAAGGAACTTCCCTCTAAGGCCATTTCAAGAATTCACCCCACTCCCAATGACGTATGAAGACCTCTTGCCGTCCCTCATCGCCAACCAATTGGCTGTGGTAACTCCCGGAAAGGTCTTCCAACCCCCTTTCCCAAAGTGGTATGACCCTAACGCAAATTGCAAGTACCATGGGGGTGCCCCGGGGCATTCCATTGAAAAATGCTTGGCCTTTAAACACAAGGTCCAACATTTGATAGATGCTGGATGGCTGACTTTCCAAGAGGATCGGCCCAATGTGAAAACCAACCCGCTCGCCAATCATGGAGGGGGAGCGGTTAATGCTGTTGAGTCCGATGGGCCGCGCAGGTCTAAACCTTTAAGGGATGTGGCAACCCCTAGGAGGTTTATCTTTGAGGCCCTGCAAAAGGGAGGTGTGATTCCCCATAGTGGGCGTAAGGAGGATTCCTGTTTGCTGCATTCCGGCGAGCTGCATGACATGGAAACGTGTTTGGGAGTAGAGGAATTGTTACAGCGGATGATAGATCAAGGTCGACTGGAAGTTGGCAGTGAAGGAAGAGAAAAGCAACATATATGCATGCAGTCCAAGGATGGGAGCAGTGTTGCGAAGCCTAAACCCTTGGTGATATACTTCACCAAGGGCGCGGCTTCGCAAAAAAACTGGACACCCCTTGGCAGCTAAAACTGTCCCGTTCCCATACCAAAATAGCCACACAGTCCCATGGAGATATACACCTCCGAGGGAGAAGGCAGAAGAAGCCACCAACGTCAGCTCGTTGTCGGCTAAGGTAACAAATATCACGGGACTGAGTGGTGTGACCCGTAGCGGTCGTGTGTTTGCACCCCCGGACCTACCAGTCCAGCCCGCGAACATCAAGGGGAAAGCAAAAGTGGTGGAGGAACAAGATGACGAAGCACCCCTCGCTTCGAATAAAGATATTCCGGCGAAAGGTCTTCCGGAGAAAAAGGATGGTAAAAAGGAGGTGTCGCTAGAGGAAGCCAGCGAGTTCCTCCATATAATTCAGCAGAGCGAATTCAAGGTTATCGAACAACTCAACAAAATCCCAGCCAGGGTCTCGCTGTTGGAGTTATTCATGAGCTCCGAGCCTCATCGGGCTCTGCTAGTGAATGTTCTGAATGAGGCCCACGTGGCCCAAGACATCTCGGTAGAAGGTTTCGGAGGGCTGGTCAATAATATCACTGCCAACAACTATCTCGCCTTCGCCTAAGAAGAAATCCCCGCCAGGGGAGAGGGCATAATAAAGCTTTGCACGTATCAGTCAAGTGTATGGACCATATCGTAGCCAAGGTGCTCATCGATAATGGTTCCAGTTTAAACGTGATGCCGAAGAGCACTTTGGAGAAATTACCATTCAATGCTTCCCACCTAAAGCCGAGTTCAATGGTGGTTCGTGCCTTCGACGGCAGCCGCCGAGAGGTTAGGGGAGAGATCGACCTCCCAGTACAGATAGGCCCTCACACTTGTCAAGTTACCTTCCAAATAATGGATATTAACCCCCCCTACAGTTGTCTGTTGGGGCGTCCGTGGATCCACTCAGTGGGAGTTGTTCCCTCTACACTTCACCAAAAGTTGAAATTCGTAGTGGAAGGGCATCTGGTCATCGTATCAGGTGAGGAAGACATCTTGGTGAGCTGCCCATCCTCTATGCCTTATGTGGAGGCCGCAGAGGAGTCATTAGAAACCGCTTTTCAGTCTTTCGAGGTGGTAAGCATTTCCTCCGTGGATTCCTTCTCTGGGCAAGCTTGCCTGTCCGATGCAGCAGTAATGATGGCCCGAGTTATGTTGGGGGGCGGTTACGAACCCGGAATGGGTTTAGGCAAAGACAACGGCGGCATAACTAGCCTGATAAATGCCAAAGGAAATCGTGGGAAGTATGGGTTAGGCTATAAGCCCACTCAGGCAGATATAAAGAGGAGCGTTGCCGGAAGGAAGAGCGGAAGTCAAGGCTTGCGGTTGAGACAAGAAGGTAAAGGAAACCCACCCTGCCACATAAGTAAGAGCTTTATAAGTGCGGGTCTGGGGGACGAAGGTCAAGTCGTCGCTATATAAGAAGATGACGTTCCGAGTACGCTGGATTTGGTACGACCATGCCCTCCTAATTTCCAACTGGGAAATTGGCGAGTGGAGGAACGCCTCGACATTTACGCGACGAGCATAATGTAAACCTTTACGGTTTTAAAAGCTCTATAGTTGGGCCTAGGCTTTAGAGTTTTTCTTTTGTTAAGGCTTTGTGTCTTTTGTTCTTGAATTTATAATACAAGGATCATTCTTCATCTGTTCCTACGTCTCTACCCATTCTCATCCATTTGCATGTTTATTTCTTTATGTTTAAAACGGAAGATCCGATGACGTCTCCCTCAAAGGTACTAATACCTGGGACCCGCCTATCAATTTCGAGCAGGAAACGAATCAAACGGAAGATGAAGAGAACGAGGATGTGGGACTTCCCCCAGAGTTAGAAAGGATAGTCGCCCATGAGGACCAAGAAATGGGGCCTCATCAGGAAGAAACAAAACTAGTAAACTTGGGAACTGGCAGTGGAAAAAGGGAAGTAAAGATAGGCACGGGTGTTACCACACCTGTCCATGAAGAATTAATAACCCTGCTAAGAGACTACCAAGACATCTTTGCTTGGTCGTACCAAGATATGCCTGGTTTGAGTTCTGACATTGTACAACACTGATTACCTCTGAATCCCGAGTGTTCCCCGGTAAAGCTGAAATTGAGGAGGATGAAGCCCGAAACATCCTTGAAAATAAAAGAAGTGAAGAAGCAATTTGACGCTGGTTTTCTGGCGGTCGCTCGGTACCCAGAATGGGTTGCCAACATTGTACCGGTCCCTAAGAAGGATGGGAAGGTACGAATGTGTGTGGATTATCGGGACCTGAATCGGGCCAGTCCCAAGGACAATTTTCCTTTGCCACACATCGATATCCTTGTAGATAATACAACCAATTTCGCTTTGTTTTCCTTCATGGATGGTTTCTCCGGTTACAATCAGATAAAGATGGCGCCAGAGGATATGGAAAAGACTACCTTTGTCACCCTGTGGGGGACATTCTGTTACAAAGTGATGTCCTTTGGACTCAAGAATGCCGGGGCAACTTATCAACGGGCCATGGTAGCTTTGTTCTATGATATGATGCACCAAGAGATCGAGGTCTACGTGGACGACATAATCGCTAAAGTGTACCTTTGGGGTCAAATCAGGGAAATTGCTTGGTTTTATCGATTAAGGTTGAACCCCGCTAAGTGTACCTTTGGGGTCAAATCAGGGAAATTTCTTGGTTTTATCGTAAGCCAAAAAGGGATAGAGGTAGACCCCAAAAAGGTGAAGGCCATCCTTGAGATGCCGGAACCCCGTACCGAGAGGCAAGTCCGAGGTTTCCTGGGACGCTTGAATTATATTGCCAGATTCATATCGCAGCTCACCGCCATTTGTGAGCCGTTGTTCAAGCTCTTACGCAAAAACCAAACTGATCGCTGGAATGAGGGTTGCCAAGAGGCTTTTGGAAGGATCAAGAAGTGTCTTATGAATCCTCCCGTGCTTATGCCACCAGTACCTGGAAGGCCTCTCATCTTGTACATGACAATCTAGGATGAGTCAATGGGGTGTATGCTGGGGCAACATGATGAATCCAGAAAGAAAGAGCGCGCTGTTTACTACCTAAGTAAGAAGTTCACGACCTGTGAAATGAATTACTCCTTGCTCGAAAGAACGTGTTGTGCTTTAGTATGGGCATCCCATCGCCTAAGGCAGTACATGCTGAGTCATACTACCTGGTTGATATCCAAGATGGACCCGATTAAGTACATCTTTGAAAAGCCAGCTCTCACGGGACGAATCGCCCGGTGGCAAGTCCTGCTATCCGAGTTTGATATAGTTTACGTCACCAAAAAGGTGATAAAAGGAAGCGCCTTAGCAGATTATTTGGCTCAGCAGCCTCTTAACAACTATCAGCCCATGCATCCTAAATTCCCGGATGAGGACATCATGGCCTTGTTTGAGGAAAAATTGGACGAAGATCGGGACAAATGGACCGTATGGTTTGACAGAGCGTCGAACGTTCTAGGCCATGGCGTTGGAGCAGTATTGGTCTCTCCGGACAATCAATGTGTACCTTTCACAGCCAGGCTAGGATTCGACTTCACCAACAACATGGCCGAGTATGAAGCGTGTGCCCTGGCCGTCCAGGCACCAATTGACTCCAATGTCAAACTACTCAAGGTGTACGGCGACTCAGCGTTGGTAATCCATCAGCTGAGGGGGGAATGGGAAACTAGAGATCCCAAGCTGATACCCTACAAAGCCTATATCAAGGAATTGGCTAAGACCTTTGATGAGATCTCCTTCCATCATGTTCCCCACGACGAAAATCAAATGGCTGATGCGCTTGCCACTTTGGCGTCCATGTTCCAGCTAACGCCGCACGGGGATCTACCATACATTGAATTTTGGTGTCGTGGCAAACCCGCGCATTGTTGCCAAGTAGAAGAGGAACGGGACGGTAAGCCTTGGTATTTCGACATCAAGCGATATGTCGTAAGCAAAGAATACCCACTAGAGATTGCCGACAATGATAAAAGGACATTGAGAAGATTGGCGGCCGGCTTCTTCATGAGCGGAAGCATACTGTATAAGAGAAACCACGACATGACACTCCTGCGGTGCGTGCATGCCAAAGAGGCGAACCACATGATCGAGGAGGTCCATGAGGGCTCGTTTGGAACGCACGCCAACGGGCATGCTATGGCCAGAAAGATCCTAAGGGCAGGTTATTACTGGCTCACCATGGAAAGTGACTGCTGTGTCCACGTAAGGAAATGCCACAAATGTCAAGCATTCGCAGACAATGTCAATGCTCCACCGCATCCTCTGAATGTCATGTCCGCCCCTTGGCCTTTCTCCATGTGGGGAATAGATGTCATCGGGGCCATTGAGCCCAAGGCCTCGAATGGTCATCGCTTCATCCTCGTGGCGATAGATTATTTCACCAAGTGGGTCGAGGCGGCCTCCTACACCAATGTCACGAGGGGTGTAGTGGTCAGGTTCATCAAGAGAGAGATCATCTGCCGATACGGTTTGCCAAGGAAGATTATCACGGACAACGACACCAACCTGAATAACAAGATGATGGGGGAAATGTGCGAGGAGTTTAAAATCCAACATCACAATTCCACGCCCTACCGACCAAAGATGAACGGAGCCGTGGAAGCGGCCAATAAAAATATCAAAAAGATTATCCAAAAGATGACCGTGTCGTACAGAGATTGGCACGAGATGCTCCCATTCGCGTTACACAGTTACCGAACTTCAGTACGAACGTCAACTGGGGCAACGCCGTTGTCATTGGTATATGGAATGGAGGCTGTGCTACCGTTTGAAGTAGAAGTCCTGTCATTAAGAATCTTGGCGGAATCCGGATTAAAGGAATCAGAGTGGGCTCAAACGCGCTATGACCAACTCAACCTCATCGAAGGTAAGCGCTTAACGGCCATGAGTCATGGGCGCTTGTACCAGCAGAGAATGAAGAATGCATTCAACAAGAAGGTACGCTTGCGCAAGTTCCTCAAGGGAGACCTTGTGCTAAAGAAAATGTCCCATGCTGTCAAGGACAATCGAGGAAAATGGGCCCCAAACTACGAGGGGCCTTTTGTTGTGAAGAGGGCTTTTTCAGGAGGAGCCCTGGTGCTTACCAACATGGATGCCGAAGAGCTACCTTCACCCGTGAACTCTGACGTCGTCAAGCGATATTATGCTTAGAATCTGGGGCAAGTAAGGATGTCGCTGCATGTTCTTTATCTTTATGTGTTTTCTGGGTTCCCCCAAGAATTCCCCGTCTACTGTATCCCTCGTTACAATCTTTTAATGAAGTGAACGTGGGTTCGAGGCTTTAGTCCTCACGTTGGTTTTAAACCTTGCGTTAGTTTGTGATCACCTGAGCCCTTCCGCTCAGTTCATGGGATGCCCCAAGCGCTTAATTAAAATTGGACCTAAACCAACTTTCACTAAAATTTGCTGCGTTTGAAAACATTCATGCATACGCATACGCATGCATATTGTTGTGGTAAAACAGGGGCAGGATCATCTCGAGCTACCTTCTGGGGTAGAGACAAAGTTAAAACAGCAGAAACCAATTGAGGTAAGACAACGACGCGGTCGAGATTTGCCACACCTCGTTGTTTCCTACTTTCAGATACTTGGGGGATGGACACAAAAGGAGGCTAGGGTCACTACCAATAGGTCGTCGTCCTTAACCTAGCCCGGGACAAGCGAAAAGCGCTGCTATAAAGCAGCCCAGTATCCTTTGAAATTATAGTAATTATTACCTTTGTTTGATGCCTAATCTATCATGGGGAGTTTCGATCAGTACCTTACGGAGTGGCTGGCGGAGCATCAAAAGCTTTGGTCCCCTCACGCAAGCCATTCCCGTGTACAGTCGCCTTTTAAATCAATCGACCCTTTTTTTTTTTCAAAAAAAAAAAAGGGTGCAGGTTAGCTCGCCTGGGCGAGCAACCCCTGCACCAAAATATAAAAAATGAAGAAGGGGGACGTTTTTGCATTCAAAAACTTCTTTTCCCCCCATTCAAATGCATTACCCACGAAATTTACGGGTTTACAGCCCTAGGATCACTATTTTTCGCATTTTTCGATTCCGTTTTGCGCTTTTATTCATCACCAACAAGTAAGGATTCCATCCTTAAGCTTTCTAGCTTTTCATTGGTGTATTTTGATCTTCTTTTGGTGTTCTAAATTGTGGGAATGTGCTCAAATATGTGGGGCAATTTTGGTTTGTTTTCTTGCTTGATTGGGTTGAATTGAGGGTTTGTATGAGATGGCCCTAGGCCTATAATGTATTTTAAAGCAATGGGGCATGCCACATTGTCCCCGTTCTCTTGCTATTGATGCCTAAACGCGCGCCCACCAAGTGTTCGGTGAAATGCCTCAATGGCATTAGCGTGTGATTTTTGTAGGGAAACAACCTATGGGACAATTTGGTTTGCACATGTTTTTTGGGACATGTATTCAGTTTCGTAAGGGCAAGAATAATTGCCCCACATATATGCTAGGCCTAGGAACCAAAGTTTTTATGCAAGAGAACACAAGAGTGGGTGCATATTGGGTGAAGCTACCCTTTTTTGGCCAGCAATCAGCTATGAGCCACGCTACAATAGTTTCCCTACGCCTAGATGTTTAGGAATTTTGTTCATCATAAACGTGTAGGTGTAGAATAAGTAGCAAAATACCTTTGGCAATTTACACCTTTAGATATGGTAGCAAAATACTTGGAGGTGTGTACATGTGATTTTTTGGGTAGTCAAAATGTCTCACAAAGATATATATATGTTGCATGTTATGTAAAGAAATACCTTACAGAAATACCTTTTTAATTTGAATGTTTTTTTAGCAAAAGAAAATATACTTGAATTTGCATGCGGCTTTAGGTAGCAAGAACACTTGAAAAGAGCATGAAATGTAATACCTTATGGTGTAGATGGCCGAAATTCCTCATGAAATTGGTGTATGTATGGGTATTAGAAATACCCGAATGTGCACGTGTACAATCTTTGGTAGCCAAAATACCTTGAGTATGCATGTATGTAAATCTTACAAAGGAGGTGCATGTATGTGGTCTAGGTAACGAGGATGCCTTGATTGTGCATGGGTGTATTTTTTTCCTTAGTTAGAAGAATATCTCGTGCGAGTGAATGTTCGTAAGGAAGTATGTACATGAGTGAATGTTTGTATTGGAGGAGGTTGTATGCCATTTTCGTTTTAAGAGTAACATTTTTGGGTAAAACTAACTTTCCAAATGTTTGCCTTCGTAGGAGATGGCCCCGAGGAAGCTTGCCTCAAAGAGATCCAGGAAGGATAAAGCGGCCGAAGGAACCAGTTCCGCTCCCGAGTATGACAGCCACCGCTTTAGGAGCACTGAACACCGGCAGCGCTTCGAGGCCATCAAGGGATGGTCATTTCTCCGGGAGCGACGCGTCCAGCTCAGGGATGATGAGTATACTGATTTCCGGGAGGAGATAGTTCACCGGCGGTGGACATCACTGGTTACCCCCATGGCCAAGTTCGACCCAGACATAGTCCTCGAATTTTATGCCAATGCTTGGCCTACGGAGGAGGGCGTGCGAGATATGAGATCCTGGGTGAGGGGTCAGTGGATCCCGTTCGATGCGGATGCTATCAGTCAGTTCCTGGGATATCCTTTAGTGCTGGAAGAGGGCCAGGAGTGCGAGTATGGCCGGAGGAGGAACCGGTCTGATGGTTTTGATGAGGAGGCCATCGCCCAGTTGCTGTGTATACCAGGGCAGGATTTTGCCCGGACTGCTGCAGGGAGGCGAGTGCGAATCATGCGCACCAACATGACCACCCTAACCCAGATATGGATGACGTTGCTGCTCAGCAACATCCTGCCCTGCGATCATAATTCCGACCTCCCTCTGCCGAAGTGTCAGCTGGTGTACGCCATCCTGACACGGATGAGTGTTCATGTGGCTCAGTTGATCGCTGATGCCATCTATCTATTTGCAGGTATGGCGCCGACCAGGCACCCTTTGGACCCAGATAAGTCCAACAGGGCCCTGGGTTTTCCCGCACTGATCACAGGACTCTGCCAGTCGTTCGGAGTCCCCGTTGCACCTACCAAGGTGATTCGGCCGCCCATCACCCGGGCTTTTATCGAGAAGTACTGCACCCAGAGACAGGCTCAGGGTGATGCTCCACAGGCCGCAGGCGCGCCACCACCTCATTAGGCGGGTCCAGCTGGGTCATTTGACACGGAGTAATATTTACGGCATGTGGTTCGCCAGGAGGCGGCTAACCACAGGGCCCATGTGCGGACCAATGAGACCCTTTACCAGCTGAGCCTCAGCATGCAGAGCCAGGGCTTTGCTTCTTTTTCATGCCCTACTCCAGACCAGTTCAGGGCAGAGGTCGCATGGCCTGGGGATTGGCCCGAGGCCCAGACAGGAGAGGCACCCCCAGAGGCCCCCGACGATGGAGAGGAGGCCCACGAGGACGAGGAGATGACCGATTTGCTTGACTTCTTAGGAGGGAGTGGAGCTACATAACTGGGAGATCCCCAGATTCATGTTTTCTTTCATATTTCTTTTTATCATTTTCATATTATGTTTATTTTTATGACTTGAGAGACTAATGTTTGTTTTTGTTGTTTCGATCGTCATTTGTATCGCGCATACATTTTGTCTGGATTGTTGCATTAGTGCTTATATCATTATTATCGATGATGTTTATTTGAAATTTCGGAACCGTGTAGAGTTTTTTTCGTTTAGGAACATCGTCCTAAAAATAAAACGAACAAAAATCATGACGAAAAGAAAAGAAGAGAGAAAAGGAAAAGAAAAAGAAATAAACAAATGATAAAAAGGAAAAAGAGAGAAAAAAGAAAAATAAGTTGTCTAGCTGAAAAACCAACATACTTTTGAAAAGAGATGACTTCCAACTTTTCTTTAAAGAAAAATTCGCTGATCATAGCTAGTTTTTGGAAAAAAAATGTGTGTACACCTGAAGGGTGAATGCTGTGAAATTTTCCCGAGTACCCAAAATGGACTCGGATGAATGCACAAATTGATAAAAGAACATATTTTGGAAACATTGGGTTGATTTAAAATAGAGGAAATGAATCCTGAGCCCTAGCATCACATGACCATAAAAATTTGACACTTGAGTGTCCGCATAGGTGCATGCATGACCGGTTTTGCATAAAATTTCCAAATCATCATTTTTGCATTTGTGTCATGGAAATAATGTGGGGCATCCCTTTTATCCTTGAGCCAAACCAAACCCCGACATGTATCATGTCTAGCCATTCTATAAGCCTTGAGCCAAAATCCTGACTCACCATAAACCTTGACCCAGGGTGAGAATGTCAATCCTTATCTTCGGAAGCAAAAAAAAGAAAAGAAGGAAAATTTCCAATCAAAGAGAAAGCAAAAAGAAAAGAAAGGAAATTCCCAATCAAAGAGTGGGAGAAAGCAAAAAGAAAAAAAAAAGAAGAAGAAGAAGGAAAGAAAGCTCCTGATCAAGGATCGAAAGAAAACAGAAGAAATGTGCAGAAAGGTCTTTGGACCGGACAATATCTGAACAATTCAGAATTGTCACCAAATGAACAAAAAGAAGGAAGGGAAACCACGACCTAAAGTGGTCTTCTCCCTTTAATTGCCAACCAAAATCTTGTGCGCTAGCGACTTTTTCGCCCCGCACTAAACAAAAACAGAAAAGGAAAAAAGCCAAAAAAATCAAAAGCCGAAAAACCCACCAAAAGAACACCATCCCCCCAGAAAAGTCCTATTGATCCATGATCACGCATGTAATCTTTGATTTGATAGGAAATGATTTGTAAAATCAAGTCATGACATATCTATGGTTCGGAATTAGGATAAAACACTTACCTGTGCGAGATTGATACGCTGAGTGGATTTCTTCTATTTTTGTCGAACCCAGTGTTTCCTCTAAATGGTCATTTAGAAATGAAATGCTAAACATCTAAAATCTCATTTGTGGTTATGAGAAAATTTCATCAGCATACTCTCCTTCCCCGGTAGACGCATTGTTTTTCACTCAAAAAAGCATATGCTGCTCTAATCAGATGGAATATTTATCTCTTTACTAAAGCATGTTTGCATTTTAGTGGAGAAAACACCGAGACTTTTTCAAGTCTCACAAGTTATCCAGAACTACGTAGGTCTGAGTTCCTCATTTGAGGATACGTAGGAGCAAGAGCTTCGCTTTTGTCGACCGCACCGCTTTTTGTTACCATGACCCAAGAGCTGGTAGCCCGCGGAGACACCTTACGGTTATCCGCACCTCGTCATTCAGTGACCCCAAGTGTGTTTAACGAGCAGAGGCCAATGTGGCCATCTGCGCCCTTTCCGGAGGTATCAGTATCTTCCGGTGGAGACTTTTTCAAGTCTCACAAGTTATCAAGAACTACGTAGGTCTGAGTTCCTCATTGGAGGATACGTAGGAGCAAGAGCCTCGCTTTTGTCGGCCACCTTCACAAGTTCTGTCATGCTGACACTGGAGTCACGTGACAGGCGGAAATACCCGAGTGGTTATCCGTATAAACATTCTTTTTTGCTGTCTGTAAGACGAAAAGCTTGATAGCACGCAGAGACTAACATCATCTTCTGCGCCCTTCGTCAATCGCGGCCGACAAGCCCGTTGACACGCGGAGATTTGCGTCATCTTCCGCGCTCACAAGATCTGTCATACTGACATTTGAGTCACGCTGACGGGCGGAAATACTCGAGTGGTTATCCGTATAAACATTATTTTTTGCTGTCTGTAAGACGAAAAGCTTGATAGCACACAAAGACTAACATCGTCTTCTGCGCCCTTCGTCAATTGCAGCCGACAAGCCCGTTGACACGCGGAGATTTACGTCATCTTCCGCGCTCACAAGATCTGTCATACTGACATTTGAGTCACGCTGACGGGCGGAAATACCCGAGTGGTTATCCGTATAAACATTCTTTTTTGCTGTCTGTAAGACGAAAAGCCTGATAGCACGCAGAGACTAACGTCGTCTTCTGCGCCCTTCGTCAATCGCGGCCGACAAGCCCGTTGGCACGCAGAGATTTACGTCATCTTCCGTGCTCACAAGATCTGTCATACTGACATTTGAGTCACGCTGACGGGCGGAAATACCCGAGTGGTTATCCGTATAAACATTCTTTTTTGCTGTCTATAAGACGAAAAGCTTGATAGCACGCAAAGACTAACGTCGTCTTCTGCACCCTTCGTCAATCGCGGCCGACAAGCCCGTTGACACGCGGAGATTTACGTCATCTTCCGCGCTCACAAGATCTGTCATACTGACATTTGAGTCAGGCTGACGGGCGGAAATACTCGAGTGGTTATCCGTATAAACATTCTTCTTGCTATCTGTAAGACGAAAAGCCTGATAGCAGGCAGAGACTGACATCGTCTTCTGCACCCTTTATTCCCCCGGGAACAACAAGTCATTTGCATGCGGAGATTTTATGGTCACCTGCGACTCTCGTCAACCGAGAGGAACAAAATTAGTATCTTATCTTTACTTCCCTTTTATCTCCAATAAAAGACAAGTAAAGAGGGGCAACTGTCATACCCTAATTTCGTCCGGGGACCTGTGCTTGGTGGCATACAATTTGTGTTTGGTCATTTTGAGGTGCTTGGCACCCATCATTAGGCAATTTGTGAAATTCCGTGACGTGCCGGAAATCAAAAGAAAATATTGATGCACAATCCGTAAGGTTCCGTGACACACCGGAAATCAAAAGAAAGCATCGTTGCACAATTAGTGAGGTTCCGTAACATTCCGTAAGTCAAAAAAGGGATGATTATGTAATCCACAAGGTTCTGTAACATTACGGAAAGAAAACAAGTATCGTTACAAAATTCGTAAGTTTCCGTAAATTTACAAAAAAAGAATCACCAAAAAAAGGCAGGGGGTGTATTTAGTAAAAATGGGGGTGCAAATAGCAACCAGGCCCACTTGGGCCCTCCAGAAGATTCCTCCAGAAGGCTGTTGCTTCTGGAGGAAGCAACCTTGCTCGCCTGGGCGAGCTGGGTGGCAAGCTTCTCCCCCATTTTCTTATAAATAGGGGGAGAGGTGAAGAGAAATTTCGTTCAGCCCTCCTGGTAATTCAGAATCACTTAAAATTAGTGAAAAAAATTGGTTCCGTGAAGAAAATCCGAGCTGAGGCGCTTCCGTAACGTTTCCGTAACGTTTCCGTGGGTGATTTCGCGAAGGTTTTCGACCGTTCTTCGACGTTCTTCATCGTTCTTCGGTCTTCAACCGGTAAGTTCCCTAAATCAAACTTTTCAATTCATTCTATGTAGCCTTAGTGGTCCTCATTTGCTTTTACGTGCTTTCATTTACATTTCATTTACTTTCCGTACCCCCTTTTGACGTGCTTTAGTCATTTGCTTAAGTTATTTTCTCGCCTAATCAAAAAATAAAATAAATTTCCACCGATCATTTGGATTGTAATATCCGTTAGTTTCTGTTAAAATGAAATTCGACCGTTCGGTCATGCCGTAACTACGTTGGAAGCCAAAAAGAGGTAAAATAATAATAAAATAATCAAAAATATCTTTTAGTAAAATAAATCAAAAAGAATCAATCAGACGTTTTTCTTTGGGATTTCTCTTTCTTAATCGAATCGATTAATAACCAAAGCGAAACTAAGGCTAAAATCAATTCATAAACCAAACTTTTGACATTGCCTAAAAAGCCATTTTCAAAGGTCCAACGCCTTGAAATGGTCTTTTCTTTTCATTGGTTTAAATGTGGATTTCGAAAAAACCCTAAAATCAACATGTAACTGTATTACTTCCTTCAAAAAATAGAGAAAATCATTAATGGTCCAAAGCCTTAATGTTTTTCTCATCTTTCCAAAGAGTCGAAAGATTATTTAATGGTCCAACGCCTTAAATGGTTTTTCATTCAATAAAAACATGTTTTGCAAAAAGGATAAAAACAACTTAACCAAACACTTTGTTCCGAAAGAACTACGTAGGTATGATTTCCTCATCACAATTGAGGAATACGTAGGAGCAAAGGGAAACACCCTTGTCGACCACAAAAATAGAAAAAAAATATATAAAGGGTATAAAGGATATAAGGACATAAAAGGGAACGTAAAAATCAAAGTCATGTTTGCACATTCAATTAAAGGCTATCGTCCCTTGTGACGGACGTGTGGGATGCTAATACCTTCCCCGTGCGTAAATACAACTCTTGAGCCTTTCACTTAAAAGTTCGTAGATCGCGTCTTTTCCGGTTTTTCCGACGTTTTCCTCAAATAAACATTGGTGGCGACTCCGCGCGTATTCCTTTCATGGAACACGCATCCAGCGAGTCACGCGTCGCCCTCCCGCCGAAGGGTAGGTTGCGACAGTGGAGAATCTTGGAATTGATCTTGGATTTGTGGGCTGAACCATAACTAAAATTCACTAATCATAATTAGTGAAATTTTGGCTCCAAAGTTTGGCTCCACAAATTCAATTTCAAATTCAAGTGAAATTTGAATTGAAATTCAAATTTCCCTCCAATTTTGTGAGACACTTAGGCTATAAATAGAGGTCATGTGTGTGCATTTTTTTCAACTTTGATCATTTGAATATTAAACTTTAGATTTCAAAGCTCATTTAGAGCACAAAATTTTGTGCTCTTCTCTCCCTCTCCCCTCATTCATCTCCTTCTTCCTCCAAGCTCTTATCCATGGCCTCCTATGGTGGTGAGCTTCTTCTAGACTCATCTTCTTCTTGAAGTGGCGTCTCCTCTCTCTCTTCCTTCTCCATTCCGCTGCCATTCATCTTCCAAGAAGCAAAGGAATCCATTGATGAAGAAGATCCTAGGCCTACAAGCTCCAATGGAGCTTACATCACTTACTCTTTAAATTTTTGTCATCATCTTTTTCTGGAGTAGAGTGAGGTTGGATAGGTTCATTTACGGACGAGGAAGGTGCTACTGGTTGAGGTCCTTGACACTGCTTTCCCGACCTCAATGAAATGGCACTCACATTTTTGGGATTCTGGACAGATTAAAAAGGTAATCTGTCAGAATTCTGGGACTGTTGTTGATTTAATTGTGTAGCCAATTGTCCCATCTGATTAGTTAAGCTCTGAATGGAGGCTCTGGTTTCTTGTTGAAACTGCATGTTTTGCATAATCATTTGCCTCACAAGTTCTTTAAGAGAAGGTTGTGGAGGAGCCTCAACTGTTTGTTGTTTCTGGGGTTGTTGCTGTTGTTGAATTGGTGGAGGAACGTATGGTCTGCTTGGGCCAGCAACATTATGGAAATAAGGATGTTGTTGTTATTGCTGCTGCTGTTGTGAAGGATTCAACCATCTAAGGTTGGGATGATTCCTCCACCTAGGATTGTACCTGTTGCTGGAGAGGTCATAATTGTTTTGTTGTGGCTGATTTTGCTGCTTAGGTTTAGGAGGTCTATTGTAGATGTTTGCAGCATAAGCTTCAGGCTGTTCAATTGCTTCAGATTGTTGCACAGAAGGGCAAAAGTCTGTGTGGTGGTCGGCAGAGGAGCATAAACCACAGAGTCTAGCGACATGTGCAGATTTTTGATTCATAGCCAGTTAGTTTACCAGGTTAACCAAGGCATCTAGTTTACCTTCAAGCTTCTTAGTCTCGGCTGATGAAGATGAATTCATGGCTACTTCATGCACTCCTCTAATGACAATAGCGTCACTTTTGGCACTAAATTGCTGGGAGTTTGAAGCCATCTTCTCAATTAAATTTCTGGCTTCAGCAGGGGTCATGTCTTCAAGGGCTCCACCACTAGCAGCATCTATCATACTTCTCTCCATGTTACTGAGTCCTTCATAAAAATATTGGAGGAGAAACTGCTCAGAAATCTGGTGGTGAGGACAACTGGCACATAGTTTCTTAAATCTCTCTTAGTATTCATATAAGCTATCTCCACTGAGTTGTCTAATGCCTGAAATATCCTTTCTAATGGCCGTGGTCCTGGAAGCAGGGAAATTTTTTTTCTAAGAATACTCTCTTGAGGTCATCCTAGCTCGTGATAGACCTTGGAGCAAGGTAATATAGCCAGTCCTTTTCCACTCCCTCTAAAGAATGAGGAAAATCCTTCAGAAATATGTGATCCTCCTGGACATCTGGGGGTTTCATGGTGGAGCAGACAATATGGAATTCTTTTAGATGTTTGTGCGGGTCTTCACCTGCAAGGCCATGAAACTTTGGAAGCAAATGGATCAGTCCAGTTTTAAGAACATATGGGACATCCTCATCAGGGTATTGGATGCACAAGCTTTTGTAGGTGAAATTAGGTGCAACCATTTCCCTTAGAGTCCTCTCACGGGGTGGAGGTTGTGTCATGTTCTCAGAATGTTCAAAATTAGAATGTTCAAAACAATAATGCTCAATATCACTAATAATAGAATGCTCAGGATGCTCAAAAGGTACTAAATGATGTCTAACTAATATATGAAATGTCCTATCTATCTCAAGATCAAAGGGTTGTAAGTCAGATGGATTGCCTCTAGTCATACACTATATTCAGCATGCACAACTAGTTGCCTTCTTATGCAAGTAACAATGTAGGTTTGAACTACATCTACCATTAAATGATATCCAAATGACTTGAAATTTTGTGAGCAACCTTATAAAATGATTATAAGATAGCACAAAAAATTTCAAACAAAAATTCAAAGTCTAACTATAGAAGCCAAAAATGATAAGTTAAGAAAAATAAGAGAATAATACTTGGAAAATAAAAAACTTTTGACAGAATCATAATTTTTGGAAGAAGGAGACCTCAGCCGGCCTACGGCGGGCTGTCATGGTATGGGAAATTTTTTTCTACCCCAAATACATATATAATAATAGCGATTCTGAGAACCGGAGCAAAAGTTATGGCTGTTTGAAGTTTTGACAAAAATCAAATTTGCTACTTTTTTGAAACTTTCAAATCTGACCAAACTAAGGGCTCCAACTATTTTTCCCACAAAATATGGATCAAAAGAAGTAACCACAAAAAAATTCAGCCAAAAAAAAACTATAGCTACCAAAACAAAAAATCCCAATTAATTCAGCAAGGGTGGTCTCTAAAATCTGTCGCTAAGGGATTTCCACTACTACCCTGTTTTCCAGTTCAACAAAAGTGGTCGCTAAATCCGTCACAAATCACTATTCACATCAAAACACAAAACTGAAACAGGGGAAGCGTTGGACAGAAAAACTAAAACAAATCACCACACTTAACAAAATAACAAGACTCTAAACGCACTTAACGAAACACGAATACCACACTAACACAACACTAACACAACACACGAAAGCATAAAACAACTAAACATAAAACATGGATTACTAGCTATTATGTACCTTTGGACACTGCTCCCCAGCAACGGCGCCAAATTTGATCAAGGCCGTACCCGAATCAAATAAACATTAAAATGCAGTAACTAGGAAGTGATCCTAGGTCGTTTCCCAATGAGCAATGATAAACCAAATGTTCATAACAGATAGTAGGAAATAGTAACACATTGGGGGGGTTGTTTGCTTTTGTAAATTAAACAGCGAGTAAAATTGAATTAGAAAATATCAGAATTAAAATATGTTGCTTCCCCTTGATTCACAAGCAAGTCTCCTATCCTAGGTTGCGAGAATTTATCATTTATCAGTTCAACCACTTAATCCAACCCTAAATTAAATTACTAAGCGAAATTTAACATAAGGCATTCATTATGTGATTAAGCAACACATACACCAATCACTCATAAATGATCATTAAGCATGAACGTAAATTAAGCGCAGAGACAATTAATCAAGCACTAAGCATGCATGAATTGATAGCAACAAATTCAGTGTAATTAGTGAAGAGGAAAAACTGAACAGAATTTAACAGTAATAATAGAACCTCAAAGAGAACTGTGCTTGATCCTCAAGAGAAAACAACGCTGGAGACTTAGCCTTCCATTAATCAATAGAGAACAAAATTATAGATTGAAGAACGAAATTTTATTGCTAGAACTAAAAGTCAGAACTGGAATTGCCAAAAACGAAAAAAAGGAGAAAGAGAAGAGAGGGCCTAAACTAGAACCTTGGTGCTGTTATATAGTTTTCAACCCCCAAAGCTTACAAATCTGTTTTAAATCCAAGCCCATAAATGAAATAAAATAAAATCTAGATAAGATAAGATCTAGATGAAATAATATCTAGATGAGATCAAATCTAAATAATATCTAGATAAGATAAAGTCTAGATAAGATAAAATTTTGTATAATAAAATAGTCTGCCCTCTTCAAGTCCAAGCCCAATGCTTCATTAATTCCTGAAATTAGATTAAAAACATCAAATTAGCTGAATGGGCCCAAATAATAAAACTGCCTAATTAATTTGACAATTACGACTAATCAATAATTAAAATGGTGCAAAAAGGGTTAAGAAACAGGAGAAAATAATGGCACATGAGTGAGCATTTGCTTACTACACCCCATTGCCATATCATATAGTCACACTTTGTGCATGTCCTTCATGCTTTACATGCCTCATGACACCTAAGCACACTTAGTGGAGAATCTTGGAATTGATCTTGGATTAGTGGGCTGAACCATAACTAAAATTCACTAATCATAATTAGTGAAATTTTGGCTCCAAAGTTTGGCTCCACAAATTCAATTTCAAATTCAAGTGAAATTTGAATTTCCCTCCAATTTTGTGTGACACTTAGGCTATAAATAGAGGTCATGTGTGTGCATTTTTTAAAACTTTGATCATTTGAATATTAAACTTCAGATTTCAGAACACTTTTAGAGCACAAAATTTCATGCTCTTCTCTCTCTCTCCCTTCATTCAACTCCTTCTTCCTCCAAGCTCTTATCCATGGCCTCCTATGGTGGTGAGCTTCTTCTAGACTCATCTTCTCCTTGAAGTGGCGTCTCCTCTCTCTCTTCCTTCTCCATTCCATTGCCATTCATCTTCCAAGAAGCAAAGGAATCCATTGATGAAGAAGATCCTAGGCCTATAAGCTCCAATGGAGCTTACATCATGTTCCCTCCCCCTTGAAAAGGATTTGACCTCAAATCCAGAGGTTCTTGAAACTCATTAATTCTTTCCTCAACACCTGTAAAAAGAATAAAAACATATGTATTAGTGATGTTGGGTATGTTAGAGTACGGTAAGGACTGAAAACTCCTTTCCTAGCCATCTTCCCATAAGAGAATATAGTTCCTCACCAACTCAATGAGTAGTGCTATAAGTATAGAAAAATATGGGACAAACCTTTTGTAAAAGTTTGTTAAGATATTGTAGCCCCAAATTTGCTTTATACTTGGTGGAGTAGGCCACTCAGGAATGACCTTTATTCTCTTAGGGTCCATAGGAAGCCCTTGATCACTATTTAAAAAGTTAAGGAAAGTAATGGAATAAAACATAACTTTTTCTTTATTTTCATGTTGATTATTCCTACAAAAAATTACAACAAACCTAAGGTGTCCCACATGAGCACCTAGGTTTGCATTGAAACAAAAAATAAGAACAAACCTACCTAATGAGTCCCTATGTACACAAATCATGAAGATGTTGGGTGCATGAGTGATTTTACAAAAGAGTGTTGCACCACTCAACACATTCATCATACCACCTATCATAGGGATTTGGTGCCTAATAATACCTATTTTAGGCACCAACAAAGCACAAGGATTTAAGTTCTTGTGAACCAAACCCTCATCCAACAACTCCTTTACTTGAGGAATAACCTCAAGCTCAAGAGGTATGGCGGTGCTAAGGGATGTTTCCCTTGATAGGAGAAGGTAGAAAGATTGTTTAAGAAGGAGTGCTCTTTTAATATCACCTTTTGTTGCAAAATGATTTTCCTTCTTAACAATCTTCTTGGAAGAATCCTTTTCCTCCTTTTCCTTCCCCTTGGCCTTTGAAGACAAGGCCTTACTATCCTTCTTTTTCTTTTGTTTTTCTAGTTTTTCTTCCTCATCCCTCTTATCCTTCGCAGTTAGTTGATCTTTGGCCACCTGTGAAGGTGTTTCAGGATGAAACACAAATTTAGTGCCAAGATGGGTGAGGGTAATTTCATTAGTTAGACCATTGTAAATGATCTTCCTATCAAATTGCCATGGCCTTCCTAAAAGAATATGTCTTGCCTCCATGGGAACTATATCACAATTAACTTCATCCTTATATCTCCCAATGGAGAAAGGTACCTTCACTTGTTGGTTAACTATCATCTCCCCTTGCTCATTGAGCCATTGAAGTTTATAAGGTTTTGGGTGGGGAATGATAGTGAGGTTCAACTTGGAAACTAATCTTGTGCTACAACAATTGCAACAAGATCCACTATCCACAATGAGAGAACAAGTTTTATCTAAAATTTTGCATCTTGTATGAAAGATGTTCTCTCTTTGGGATTGAGATAGATCACAAGATTGACCTCCAAGGAGCCTTCTAACCATTAAGAGGTCACCTTCTTCATGTGGGTAGACTTCCTCACTAGACTCTTCACCCCTTACTTCATCTTCACTTCCACTAGAGGAAGGGAGAGAAGCAGTCTCCTCTTGACTACTATAAATGTCTTGACCCCTCATGATCATGGTTTTCTTTGTGGGGCATTGAGAAGCAATGTGACCTCTCCCAAGACATTTGAAGCATTTAATGTTGCCAGTCCTTTCTTGGGAACTAGTCTTAGAGGTGTATTTCTCTATGGTCTTACCCTTATCTTCCTTGGATTTTGAAGGTGTAGCCCCCAAAATTCCATGGGCTTGGTCCTTCCTTGGATAAGAGTGAGAGCCATAAGATTTTGAAGAAGGCTTTCTTTTAAGTTGTTGCTCCACTCTTATACAAAGTTGGACTAGCTCATCTAGGTCCCTATATGGAAGGAGTTCAACCTTGTCCCTCACTTCCATATTAAGCCCACTAAGGAACCTAGCTATGCTTGTTCTTTCCTCCTCCCTAAGTCCAACTCTTAAACGGAGTAGTTCCATTTGTTGTCTATATTCTTCAACACTCATACTCCCTTGTCTAAGCCTTTGGAGCTTGTCCACAAGCTCTCTTTCATAGTAGGAGGGAATGTGCCTCTTCCTAAGGGCACTCTTAAGATCATTCCAATACTCTACTAGAGGATCCCCATGAATCCTTCGTTCCCTAACAAGGAAAGTCCTCCAATAGAGGGCATACCCTTGAAAGCTAAGGGTAGCCAATGGAACTTTTCTCTCTTCGCTAATGTGATGGCAAGCAAAGAGTTGTTCAACCTTCATTTCCCAATCTAAGTAGGCCTCAACATTATCTTTTCCATGGAAATATGGGAGGCTAATGTTAATCTCTTGAGGCCTTCTATCCTTTTCTTTTCTTTGGGAGTGATGTTTAGTATGTGAACTATGACACACTCTATAATAGTCGCTAAGTTCTTCACTTAAACTCTTGCAAGAGTCATGACTACTAAAGGAGGCATGTTTTTCTCTTTTCATTTCTTTCATTATTTTTCTTCTTTCTTCCTCTCTTATTTTCTCTCTTTCATCTTGACTTATTTCTTCCACTCTTTTTTTTACCTTTTTCTTTTATCTCTTGTTTTTCTTTCCACAACTTAAGGGATCTCAACTCATCTAATATCTTATACAAGGGGTCCATAGGAGTAGAACCCTCACCATTAACACTAGATGAAGAATGAAGACTCATGTTGGTTCCTAAGTTATGATTCTTTCTTGTTGGGGGTTTGAAAACAAAAGGTAAAAGAAACTATGGTTGAAACTAGCCAAAATAAACACTAAAAGAGGTGTGAAAGATAAGGTAAAAACTAATTGGTAAAAGGCAAGCTACCTAGGCGGTTTTACAATGGAGAGTAAAGGAAATAAGCTATGAAAGTAAGCAAGAAATGCAAACTAGGCGGATTCTAAGAGTGTTTGGATGACCTCATTTAAGGTTCCCAACAAAATACTAACTATCCTAAGGGAAAATTGCCTAAAATTATTACACACAAATGGAAGTAGGGTGACCTATTGGAGGCTCCCAACTTACTTCCAATGAAAGGCCTTTTTGTTACAAAGTTTGAAAGCAAAGAAAATTGCCAATTACAAATTACAAAAAAAAAAAGAAGTCCTCAATTTTGGTGGCTATTCTCTCTTTTGTGTTTCACTCAATTTGGAGTGCTTCTTAGTCTAATAGCTCTTAAGGTGGTTGGCCCCTTGCTTCTTGACTCAAATTCTTCAAGATATGGCACCAATCCTCCTTTCCAATTCCCTATATGGCAACTCACAAGAAAGGAAACAAAGAGATAAGCAATAACCAAAGACCAAAAAAAAATGAAATGAAAGCTAAACCAATAGATTTTTAACAAGACAAATTTTCAAGGATTATTCAACAATTAAAGCAATGAGAAGCACAAAAAAGCAAGCTAGGACTCAAAGACAAACCTAGAATGGCTCTAGAGTAGAGTAGAAAAACAAAAAAAAAGACTCAAGAAACCTCTAGTTTTGGCACTTGTTTTCACAATAATTTTCAATTGAAATTTCAGAACTAGGATTGGTATAAAATAGGCACCAATTATAGAACAAATTTTGAGCCAAAACAACAAGCACACTTCCCTTTCACTTTTTTTTTCCTGGACACTGATTTTTCTTCCAACTTGTGTGATTTTTATTATTTTTTTCTTTAAACCAAATCGCTTGGTTATTTTTTTATAATTTTGGTCCAGATGTCTAGAAAATTCAGTAAAAATTTCAGCTAAAAATAGTAGTGACCAATTCCCAGTAATTTATACAATTTTGTATGTTCAAGCTACCAGCACCAGCGATTTCAACCTAGAAATCAAGAGTAGTGTTTATGTTGCTTAAGGCTTGGATAGTTACAATTTGTGTTTGCTTATGCTCAATTATCTTGAATAACACAATTCAAGAGAGCTTAAGACTTATTTGATTCACAAATCCAGCCACAACTCAGCACCACAACTCAACTTCATCATAGGCATCATGTAGGAAACTTAGAAAACAAAAAAAGGAGTTTAACAACAAGACTACTTCTAGAAATTGATTAAGAACATGTTATGAAATAAATAACATGCATGAATTAGACTCAAAATTCAAAATATAGGCTAAGAATGAAAAGAATACATGAAAAAATGTATCTAGAATTCAATCAACAAAATAAAAATTCAACACAAACTTAGAATATAATGTAACAATTACTATGACTAAACATGACTCTAAGACAACATGGATTAAGTGATTTACACTTAGATTTTTGTGTTTTTTTTTCTAATCAATATTTTGGAAGAAAATTTAGATCTAAGGTTCAGCACAAGAATATTATGAATGAAAAATGATAGAACCTAAAATCAACACAAAAACATGATTCAAGAGTAGATCTACAAAATTTGAACCATAGAAATGCAAGAACAAGTGTAGATCTAAGATTTAATCGGTTTATTTTTTTTGAATCTACTCTAAACAGCACCAAACCACAAGACAATGGAGGATATACATAGAGAATAAGATGAAGAACAAGGAATTAAAGACAATTCACCAAATAAAAAGATAGAGGAAGCAAAAGAACATAACCTAGATGAAGATGCTCTGATACCACATGATGTAAGCTCCATTGGAGCTTGTAGGCCTAGGATCTTCTTCATCAATGGATTCCTTTGCTTCTTAGAAGATGAATGGCAGCGGAATGGAGAAGGAAGAGAGAGAGGAGATGCCACTTCAAGGAGAAGATGAGTCTAGAAGAAGCTCACCACCATAGGAGGCCATGGATAAGAGCTTGGAGGAAGAAGGAGATGAATGAAGGGAGAGGGAGAGAAGAGCACGAAATTTTGTGCTCTAAAAGAGCTCTGAAATCTGAAGTTTAATATTCAAATGATCAAAGTTTTAAAAAATGCACACACATGACCTCTATTTATAGCCTAAGTGTCACACAAAATTGGAGGGAAATTCAAATTTCACTTGAATTTGAAATTGAATTTGTGGAGCCAAAATTTCACTAATTATGATTAGTGAATTTTAGTTATGGTTCAGCCCACGAATCCAAGATCAATTCCAAGATTCTCCACTAAGTGTGCTTCATGAGGCATGCAAAGCATGAAGGACATGCACAAAGTGTGACTATATGATGTGACAATGGGGTGTAGTAAGCAAATGCTCACCTCCCCCTCTAAAATTTAATTGGATTGGGCTTCTATCAATTCAATTAAATTCATTTCCCAACACACACATCAAATATTCACTTAGTGCATGTGAAATTACAAAACTACCCCTAATACAAAAACTAGTCTAGGTGCCCTAAAATACAAGGGCTGAAAAATCCTATATTTCTAGGGTACCCTACCTACATTATGGAGCCCTAAATACAAGACCCAAAATTAATGAAACCTTAATCTAATATGTACAAAGATAAGTGGGCTCATACTTAGCCCATGGGCCCAAAATCTACCCTCAGGCTCATGAGAACCCTAGGGCCTTCTCTTGCATTTTTGGCCCAATCTTCTTGGAGTCTCCTATCCAATGCCCTTGGGGGGTAGGATTGCATCAGGAAGCCAGCCCATTGAGTAATATAATTGCTCAAGCCACCAAGTAAGAGCATCATTGGGGATTGAAATTATGTTACATAGGCAGCACAAAGTTTTCATGTAGGTGAAAATTTGTTCTATAGAAAAATCATTTAAAAAAACTATAATAAATGGTTTTATTAGTTGTTTTTTAATAGAGCTACAATATGCATATTAACTCATACCTGGGCTATACCACTAGTGAATAAAGCTTGGTTATTATTTTATTGAGATTGAAAACTTGTTTTTGTTCAATTGTTTGTCACTCTATGATTATCCATTGACCATAGTATGCATCTAATGATCTCATTTAAAGTTTAAATAGTATACTATATTGCCCAGTACATAAAAGCAGCAGAACGCAGTCACATTCTTTGACATGTTTACCATATCATAGCATTCTCATATGAGTTTGCTAGCTCACAATTTTTTATTCCTTGGTTGTGATTCCTAAGAATTCGACCAAAAGTGTTTGATTTACATGAAAAGTTCTCATCATTTACAAAGAATATCATATGAATGTTCATTAAAATCATTTATTAGGAATATCTTGTTAATGTGTTAATTTGGTATTCCCAATAATTTGCACAATTTGAACTTAAAACCTCACATCAGCTACTCAAATCTCTCACCATTAAATCAATTTTTTCATGTTCATCTTTAACCTTAAATTCAAAGTTCAAACCACACTATCTAATCAACAAGAATTGTTAGTATTCCATATATAAATGACACTTAGCATTAACATGCAAATTTAGCATATTTATCCAAACACTCTCAACTGATCACACATTTCTCATAATGTTTTTAGTAGAACAAGGCATGACTACCTTACATGAGGTAGTCAGCATGCCTTGCTAGCTCACAATAAAAGCACAACAAGACTACACAAACAAAACAATGAAGGGAAGAAGACACGAAAGAAAGTTAAACTAAACAAACTAAGGGCAAACACATGTGTGGCTAGCTGCTAGATTCAGTTGTGTTCCTTATTCATGAACATCTTAAGAAAGCCACTTTAAGTCGGTTATGTTCCTTATTCATGAACATCTTGAGAATTAAACTAAACAAAATAAGGGCAAACACATGTGTGGCTAGCTGGTAGTTTCAGTTAGTTACGCATTTCACGGTGGAAAGGTTGGAATCTGCATGTTATATTTGTGCCGCATTTCTTTGAGCTCACAAAATTGCTCGACAACAATTACATGACTTCATATGTATGAGTCTATCTCATTAATTTGTCCATTTCTCTTTATCTTAATAATACTAATCTCAGTTTTCAACTTTTTTTTTTTACTTTACCTCTTTTCCATTTTGTTTTCTGTCCTTGCTAGCTATGTTAACTTATTTTTTTAATATCATTGTCAGTCATAGCACCAATCATTCTTCTCAATTCTCTGTACTCTATATCCATGCTTATGTATCTTTCTTTGGACCCTAACACTAACTCTGCCAAAATATTAAGTTGTTATGTGAAGGCTTATGATTTTCTTATATTTAACACACCCCTTTCTTAAAGGCCACTTGTGCTTGAAGCATGGACAACATACATGCCTACCCTATCTTGTGTTAAAATTCAACTCTATTTAGAAGAATGGGGTACAAGGATTCAACTTCTCACCATATTCATAGAATCTGTGATACTATGTCAATGACAATTCTCCTATGCTCTGAAGCTATTAGATAAAGGTTTATTATTGGTTTTAGTGATAAAACAAATTAATAGAGAAGAAAGGAATTCAAACAGATACAAATGAAAATATAACCTTCTTAACAAATACAGAACAATGTAAAAGCTCTTATGAACCCATATGGTAAGGATAAATGCAAACAGGTGGTTCAGATAACCTTCTCATAAAACAATGTAAAAGCTCTTAGGAACTAGGCCCATATGGTAAGGATAGATGCAAACACTTGGTTTAGATGACCTCAACAAATACAAAACAATGTAAAAGATCTTATGAACTAGATCCATATGGTAAGGATAGATGCAAACACATGGTTCCCACCATTGTGTAGTTTGGACATAGTTAGATGTATGCAACCTTTCCCTCATGAGTGGAGAGGTTGTTCCCACAGTTAGAACCTTTTGAGACTAGTTGCAAGGCAGTAACCTTCTTTTGTTTCATACTTTTATACATATTTACAATTTTTTTGTGGTTTTAATCTATTGGTTTTAGGGGTGTGCATTCGGTAGAATTGTTTTCTCCTTTCCCAATCCCCTTTGTTAATTATGTTAAATCCTTGCATAGCTGTAATATGTTTCACTTTCTCACTGTTTTACACTGGTTTCCATTCTCTAAAGTTGAAATAAGCCACCTGGTTTGAGTTCCTCTTAGGTTTTCCATCAGCCTATGCCGTATAACATGTCAACTGGATTATCCAAGCCATATCATGCCAATTTAAGCCATACTAGAGGTGTATCAGAAGCTGTGAAAATTAAAATATACATTACATAGTTTGATACTTCTTGGATAATGAATATGCATTTAAATGTGTTGGATTTAATGCAATATGTACATATATACTTTATATTTTCCACATATCAGTGGTTCAGAGCTTCCTAGCTCATGGTTCATTTTTGTATGTCAGGTTTTTAAAATTTATGCTATATTTTCCACATATCAGTGGTTCAGAGCTTCCTCACATGCCACTATTTTCTAATTATTGTCTTCCTTTTAAATTGTTGTGTTTGTCAGATAACATTTTATTTATTATATTTAGGATCATTTGTATTAATTTTCTCTACATTTAATTCTGTAGGAGACAATGATATTGCTTCTACTGTCATCAATGAAAGTGTTGTGGAAGGAGAAGAAGCACAGAAGTTCCTAGAAGATGTTAATGTTACATACCGTTAGGTTTGCTAGTTAAATGTGACCTCTTATGTTTTACATTTTTGTTTTAATGGATTCTACTTGAATTAAGCCTGTCGATGTCAAATTGAGTGGTCTTTATCTCAATTAGTTTGTTGTGCGACATTTTTGTGGTTATGGTGTTAAAATGAACTCTTTATCTCAAATTTTCTTTATTTTAAACCATCAATGTCAAATTCTCAGGTTTTGCGTGTTGAGAAGAAGGGATATTGGAAGAGAAAGAGATGCTACAACTCTAGCGGTAACTCGATGGTATGACAAAAAATAAAATAAAAAATTATAAAAAAAGTTCTAAGATGGTTCTTAGTAAAGAACCGTCTTAGAAGAGCCATATTCTAAGATGGTTCTTAGCCAAGAACCGTATTAGAAAAGTACATTTTTTTAAGATGGTTTTTTACATAACCGTCGTCATTCATTATTAGTCGATGAATACGACTAACTTTTGTGTATAAAACCTGTGTAAATTGTATAAAACTCCTCCAATTTATGATTTCTTTGTAGTATTGTAATTACTTTTTGTTAAAGATAGGTAATAAATACTTAGTATGTCCATTTTGTGTGTTTAATAATCATTTTCTCTCAATTTCAGGTTAATTAGGCAAGTTTGTGAAGTGTTGATTTTCACCCTCTCGCTAAGCCAACATGTTGGCTTAGCGAGCCATCCGCTGAGCGCAACACTCCTCGGCTGAGCGGGAGGAAGAATCTGGAAGAAGGATGAGTTGTGCATTTGCGCTAAGTGAAGGGTCATCCAGCGAAGCGCACCGCTTTAGTCCATCCACTGAGCGAGAAAAGCACGCGTTAAGCCGAAATCCACTAATGAGCACAAAGCGGTTCAGAATTACGCTAAGCGCGCAAGCACGAACAAAGCCACCTATTTAAGCCTGAAATCAGATTTTGAAGTGGAGTTTGGGCCTTTTCTTGAAGCTTCTGCATGTCTAGGGTTTTCTAAAGAGAGAAAGGTCCAAGTTCCAGAGAGTTTGAGAGATTTTGTTGTGTGAAGACCTGCAGAGAACCGAGCTTGAAGAGGAAGCTGTCTTGAGAACTTGAGATGAGTTTGTGAGTGATTGTGAGGTTCTAGAGGTTGAGGAGACATCCCCACCACTTGTATTTCTTTAATCCTTCATCTTTCTCTTCTCTTTGTTGTAAAGGAAGCTTCCCAGTTATGGAGAGCTAAATCCTCTGTTGGCTCTTCCTTGTAGGTACTTGATGTAAATACCTGTATATCTATGTAATGATGTTTTGTGTGTTCACTATGCTATCAGAACTTCATTCTACCATGCTTTTGCCTTGATCACGTAGATGCATGTGTTTTTAGGATCATTCAACAGAGGAAACTGGTCTGATTCTTAAAACTTGATAGGACAGGGCTAGTTTATCGTATTATCACGAGGGATCAGGATACGGTAACCTAGTTGTTGTATGTTTGTCTTAATGCGGTTTTGGTCGAGTTTAGTCCAACAAGAGAAATCTGCGGACGATGCCTGATCAGGATTAGGCTAGACTATCACGAGGAATCGGGGTTTAGCATTTCAGGAGACATCATAGAACACATGAGCATTGTTAAATAGAGAATATCCTTTTAACATCAGGCACGTATTAGGAAGACCAACATGTTGTCTACTTGTCTTTACGTATCATTACTCACATGATTTTCCTTTTAATAGTTAGTTTACATACCTGTGCATAATCCACACTTCCCTTTTCATACTAGACACCTATTCACTGAAGTAGCTTTACCAAGTAACACAAGTTCCCCGAGAGTTCGATACTCGGTTCTTACTGTTTTATACTACTTGCGCGATCCGGTGCACTTGTCGCGACCGAACATTCATCAACACTTTCAACATCGTTGACTTGAAAGACAATAACCGTCTTTGAATGTACTTTAAAACCATCTTTGAATGTGCTTTTGTAGTAGTGAGTGTATCCATCTCCTTAGTGCAAGAGTCATGATATATGCAAACAAAAAGTATTTATTAAATGAAGTCCAAGAGATATATAAAAAGAGAGAGAAGGGAAGTAATGGCCAAAAAAATATAAACATATCAAAGAAACATCAAACGTAAACAAGAGAAAGTGAATACATTTTTTCTCATATAAGTTACAAACGTGTAGGACATACACATATGCATAATCATTTTCAAATTTTTCACTGGCTATGCCACAAAATTTACAGGTGCAATTTGGACAATGCCATTCACCCAGAGGAAGCATCTACAATAACATAAATGAATTCCTATTGAAGAAAGCCATCCTCCTATAATAATTAATAAATCAATTATGTTGCTAAAATAAAGAACAATATGCAATTGCAACTAGTCAATTACGATCATCCAGTTGCAACTAGTCAATTACGGTCCTGTCAAAGTGTCAACTATATATTATTCTAATTTTTGTGTACAGGAACACTGCCTCTACTTCTATGAGAAAACCTATTCAACTTGCCTACTATAAAGACATTGGCAAAATCATAATAACAAGAAAGTATCTCATAACTACAAAAAGCATATTTAACATCGGTGGCTTAACATCGGTTGTTAACAAAGCCGATGTTAACGTAAATGTGGTGGCATAATTGTAAATACTGTGTATCCGTTAACATCAGTTTTGTGAAAATCCAATGTTAATGAAGTGACGTTAACATCGGTTATTGGAAAACTGATGTTAACATAGTTAACATCAGTTTTCCAAGAACCGATGTTAACATAAGTTTGTTAACATCGGGTTTTGAGAAAACCGATGTTGAACTTAGACTTTAAAAAATATTGTGAGTCGTATCTTGCTCGCACTCTCTTCTTCTCCATCTAAGGTCTCTATTCTCCATCTACCTTGAAGCTCTTTGTTCTCCATCTACCTTGAAGCTCTATGTTCTCCATATGAGCATCGTTTCGTCTAAGCTTGAGCATCGTTTCCGTCGCACTAGAGCATCGTCACAACTCTCTGCTTTTTCTCCTTCGCCAACTTACCTAGGTATGTTTCGTCTAATCCTATATAAATATTCATCTATCGCACAGTTAGTGAAGTAAACATGGCTAGGGTACCTCATATTTAACGCAATATCCCTTACCCTTACTTTGTTCTTGTATAAGAGTTGCACCCCGTAGGGCATTGGATAGTTGATCGTGCGGGTGCGATTAGGCTAAGATCTAGTAGGGACCTACAAGTCTAGATTAGTTTCTTCACAAAAAGGTAGAAGTGGCTGCCAGGTATGTATCTGAATGAGTTTAAATCCACTTCTATGAGCAGCAAACTGTATGAGAATTCCAGATTTTTATGCATGAAACTTGGATTTGTGAATAATTGTATGAGCAACAAACTGCATACCTAATGTTAATGTGCCCTAATAAATTCTTCTCTAAAAAGAATATCACAAGCATATGCATTTTATTTTTATCCATAGGAATTGAAGACGGTACCAGAAAGTTGACAACACTCGCTATCCATAGGAATTAGTGATACTCTTTCTGAGTCACCAGAAGTTTACAATCAAAGTGTTTTATCTAGGTATGGCTATTAAATATTTAAACCATGGCTACTCATATCCAATGCCCTGATTTTGATGGAGAAGTATGCTTTGACTGTGTGAGTTTGGGTTTTACCAATTTGTAGAAGCAAAGCTTCATGATGAATCAAGAGTGATTCAAAGATGTTTTGATGATAACAAAGATGATGACAAAGGTGATGACAAAAAGCTCAAAGGTCAATCAAAGAATGAGTTCAAGATGTTCAAAATAGAATCATGAACACTTCAAGATTCAAGAGGAAAGTTGAATTCAAGAATCAAGAATCAAGATTCAAGAGATCAACGTTCAAGACTCAAGATTCAAGAATCAAGAAAAGGCTATTCAAGAATCAAGAAAAAGCTTAATCAAGATAAGTATGAAAAGGTTTTTTCAAAAACTGAGTAGCACATGGATTTTTCTCAAAAACATGTTTACCAAAGAGTTTTTACTCTCTGGTAATCGATTACCAGATTATTGTAATCGATTACCAGTAGCAAAATGGATTTGAAAAAGTTTTCAAACTGAATTTACAACGTTCCAATTAATTTCAAAAAGCTGTAATCGATTACAATGTTTTGGTAATCGATTACCAGTGCCTTTGAATGTTGAAATTCAAATTCAAATGTGAAGAGTCACATCCTTTCACATAAAAGCCTTGTGTAATCGATTACAATGATTTGGTAATCGATTACTAGTGATTGTTTCTAAATAAATCAAAAGATGTAACTCTTCAAAAGGTTTTTGAGTTTTTCAAATTGGTTTTAAGTTTTTCTAAAAGTTATAACTCTTCTAAATGGTCTTCTTGACCAGAAATGAAGAGTCTATAAAAGCAAGGATTTGTTTTGCATTTTCATTCATTCATTCTATCAATCAATCTTTTCCAATTCATTCTTTACACAAGCAAGTTTTCCACATTGATTTCTAAGTCTCTTTGAACTTCTTCTTCTTCTTCGTTTTGCCAAAAGCTTTCCAAAGTTTTCTGGTTTTGCTAAACCTTGAAAACTTGTGCTATTCATCTTTTTCATTCCCTTCTCCCTTTGCCAAAAAGAATTCGCCAAGGACTAACCGCCTGAATTCTTTTTGTGTTTCTCTTCTCCCTTTTCAAAAAGAACAAAGGACTAACCGCCTGAATTCTTTTGTGTCTCCCTTCTCCCTTGTCAAAGAATTCAAAACGACACAGTCTGAGAATTCTTTTGATTCTTCCCATTCCCTTATACAAAAGTGTTCAATGGACTAATCGCCTGAGAATTCTTTTGTATCCCCATTCACAAAGTATCAAAGGTTTAATAGTCTGAGATCTTTGTCTTAACACATTGGAGGATACATCCTTTGTGGTACAAGTAGAGGGTACATCTACTTGGGTTTGACTGAGAACAAGAGAGGGTACATCTCTTGTGGATCAGTTCTAGTGGAGGGTACATCCACTAGGTTCAAAGAGAACAAGGGAGGGTACATCCCTTGTGGATCTTTGCTTGTAAAAGGATTTTTACAAGGTTGAAAGAAATCTCAAGGACCGCAGGTCGCTTGGGGACTAGATGTAGGCACGGGTTGTTGCCGAACCAGTATAAAAACTCTTGTGTGTTTGTTTCCTTCTTCCCTACTCTTTTACTTTCCGCTGTGCATTTAATTTCCGCTTTTACTTTCTGTTAAGTTTCTCTTCTACTCCTCATTCTCTTAACAATTTAGTAAAAGCCTTAGAAGAGTAATTTTTAATTAGTAAAGGTTTAGGGATAATTAATTCAACCCCCCTTTCTTAATTATTCTGAGGCCGCTTGATCCAACACAATTTGCAGAAGTGAGGGTGGGTTTGGATATGTATCTGCATGCCCCTGAACCTACTTTGAAGTCACACTTGTATATGAAAGCATATCTAGGGAGAAATAAGATTTTAAGAAAAGCGAATCTTAACCAAATTTTGTGAATGAATGATTCAGATTGAAACTAATGAAAACAATGTTTGTAATTTTATTATTTATTTGAACCCTTTTTTCTTGTAATGCTTTAATTGTTGCTATTGCCAAATTTTTAGAAGGCTTTGCATCCTCTATCTCCTTTTGAGTTATAAGTAATCTACTTTCCAAGGTACTTACTCCAGCCTCTATCTCCTTTTGATAATTTCTCTGAGGTACAGTTAACATGTCTTGCTACTTTCAGTTGTAGCTTTATTTAGCAAAAATTGTAAACTCTGTTAATGAGGGTTAACTTCAACTAGTAGGATCAAATTTTATCTACTTAAGCCCTGTTTGAATAAACTTTTTAACAAACATTTATAAGATAAGAAAATAAAGAGGTTTAATGAATTAAACTTCTCCCATTAATTTTTTAGAAGCTCCCTAATCTAATTTGTCTAGAAGCTAGGTGCACAAGTTGATTTTCACTTAAGGGAGAAATTTAATTCATTTTACCTCTTTTTTTTTTTTATCTCCTATAAGTGTTTGTTGAGAAATTTATCTAACTGAGGCCCATTGGTATGTCATTTGTAACTTTAAGTACCTTTTCAAATGGCTTATGCTATGTCATGAACTTGGAATGCAACAACTTTTCCTCCCCATAAATTTTCATGTACCTAAGTCCCAAAAAAGAAAAAAAAAATGTTGGCTCTGGTGTAAACCAAAACTGCCAAGTTGTCCGTGTAATCATTGGACTTGATCAATTTCTATCAAATTAATGCCACAATACTTCATTGACAGTTTTAAATAAGCACATGCTAGCTGGAAGTTGATGGTTGGTTTGATATTCACCTTTTGAGCTGCAAGTAATCTACTTTCCAGCTTTCTTAATAGCTACATCTCTATTTGTCACTAAGGAAATAGGTTCTTTGTGAAATGCTTACAGCTCCTCTTTCACACCTATTAAATCTGAAACAACTGCTGTATATCTGGCTTTGGCTACCTCAAGTTGTGCCTTGGCTGCAACACTTGATTCGTATGCAGCTTCGCTAATACTTTATGTTATCATACTTGTTAATTAAGATATAGTTAGTTTATCTCTAATAAATTATTATCCAATTTATACTTATAACCAAATGCTTCCTTTTTTATGGCACCTAATCTCCTTGCAAATGCGGACACATTGGCCCTGCAGCTCTCAATCCCAGGAAAGGTGTAAAGGAGTTGAACTTATTCAGCTTTGCTGTGTGATATTGATTTCCCTTATCATCCTTAAGGACAGTGGAATCCTTTTTATTGACGCAGAATGAACTTCAGAGCCACCTCTCTCATTAAGGTGATCAAAAACTACCAATGAGGAAGTTGACTTTGGTAAAAAATTGGTTTATCCAAAGACCTTCCACATTATCACTTCTATGACACATTTCCTTACTCTTATACATTGCACAAGACTCGACATTCTCATTATCATTTCTTTTTTGTCTAGTTGAAGGTGAATGTAATGATAGTAATGCCATTCCATCTTTCTCCTTAGTTAGCTCCAAGTTGTAACAATTTTCATTCTCCGTTGAGTTATTTTTCCAGTGTTGATGACTGTTGAGAGAATTTATAGGTCTTATCTGCGGCTGTATGGGGGGACAGGCATAAAATCTCCCTTTAGATATTTCAAGCTTATTTGATTGCGAATACTGTCTGTAAAGGCTATTGTTCTTTGCATAGAAGGTTATTGGAGTGGCATCAATTCCATGTACCTTGGTACCTGGCTCAAAATCTTTAGAAGCCTCTCCAACTTGCGACATTCTTGTTCCAACATTCTTAAATTTTGCACCAACCATAGACTGAAAATTTGATTTAAACCCTGCATTTTTTAGCTCTAAATATTCATTCTTGTTGCACTTGAGAAGTTTCTGATCTGGCTGTTGAAGATGATGATTAGGATTTTCAAGGTTAAGAGCCAAAGACTTGTCCTCATTTTGAGTTGATTGTAAGCATCCTTTGATCATGTTTGAAATCAAGTTCATGAATGAGCTATCCGGTTTACCATAGGATTTAGAACATGTTTCTTGAGTTTGCTTTTTGAATTTTTTACTCCCAATTATCACTTGTTGCAACTTGCTTCTCTTCATACTTGCCAAAAACAACCCAGCACTGTGGAAGCTTTCAACACTTAAATGACACTCTTCCTTTTTAGTTTTAATTTTTTATCTTCTTTATAACCAAATGCTTTCTTTTTAGTTTCAAATACTTATAACCGAATGGTCTGAAAAAGCAGTACACCACAAGCAATATCAATCAAGCTATTCCCTCCTAACTCCCTCCAAATTCATCAAGAAACATTGATAAATGTAAACATGTTGTGATATCATACAAATATTACTAAACCGAATACACATAAAAAAGTATAATAGTAACAATCAGAATAGAACAATTGCTGAGGTGCAATTGGCCCTTTTCTCCTCAACTTGTTTCTCTGTGTTGTTAAAGAAACTTCCTAGTCACTGAAGAGGGGTATGTGATTTTACATGATGTAAACATGGGTAGAGACAAGCCTCTCCAGCAACATAAGGGAGAGCATTGGGCGTTGTCACTTCCTTTTTCCGTTATTTTTCTTAAAGAATAAACATCTTTGATGTTAGAGGATAGGATAATAACTATCTAGATCTAAATCTGAAATAGATTTAATTTGTGTTATCAAATTTGCATCCTAATTCTTTAGTTAAGTTATGAACAAATAAAAATGAAAGTCTTATCATTTCTCCTTTGCTTGTAGCTTGCATAATTTCTGATGATATATTGGCAGTTTGTGGCTTAAAAACTATAGGTCCAGATTTGCAAATTGATTTTGCAGAAACTTGATTGAGTTTTCTAGGTAGGGTTAGGCAACATCTTTTCCTCCTTTTGCTGAGATTCTTCCTTTGCTTCTTTTTCCTGGATTTCTTCCTTCATTTTGTTCAATTGCCAAAAACTTGTGCTTCTACTTATGCTCGATGGCTCGATCTCATACTTATCCATCATCAGTGCAAAATAATCCCTTGCTTTTTCTACTGCTCCTATACTTACGCTATCGTCGTCTGTGTTGATAATCTGTGTTGTCTCCCTATTGTTAATTTCAGCCCTAACTTAATTCCAGTTCCTAATATTTACCCATCATTGTTGTTGAAAATTTAGGACTACATTGCTTAAGGATTTGAGATTCTCCAGAACATGAATTTGAATGAGTGGAGATAATTGTCACACTCAACACACATTAGCTTTTTATTAACACATATATATAGTACAGAGAAAGAGAGAGATAGAGAGGAAAGCTGCCTTTGGATAAGGATTAGATACTTAGCTTCCCATACACTCAACATGACAACACATAAAGATGTATACACACTCAACCTCACACACACACACACTCAAAACAGCCTTTTACCTACATAGCTGTGTACACAATACAACTATCTACAATATATATTTAACAATTATCGATAATCTATGTTGTTTCTTGCAGGAAGTAGCTTCAGAAGTGGTTTAAAAGTTGCAACCACGTGAAGCATCAGCTGTGTTTATTAAGGTGAAATCTGAAGACCAAGGTATTTATCCCATTTTGTTTTCGATTACTTAGCCTAAAACCTTGTTAGCTGTTACTATAAACTGAATTCACTAAAAATGAAATAAAAACTATATGAGAAGTAAGGATTGCCATAAAGTTTGTCTTTGGTGGTACTCTTAGGCTTAGGATGTCATAGTCTATGTAAGAGATTAGGACCATGTCTCTACTTAAAGCAATATTTATAATTAGAGCAATATTTATGATTAGGATCACAATGCAACATTCACAACAATGTGAACCCTTTGATCATTTTCATAAGTTTCCACCTTTGAGTCAAGAATCTCTATCACATTCCCTTCTTCCACCATCTTAAAAGCAAAAGATGGGAAATAGGATTTCTCTGAAGTTTCACTGGGATCATAGTTTTTCCTCCCCCCAATGATCTCTACCAACATCATACCATAGCTATAAACATCACTTTTCTCTAATATGGCATAGTTTGTGATCCACTCAGGTGCAAGATACACTGTAGTGCCTCTAAGTGTTGTGAACACATGCCTTTGTTCATGTGTCATGAGCTTAGCCAAACCAAAATCAGAAACCTTGACCCTGAAATTATCATCTAGGAGCACGTTTTCTGGTTTGATGTCACAATGAATAATGTTTGACTCACAATCTTCATGTAGATAAGCAAGTCCTTTTGCTGTTCCAAGTGCTATGTTATACCTTGTATCCCAATCCAACACAAACTCCTCTTTGTTCTTGTTGAATATCCATTTATCCAATGAACCATTAGCCATGTACTCATAAGCAAGAAGTCTATGTACCATTAGCATTGTCTTCATATTATCTTCATTCATTGCAACTTGAGCATGGTTCTCTCTAATATTTGGTGCTTTAACATGACATTCATTGAAACTTGAGCATGGCTCTCTCTATTGACCGATCCAGTTTTGCAGTTTTACTGCGTAATTTACTCAAATTACCAATCATGTGGTTTAGATAAGATGGACCTATAACTAGGATAACATCATTAACATAAATGGACATTGTTTCAAACTCTTTGTGACCAAGGAAAGCAGATTCTAAGGTTTTGTGAGTAGCTCACAAAACACTAATTGAATGTGAGAAATCAAACTAAACCTTTAAAGAGTAGATTGCATGCATTTAGTGAATCAAGTTTGTTAATTATAAGGAAAGAAGGACTTAATGAGGAAACCAGAAAGTAATTGTTGCTAGGAAAGGGGAAAAATGATTGCTTTGTGATTGGGGTATTTATTGAGTTAATTGCTTTGTGATTAATGGCCAGTTGCTTTTATGACTAGTGTTGAGTTTTGAATGATGTTTTTCATTTTTCTTCATTCTGCAGCCTTATCGTTACTGCATTTGTGGCAAGTGCTTTGGCTTTTTCTTGCTTCTCTGCGGTAGCTTTAGTTGCAAGGTGTAGGGAGTACCTCTACTGCTTGCTTTTGGGAAGCCCTTGCCACCATTGTGAAAACTGAAGCCAGGTTTGAATCTCTATAATATTTACTATTAATTAGCATCAAGCTGTTAAGTAAGTTACATAGCTGTCAACAATACAACTTTATCTATATTCCTGTCAGATTTTAGAGCATTATAAATCTAAGATTGCAACTTTCTTCGTATCTATTTTTTGCATTTTTCAATAAATGTTGGTTTTTTTTCTGGTTTATTAGCACTTATTTATCCATTAACAATCTGGTCATTGTTGCACAGACACACACACACACACACACACAACCATACACACACACACACACACACAGCCACAACCACACACACACACACACAGTCAGACACACACAGAGCGAGTCAGACACATACACAGCCACACACACACACACACACACACACACAAAAACACAGATACACATAGCCTACTCATTTGATGAAGCACTTAAAGCAAATTTAAACTTTAAGCCTACTCATTGCCACATATTTATATCTGTTTGATGATTGATGTAGGTGGTCATTGAGTTATTTCTTTGATTCTTGCTTTCATTTATGACCGTGCTGCTCATCATCACAGGTACAAATGTTTGTTACCAATTAATATTTTTATTACTTGTTCACTACCATTAATGACAATTGATATATGCTATACAAATTGTGTTCATGATGAGTGAACCTTAGATTCCCGTTTGAGACTGAATGCAATGATTCTTGCGGACAGTTTGCATTAATGATTGTATTCAATCTTGAATTGTTCGTTTGGACAGTTTGGGGAGACTAATATTTTTATGGTAGATTCATGCATTAAGGTTAACATTATTTTGTTTAATTTGATGAAATTTCAGTATAATGCATTTTGAGTTGTTCTCTGAGTGCATACTTGATTATTGGGAAATTAATTTCACCGATTTCATGTCGTGTACTTGGAGACCAATGCGAAATGCTGCCGAAATTTTGTCAAATTTAACAAAATAGAATTACCCTTGACATATGAAGCTACCATAAAAGACTGTCTTCCTGAATGGGATAAGGTCACACCTATAATAAAAAAGTGAGATTTTCATGCATCGAATAACTTTGTGAGTATCACGGAGTTATTACTTAGATGGATTGAAGTTGGATGAATGAAATTTGCATCATCCTAGAATATAAGGAAGGCGTCGAGCAGTTCTTGTAATTTACTTCATTAAGAGGTCGATCGGATGAAGATGGAAAACATTATTGTCCTTGCATCAATTGTTTGAATGGAAGACAACAACTACTGGACGGCATGTGGGAGCATCTATTGTGTGATGGGATTAAGAAGAATTACACGACGTGGATATGGCATGGTGAATTGATAGACATGCAAAGTGGGTCCCAATCTGAACCGTTTGATGTAGAAATAGGAGATCGCTTGGAGGATATGATTCGTGACCTTGGACAAGAGTCTTTTTAGCAAGCACATGCCCCTATGTATGAAGGATTGCAGAGTGATTCAAAGAAGCCTTTGTATACGGGATGCAAGAATTTGATATAGGAGGATATTCAGGTATGTTTGTTTTCTTCTTTGATTTTGTTTAGTAGCCAAAATTTATAATTTACTAACAATAAAACCTAATTTATTATTTGTCAGGCAGAATTTGAAATCCTTGAAGCTTGTGATAGTAGGACAAAGAAGAATGTTCTTCAGACGGTGGGCGAGCGGTGGGGCTAGTTTAAATCTGATTTGACCAGGAAATGGGCACTTGCAGCCGACAAGGACGCTGTGGACGACACTGTCTGTGAAAAATACGGCATTAGCAAGGAGAAATGGGCCTAGTTTTTTCAGACCTGCTGAGATCCCTCGTGGGAGGTATGTACTTTGTAATTTGAATTGTTTCCACTAAAAATTCAGTTCTTATAATAGATTGTAGAAATCATTTTGATTAATGTCTAAAATTTGCAGGATGTGCAGAAAAAAAACACAGGCCATCTAGAAGCCCCCACGTGTTGTCTCGTGGGGGTTATGATTATTTAGAACAGAAGCTGATGGCTGAGAAGACAAAGAAAAAACTAGAGGAAGCTGCTCAGTCCGGAAGCACTGAGGGCGTCATTAACCCTCCATCTCCCATCAGACGACACGTGAAGTGGAAGATGGCGCGCACCAAGAAAACTGGGCAGATGACGTCTAAGGCCGCAAAGGAAATCACTGAAAAGATTGTAAGTCAAATGTAAATTAAGAATTGTAATTATGTTTGTTTATTATGTGAATGCCTTGGACAAATATATGTGTTATGTACAAAATTCTTTGGAGGAGCAGGCGTCACAAGATTCGTTTGTCCCCCATGGTCGTCATGATGTCCTGACTGTTGCCATTGGGCGACCAGAACACCCTGGCTGTGTGCATGCTGCTGGAGCCGGTGCGCCATCAAGCAATACTTTGGCTCTGCTCCACAAAGCTCCCGTAGTTCCTCCTCCATCCCTCCCGAAGAACTCGAGCAACTCACTCAACAAATCAGGGACCAGCTCGAGGAGTCAATCACATAAAAAGTGACTCGGTAGCTCATGGCATCCTTTAGCCAGATGCAGTACTAGCTTTAGTCACAGATGCAATCACAGGGACTTGCACTGCCTCTGGAGCCTGAGGTTGGTCCCTCAGCTGCTCGTGTTAGCACAAATGGGAGTTGTGTTGATCCCTCACCGACCGATCCAGAGACGGGTGACTCAGACAAATATGGGCTGTACATCGAAGAAAATCCTTCCCGCCTGGTTGCCCTAGGAAGAGTTTATGAGGGATCCGCAGCTGTTCACAACATCCCTTTGTTGCATGGCCAGGTGGAGGTTGGTGTTGAGGAGGTTAAACATGTAGAGGCTCCCGTTCCTGTACCCACTAACGAAGTTCAACTAGTGGGGCAAACCCTGAACACTTTCCTTGCTTGGCCGACACATCTCGTGAAGCGAGTATCAGAACAGGTATTTTACTATGATTATATGCTCTTTTTTTTCAATTGATTTATTCACTGGAATTAAATTATGTTATTTCACTATGTTTGATAAACAGGCAACTGTGTCTCCAGCAAAGCCTCCAGATAGGTCGGATCCTGAGGTCGATGATCCCCTGTATCTGATGACATTGACCATCCCACAACTTTTCTTGAAGCCTCTCCAGGTTATGTGGGATGCTACTGTGTTCGGGGTGTTTAATCCAGACTTCCCATTGTACATCAAGCACGAAGATCTCTCTGAAATTATACACGGTGGTCAATGTCTCAGCATATCTATTATATAGTTGTGGATTCTGTAAGTCAATTTAGATTATTGTTAATTACCTAAGTTTTTGTTTTAAATTCATACATAATTAACTTTGTCTTAACAACAATAGGCATCTAACTGAGACAAGTATGCGAGCGGGGAATTCCGATGTGTATGGATTCCTCGAGCCACAGTCCATTCAGAGATCTGGACAATCACAGTTCGAATCAGAAAGTTACATCAAGAGTTGGATGCAGAGTTCAAAACGTGATGTCTACCTTGGAGCCTACCTGAATGGGTAAGTCAAACAAACCAACTAAATTTAAATAATGTATAATACTACAATAATCCATATTCGTCTCCACTGCAGCAGCCATTGGTGTACTACAAAACCGATGTTAATATAATACTATAAAACCGATGTTAATATATAAGTTAACATCGGTTTTTGTAAAAAACCGATGTTAATCTATAACTTAACATCGGTTTTGTGGAAAAATCGATGTCACCTATCAACATTCATACACTTTTTTTGTGTAATTCTTATTATATAACATTAGTTATTTAGATGACCGATGTTGTCAATTTTACGTTAACATCGATTTTGTAAAACCAATGTTAACGATAATACTTTCAACATCGATTAAAAATCGATGTAGAAAGTCCTAAATAACCGATGTAGAAGGTGTATTTTTTAATAATGTCTTGAGTTCCCTTGACTTCATAACAAGAAAGCTCCCAACAATTAATGATATATAACTGCCCCCCTTCCACCACCCTAAACAAAAACTAGACAAACCAAACAACACCAGAAAGGGAAACATAAATTTAATATGCCACAGTTTCAGTGAGAGACAATGCAAAACATTATAGAGAACAAAATATGTACTAACCATATGTTGAGAATCGAGAACCATAACACACCATAAGGAAAATAAAATATGCCATTTAACATTAGCAATATTTCCATACTATGGATTTTTAATGGATTTAATGGATTTCCATACTATAGAGAACCATAACACAAAATCTAGGTATCCAAAACCCCTCAATTTAATGGATTTTCAAGGTTTGAGAAGTGAAATTGAGAATGGGATAAATTTGAAGCAAACTCTCACCTCACACAAGTCTATAACATCAATTTAAGCTTGTTCAAACTGGATTTACACCTAAAATTTCAGCGAATCAAAATTTGACTCCTCAACACCCAAATTTACCCTAGAAATGGCTTTTTGTTCACTTTGGTCATTTGTTTTTCTCTCTAGCACAGCCCAAACTTTCTCATTAGTCCTAAATGGCATTTCAAGCTAGGATTGACTCACTCTAACCTCCAAATACCACTAAATCCAGATTTGGCCTTCCAACTCTCAAAGTCTCACTCTTTTTTTCCACTCACAACACCATACTCTCACCTTCTAACCATAGGTTAACTCTACCCTTCATCTCTAACAGTTTTCCATAAGCAATTTCAGCACATAAACATCACAAGCATCATCATAAAAACCCTAAAACAGAATGGGTAAGCTTAACTCATCCAAACATGGCAAGTTCAACAAATTTCTTCACAAATAACCATCATGAAGTAGAAACCTAGCAAGACTACCCATCATATCTCCCAAAACCCAATACCCACGAAAATCAAGAGAGAAAGAAGTCCACCCAAACCTGAAATTTCGAGGTCCCACACGTAGAGATGCGCTTCACGACTCCGAAAATGTCCTCCTTTCGCGATTTGGAGCAGAAATGGACACCAAAGGTTGGAGCTTTAATGGAGTTTCAATGGAGGATGAAGAAGAAAGAAAAAGCAACGTGAGGGAGAGAAAAAAGCTTTATGAAATTTTCTTTGGTTGAGTGAGGAGAGAGAAAACAGCTTTTTGGTTAAAAAGAAAAGCTTTTTCTCTTTTCTTTTATTTTATTTTAAGTTATGCCACATGTCTCCATTTGAGTGGAGCAAAAGGCCCACTTTTCTCTTGATGTGACTCATGCTCAGCCACATGAAGAGAAAAATCTGACCTTTTGAAATGCCAAAATCCTACCTCGATTTGCGTGCCGTTCCTCTGGTTCTAGTCCCTCGCGTTTCTCTGCGCCCGTCGAGGCCAGTTTTCGAAAGTACGCAATATATATATATATATATATATATATATATATATATATATCAAAACGCTCAGAATAAAGCCCCGAGCGTGGTTCAGAGGTTGGTTTTGTTAAATTTTAAGTCGCACGCAAAACGATGATTTTTAGACTAATTAATTAAGAATTAACCTATAACCTTCCAGTTATGGATTTCTCTTCCTTAATTTGCCTAACCCGCGTATCTTGCCCCCACTATTCCTACTTCTACCAGGAACATATATGCATATACACTGAATAATATATATATATATATATATATATATATATATATATATATATATATATATATATATATATATATATATATATATATATATATATATATATAGATATAATCATTCAAAATACACCGTTTACAAAAATTCCGGGTAGAAATTTCCAGGATGTCACACAACCGCCTTCTGGAGGAACATCCTGGAAGGCCCAAGTGGGCCTGGTTGCTATTTGCACCCCTTTTTTTTACTAAATACACCCCCTTTGCTTTTTTGGTGATTCTTTTTCCGTAACGTTACGAAACTTTACGAATTTCGTAACGATACTTGTTTTCTTTCCGTAAGGTTACAAAACCTTACGGGTCATGTAATTACTCCTTTTTTAGCTTTCGAAATGTTACGGAAACTCACGGATTGCGTAACAATACTTCCTTTTGATTTCCGGTATGTTACAGAATTTCGCAGATTGTGTAACAATGCTTCCTTTTGATTTCCGGCATGTCTCGGAACTTCACGTATTGTGCAACAAAGGGTGCCAAGTACCTCGAAGTGGTCAACCAAAGGTTGCATGCCATCAAACAATAGTCCCCGGACGAAATTAGGGTATGACAAAGGTGATCCGACCGCCGATCACCCGGACCTTCATCGAGAAGTATTGCTCACCAAGGCAGGCGCAGGGTGATGCACCTCAAAATGTAGACGCACTACCACCACCTCATCAAGCTGATCCCGCTGGATCACTAGGCATATAGCGTTATCTACAACACTTGGTTTGCCAGCAGGCGGCCAACCATCGGGGGCAGGTGCAGATACATGAGTGTCTCTACCGGTTCAGCCTCAGTCAGCAGGGGAAGGGTTTCGTTCCTTTTGTGTGCCCTACTCCAGAGCAGTTTGGGGCTGAGGTCGCATGGCCCGGAGGCTGGCCCGATGCCCAAGCAGGGGAGGCGCCTGCAGGATCCCCCGACGATGCAGAGGAGGCCCGTACGGATGAGGAGATGATGGATTTGCTTGGTTTCTTGGGAGGAAGCGGAGCCACGTGACCGAGGTCACCGCACCTTTTTGTTGACATTACTGTTTTCTGTTAGTTTGCTATTGACATTTTCTGTTATTGTCTATATTGCTATTAACATTACTATTTTTTGTTATTGTCTATATGGTTACTAACATTACTATTATTATTTTTCGTTTCTGTTAGAAATTGTTTGGCGTTATGGCTCTCAGTTATTTTGTCACCGTTCTTTGCGACTTACCATTTCGTGCGATCTTTTCGTTTACCTTGTGGTTAGACGTAAGTAGGTAGTGTGCACCCCCGTCTGCACGATCTTTTTAGAGAGAAAAAGAAAAAAGGGGAGAGAAAATGAATAAATGATAATAACTTAAAAAGAAAAGAAAAAAAAAGAGAGCAAGCAAGAGAAGAAAAAGAAGGAAGAAAAAAAAAGAAGAAAATAAAAAGTTGTCTAGCTAGAAAACAACATGCTTGTGAAAGGAGATAACTTCCAACTTTTCTTTTATCATAACCAGTTTTTGAAAAAAATGTGTATACATTTGAAGGATGAATGCTGTGAAAGTTTTCCCGAACGCCCAAAAATGGACTCGGATGAATGCGCAAATTGATAAAATAACATATTTTGGAAACACTGAGTTGACTAAAGTAGAGAAAATGAATCATGAGCCCTAGCATCACATGACCAAAATTTTTCGACACTTGAGTGTCCACATAGGTACATGCATGACTAGTTTTGCATAAAATTTCCTAATCATCATTTATTGCGTGTGTATCATGGAAATAATGTGGGACATCCCCTTTATCCCCGAACCGCTGGCCAAACCCTGACATATACCATGTCCAACCGTTCTACAAGCCTTGATCCAAAATCCCAATTTACCATGAACCTTGCTCTCGGTAGAAAACAAAAAAGGAAAAAAAGAGAAAAGGAGAAAATTCCCAATCAAAAAAATCGGAAGAAAGCAAAAGAAAGAAAATTCCTTATCAAGGATCGGAAGAAAACTGAAGAAATATACGGAAAGGTCTTTGGACTAGACAATATCTGAACAATACAGAATTGTCACCAAGTAAACAAGAAAAAGAAAGGAAACCATGACCTAAAGTGGCCCTCTCCCTTTGATTGCCAACCAAAATCCTGTGCGCTAGTGACTTTTTGACCCCGCACTAAACAAAAACATAAAAGGAAAAGGCAAGAACACTCAAAGCCACATTCCCAAAAAAAACAAACCATTCTTAAGAAAAAGTCCTCTTGATCCATGATCACGCATGTAATCTTTGAGTTGATAGGAAATGATTTGAAAAATCAAGTCATGACATATCTATGGTTCGGAATTAGGATGAAACACTTACCCGTGTGAGATGGATACACTTTGAGTGATTTTCTTCTATTTTTGTTGAACCCAGTGTTTCCTCTAAATGGTCATTTAGAAGCGAAAATCCAAAATCTCATTTATGGTTATAAGAAGATTTCATCAGCATAGTCTCCTTCCCCGATAGACACATTATTTTTCATCCAAAAAACATATGTTGCTCTAATCAGTTGGAAGTTTTGTCTCTTTACTAAAGCATGTTCGCATTTTAGTAAAGAAAACACCGAGGCTATTTTAGTCTCATAAGTTATCCAGAACTACGTAGGTTTGAGTTCCTCGTTGACGATACGTAGGAGCAAGAGCCTCGCTTTTGTCGACCGCCCCATAATCTCTGTCATACTGACCCTGAGGTCATGTGACATGCAGAGACAAATTATGGTCATTCTGCTCACTTTTCACCATTCAAACACAGTCGTGTCCGATGGCATGTAGAGACAAATTATGGTCATTCTGCGCCTTTTGTCATCCAGAGGCGGCGGGCCCGATTACATGCAGAGACAAATTATGGCCATTTCGTTCACCTTTTTGCCATTCAAACACAATCATGTCCGATGGCACGCAGAGACAAATTATGGTCATTCTGCACCCTTTTGTCATTCAGAGGCGATCGTGCCCAATGACATGCGGAGACAAATTATGGTCATCCGCACGCTTTTGCTATCTGTAAGACTCGATGCCTGATAAACGCGTATAGAAAAATTATGGTCATTCTGCGCCCTTTGTCATTCAGGGGCAGTGAGTCGAGTGATAAACGCGCAGAGACAAATTATGGTCATTTTGCGCCCTTTGTCATTCAGGGGCAGTGAGTCGAGTGATAAATGCGCAGAGACAAATTATGGTCATTCTACGCCCTTTGTCATTCAGGAGCAGCAAGTCGAGTGATAAACGTGCAGAGACAAATTACGGTCATTTTGCGCCCTTTGTCATTCAAGAGCAGCAAGTCGAGTGATAAACGCACAGAGACAAATTATGGTCATTCTGCGCCCTTTGTCATTCAGGGGCAGTGAGTCGAGTGGTGGGCGGAGACAAATTATGGTCGTTCCGCACACCTTTTCGCCATCCAGAGGTGATCGTGTCCGATGGCACGCAGAGACAAATTATGGTCATTCTGCGCTTTTCCATCCAGGCCCGATTGTGTTCAACGGCCCGTAGAGACAAATTATGGTCATTCTGCGCCTTGTGTCAACCAAGAGGAACAAATTCGGCAGTATCAAGATGATGTTGGTCATTCGGTACTGATCATTTTCAAAATTTTTGCAAGTTCCGCTAGCGGGGAGATTGACCGGCCGAATGGTGTTTCGCTCGAACGATATTAGTGTCTTATCTTTACTTCCCTTTTATCTCCAATAAAAGACAAGTAAAGAGGGGCAACTGTCATACCCTAATTTCGTCCGGGGACCATCCGTTTGTTGGGATGCGACCCTCATTTGACCACTTCGAGGTACTTGGCACCCATCGTTAGGCAATTCGTGAAGTTCTGTGACATGCCGAAAGTCAAAAGGAAGCATTGTTGCACAATCTGTGAAGTTTCGTAACACTTCGGAATCCAAAGAAGGGATGATTGCGTAATCCGTAAGGTTTCATGACATTACGGAAACAAAAAAAGTATCGTTACGTAATTCGTAAAGTTCCATAATGTTACGGAAAAAGAATCAGCAAAAAAGGGCAGGGGGTGTATTTAGTAAACAGGGGGGTACAAATAGCAATCAGGCCCACTTGGGCCTTCTAGGGTCTTCCAACAGAAGGCGGTGCCTTCTGGTGGAAGCAACCCAGCTCGCCTGGGCGAGCTGGGCAACAACCACCACCCTCTTTTCCCCTATAAATAGGGGGAGGAGGGCAGAACAAAAATGTTCAACCCTCCTGGTATCTGAGAATCACTTAAAATTAGTGAGAAAAATTGTTTCCGTGAAGAAAATCCAAGCCGAAGCGCTTCCGTATCGCTTCCGAGATGTTTCCATGGGCGATTTCGCAAAGGTTTTCCACCGTTCTTCATCGTTCTTCGGTCTTCAACTGGTAAGTTCCTGAAATCGAACTTTTCAATTCATTCTATGTACCCTTAGTGGTCCCCACTTGTTTCGCGTGCTTTTATTTTTATTTCATTTACTTTCCGTACCCCCTTTTGACGTGTTTTAGTCATTTATTTAAGTCATTTTCTCGCCTAATCAAAAAATAAAATAAATTTCCAGCGATCATTTGAATTGTAACATCTTCTAATTTCTGTTAAAATGAAATCCGACCGTTCGGTCATGCCATAACCACATTTAAAACCAAAAAAGAGGCAAAATAATAATATAATAATCAAAAAATATCTTTTAGTAAAATAATAAAAAAAATCAATCGGACGTTTTTTTCTTTGGGATTTTTCTTTCTTAACCGAATTGACTAATAACCAAAGTGAAACTAAGGCTAAAATCAATTCATAAATCAAACTTTTGTCATCACCTAAAAAGCCATTTTTAAGGTCCAACGCCTTGAAATGGTCTTTTCCGCTTTTATTGGTTAAACGTGGATTTCTAAAAGCCTAAAATCAACACATAGCTTTGTCGCCTCTTTCAAAAAACCAACGCCTTGATGTTTTCTCTCCTTTCAAAAGAATCGAAAGATCGTTTAATGGTCCAACCCCTTAAATGACCTTTCATTCAATAAAAATATATCTTGCAAAAAAGGATAAAAACAATTTAACCAACGTTTAGTTCTCAAAGAACTACATAGGCCTGATTTCCTTATCACAATTGAGGAATACGTAGGAGCAAGGGAAACACCCTTGTCGACCACAAAAAGATAAAATATAAAAATACATAAGAACGTAAAAAAGGGAAGATAACACAAATTGAAGTCATATTCGCACACTTGATTAAAGGTTGTCGTCCTTTGTGACAGACGCGTGGGGTGCTAATACCTTCCCCGTGCATAAATACAACTCCCGAACCTTTCACTTAAAGTTCGTAGACCACGTCTTTTCCGGTTTTTCCGATGTTTTCTTCAAATAAACGTTGGTGGCGACTCCGCGCGTATTCCTTTCTTGGAAGATGCACCCGCGAGTCTCGCGTCACCCTCCCGCCGAAAGGTAGGTTGCAACACCTATCAAAGGGGAAAAACCAAAATTAAGTGAAAACACGAGTGACTAAAACATACTTTGAGTGCAAACACATGAAAGAGTGTTGTGTGACGATTTCATTTCTCTATCTCAATTTTTCTCTAGCACATAAAATCATGAGTGGAGGAGAAGGAGATGTCGAGCTCAAGTTGTTTATGAAGGTTGTTTAAGAACAATTCATAACTCCAACTGCATGGTTGAATGATTTATAATCTACTTCTAGGTTTGGGACACCTCCTAGAAGAAATCATGATGAGGAAGAAGAACAGTACTTAGATGGGAGACATAGTGAAAGGAGAATAAGGGATGAATCAAGAGTTAACAACTACCTTGGTAATATTTAGATGAATATCCCTCCATTCCAAGGAAAGAATGATCATGAATTGTACTTGGAGTGGGAGAAAAAAGTTGAACATGTGTGTTGACTGTCATGATTACTGATTGTGCTAGTATTTGGTTGGATCAATTTGCAATTAGCAGATGTAGAAATGGAGAAAGGCCTATTCATTGAAAGGAAGAGATGTAGGTAGTGATGAGAAGGAAATTTGTACCAAGTCGCTATGAGTATGGAGGCAAAGTTTAACTCAAGGTTCTATGAGTGTGGCGGATTACTTCTAGGAGATAGAGATAGCCATGATTAGAGCCAATGTTGAGCTAGATCAAGAGGCAACTATGGAAAGGTTCATTGGAGGTTTAAAGAAGGCGATAACTAATGTGGTGGAGTTCCAACATTATGCTGAAATGGAGGATTTGTTGCTCAAAGCAATTCAAGTGGAGAGGCAAATGAAGTCAAAAGGCCCTTCCAGATTTGCTTCATCTTCTAACTCTACATGGAGATCAAACTGGAAGAACAATAAAAGTGATGCAATTCCTAAAGATGATGGGAAGGCTAAGTACTCAGTTGTTGCACCTAATGATAAAATAGAAAATAATACCTTTTCTAGATCATGTGATATCAAGTGTTTTAGGTGTCAAGAAGTTGGACGTATTACTTCTCAATGTCCAAATAAAAGAACAATGATTGTGAGGGATAATGGAGAAATAGAAAGGGATCAAGTGATGATGAAATGCTACCATTGGAGGATTGTAGTGACGTTGAAGTTGCTGAACATGTACATGGAGTTGTACTTGCTACAAGACATGCTCTAAGCGTACAACCTAAGGAAGATGGTGATGAGAAGAAATGTGAGCGAATTTTCATACTAGGTTCCACATAAATGACAAGGTATTTAGTATGATTATTGATAGTGGGAGTTGTGCCAGTATTGCTAGCACTTTGTTAGTTAAGAAATTGAACTTATCAACCAAGAAGCATCCTAATCCATATAGACTTTAATGGTTGAATGATTGTGGAGATATAAGGGTGACTAAGAAAGTTTTGGTTTCATTTTCCATTGACAAATACCTAGATGAGGTTCTCTGTGATGTTGCACCAATGCATTCTAGGCATCTACTTCTTGGGTGTCCTTGGTAATTTGATAGAAAAGTCACACATGATGGGTACAAAAAATAGATATACCTTTGCTATGAATGACTACACCATTGTAGTAACACCTCTTAAACTTGTAGTATATGTTGATCAAATAAGAATTGCAAGAGAGTGTAAGTTGAGAGAAGAGCAATTGAGCATTCAAGAAAAAGGAGAAAAAGATAAGATGAGTGAAAATAAGCAAAAGAAAGTGAAAAATAAAAGAGAGTGTGGTGTGTTCACTTCCAGCAAGTGCATCGGATCACACAAGTAGTATAAAACAATAAGAACTGAGTATCGAACTCTCGGGGAACTTGTGTTATTTGGTAAGCTATTTCAGCAAATAGGTGTCTAGTGTGTAAAGATAAGTGTGAATATGAATAGTTGTGTAAACTATCTGTGCAAAAAGGAAAATCACACGAGAGAAATGATGTGTAAAAACAAGTAGAAAACACACTGGCCTTCCTAATAGGTGCCTGATGCTAAAAAGACATTCTCTATCTAACAATGCTCATGTGTTCGTATGGTGTCTCCTGAGATACTAAACCCCGATTCCTCATGATAGTTTAGCCTAATCCTGATCAAGCATCGTCCGCAGATTCCTCTTGTTGGACTAAATTCAACCAAGACCGCATTAAGACACACATACACAACTAAATTATCGCACCCCGATTCCTCGTGATAGTACGACAACTTAGCCCTGTACTATCAAGGACTTTAGAATCAGACCAGTTTCCACTGTTGAATGACCCTAACAAAGCATGCATCTACGTGATCAAGGTAAAGGCATACTGGAGTGAAAAGCAGATAGCACAGAGAACACACAAAACATCATTAAATAGATAGAAATATATTTACATTAGGTACCTATAGGGAAGATCCAACAGAGGATTTAGCTTTCCATAACCAGGAAGCCCTCTTTACAACAAAGAGAAAAACAAGATGCAAGATTGCAAAAATACAAGTAGTGAGGAAGTCTCCTTCACCTCTAGGATCTCATAAACTCATCTCAAGCTCTCAGAACGGCTCCTGCTTCAAGCTCTATTCTCTGCAGATCTTCACAAAGAAAAATCTCTCAAAACTCTCTAGAACTTGGACCTTTCTCTCTTTAGAATCTCTACACATGCAAAACTCTGAATCCCAGTGATGTGCCATCATTTTCTTCTATTTTCTAAACCCTTTTTGCACCATTTTAATTACTGATTGGTCTTAATTGTCAATTAATCAGGCAATTTTATTATTTGGGCTCATTTAGCTAATTTGATGTTTTTAATCTAATTTCAGGAATTAATGAAACATTGAGCTTAATCCGGATTTTGGTTATGGACTTGAAGAGGGCAAATAAAGCAGCGCTTATCTTAGTTAATTTCTAATTAGGAAATTTCGCAATTTTATTTTATGTTGTTCAGTGTTTATTTCGTTTTGGGCCAGAGTATTGTAATAGGGCCCAATGACATTGAGTGACTCTTTTTAAATAGCAGCCTTGGGATTCGTGCAAGGGTATTCGGTCATGCTGTTTTCATTATTCAGAGCTTTGGTTTTAGGTTTTCACGTTTTTCTGTTCCCTTGTTACGGTTTTCGTTCTTAATGCAAATTTCCGTTTTCTGCTTCTAATTACGAGTTCATTCTTGCTTCTTCTTCTACTTTCATTTACGTTTCTGTCTCATTTACGTTTCTGTTCATTTACGTTTTTGTTCATTTACGTTTCTGCTTCATGTTTCATTTGCGTTTTCTATTCGAATCCATGGAAGGCTAGATTTTCTGGTGTTGTTTCCTTTTGAGGACAAAGCCCAACTCTCTTTGAGGTTTTGCTTGTAATGTGGTTTCCTGGCAGTTTTCCCTTCACCAGTTATCCCAAATTCGTGAATATTAATCAGTGCACGCTTCGTGTTCGATTAATTGCCTCTGAGCCTAACTTGCATTCATGCTTAATGGACGAAAGGCTAACTGGTGTATGTGGTGCCTAATCACGTATTGACAACCCTAAGTTGATTTTCGCTTAGTAAATTGAAATAGGGTTGGATTAAGTGGTTGACTGTTAAGGACGAATTCTCCATAACCCAGGATAAGAGAATGGCTTCTGAATCAAAGGAAACAACATGTTTTTAATATTAGTAGTTTCATATTCCAGTTTACTTGTTCTGCTCTTTAATCACAAAACAAACAACCCCCCCCCCCCAATCGTTACTGTTACTGCAAGTATATTATGAACAATTGGTGTGTCACTGCTCATTGGGAAACGACCTAGGATCACTTCCTAGTTACTGCATTTTCATGTTTATTTGATTCGGGTACAGCCTCGATCACCCAGCCCAAGCTCCCTTCACAAAATTTGATTTCAGGCTTAAATAGGTGGCCTTGTTCGTGCTTGTGCGCTTAGTGCAATTCTGGACCGCTTAGTGCACATTAGTGAATGTCGGCTTAGCGCATGCCTTTCTCGCTTAGTGGATGGACTGAAGCGGTGCGCTTAGTGAGATGAAGCGATGCGCTTAGCGAACCTATACAGCTCATCTTCTTCCAGATTCTTCCTTGCGCTTAGCCAGTGAGTGTTGCGCTTAGCGGACGCTCGCTAAGCCAACAGATTGGCTTAGCAAGAAGGTGAAAAACAGCACTTCAAAACTTGCCTAACTAACCTAAAATTGAGAGAAAATGATTATTAAACACACAAAACAGAATTACTAAGTATTTATTACCTATCTTCAACTAAAAGAAATTATAACACTACAAAATAACCATAAAAAATTGGAGGAGTTTGATACAATTTACACAAGTTTTATACACAAAAGTTAGTCGTATTCACCGACTAACATGGTGAAGGGGAAAATAGAAGAGTGAGTGCATTTGCAAAGAAAAGAGAAGTAGAGAGTGCTTTGTTAGAAGGAGAGAAACTACTTATACTCGTGTATAAGAACATTTACTTTATTAACGATTTGAATTCTTCTTTGCCTTGTGAAGTTGTTTTTTTTGTTATAGGAATTCACTAATGTTTTTTTAGAATATTTTCCTCAAGGATTACCTCCTTTAAGAGGTATTGAGCATCAAATTGACCACATTCCAGGTTCTCCTATCCCAAATAGGTCAACCTATAGAACAAGTCTAGAGGAACAAAGGAAATTCAAAGGCAAGTGGATGAGTTATCGCAAAAAGGATTTGGAAGGGAGAGTCTTAGTCCATATTTTGTTCTTGCGATCTTGGTTCCAAAGAAAGAGAGAGCATGGTGCAGGTGCATTGGCTATCAAGTCATTGATAAAATCACTATAAAGTATTGATATCCTATTCCTAGATTGGGTTTTATTCTTGATGAGATGCATGGTTCTTGTGTTTTTTTAAAAAAATTGATTTGAAAAGTGGATACAATCAAATTCACATGAAAGAAGGTGATGAATGGAAAACAACTTTTAAAACAAAATATGGTTTATATGAGTGGTTAGTGATGCCATTTGGCTTACCTAATGCACCCAATACTTTCATGAGACTAATGAACCATGTCTCGCATTCTTTCATTGGAAAATTTGTTGTTGTTTATTTTGATAATATTCTGATGTATAGTAAGACTTAAGATAAACATATTGATCATTTGCATGTTGTTCTTAATGTTTTGAGAGAAAATAACTTGAATGCCAATCTCAAAAAGTATTCATTTTTTCTTGAATTTTTTGTGTTTTTGGGATTTGTTGTAAGCTCCAATGGAATAAGTGTGGATGAAGAAAAGATAAAGGCAATTAGAAATGCCCTACACCTAAGAGTGCAAATGAGGTAAGAAGTTTTCATGGTTTAGTAAATTTTTATAGAAGGTGATGTAAGCTCCATTGGAGGTTGTAGGCCTAGGATCTTCTTCATCAATGGATTCCTTTGCTTCTTGGAAGATGAATGGCAGTGGAATGGAGAAGGAAGAGAGAGAGGAGACGCCACTTCAAGGAGAAGATGAGTCTAGAAGAAGCTCACCACCATAGGAGGCCATGGATAAGAGCTTAGAGGAAGAAGAAGATGAATGAAGGGAGAGGGAGAGAAGAGCACGAAATTTTGTGCTCTAAAAGAGCTCTGAAATCTGAAGTTTAATATTCAAATGATCAAATTTGAAAAAAAAATGCACACACATAACCTCTATTTATAGCCTAAGTGTCACACAAAATTGGAGGGAAATTTGAATTTCAATTCAAATTTCACTTGAATTTGAAATTGAATTTGTGGAGCCAAACTTTGGAGCCAAAATTTCACTAATTATGATTAGTGAATTTTAGTTATGGTTCAACCCACTAATTCAAGATCAATTTCAAGATTCTCCACTAAGTGTGCTTAGGTGTCATGAGGCATGTAAAGCATGAAGGACATGCACAAAGTGTGACTATATGTTGTGGCAATGGGGTGTAGTAAGCAAATGCTCACCTCCCCCTCTAAAATTTAATTGGATTGGGCTTCTACCAATTCAATTAAATTTATTTCTAACCACACACATCAAATATTCACTTAGTGCATGTTAAATTACAAAACTACCCCTAATACAAAAACTAGTCTAGGTGCCCTAAAATACAAGGGCTGAAAAATCCTATATTTCTAGGGTACCCTACCTATAATATGGAGCCCTAAATACAAGGACCAAATATAATGACATCCTAGTCTATTATTTACAAAGATAATTGGACCCAACCTTGACCCATGGGCTCAAAAATCTACCCTAAGGTTCATGAGAACCCTAGGAACTTCTTCAGCAGCTCTAGCCCAATCCTTTTGGAGCCTCTTGCTCATGGCTCTAGTGACTGGTCCCTTCCTAGGGAGGATTGCATCATCCCCTTCCCCTTGAAGAGGATTTGACCTCAAATCTGTTAGTTCCTCCTCCTTAATATCAGCTCCACCTGCAAAAGGAATTAAATCAGAAATGTTAAAAGTGGTGCTGACTCCATACTCTTCTAGGAGGTCCAACCTATAGGCATTGTTATTGATCCTCTCCAAAACCTGAAAAGGTCCATCCCCTTTAGGGCTAAGCTTGGATTTCCTTTTAGTAGGGAATCTATCCTTCCTAAGATAGAGCCAAACCCAGTCACCCTCATTAAGAACTAGCTCTTTTCTTCCTCTATTGCCTTTAGTTGAATACACCTTTGTTTGGTTCTCTATTTGGTTCTTAACCCTATCATGCAACTTCTTTACAAACTCTGACCTAGATTCCCCTTCTTTATGTATAAAAGAAGTGTCCAGTGGGAGGGGAATGAGGTCTAACAGTGTTAGGGGATTGAACCCATAGACAACCTTAAAAGGGGACTGCTTGGTGGTTCTATGAACCCCCCTGTTGTAGGCAAATTCTACATGAGGAAGATGCTCATCCCAAGACTTATGGTTGCCTTGCAGAAGAGCCCTTAAAAGGGTGGATAAAGACCTATTCACTACCTCTGTTTGCCCGTCAGTTTATGGATGACAAGTGGTAGAGAAAAGAAGTTTAGTTCCTAGCTTAGCCCATAAGGTTTTCCAAAAGTGGCTAAGGAACTTAGCATCTCTATCTAACACAATAGTCCTAGGCAAACCATGGAGTCTCACAACTTCCCTGAAAAATAGTTTTGAGATGTGGGAAGCATCATCCACCTTGTGGCATGGTATAAAGTGTGCCATCTTGCTAAACCTATCCACTGCCACAAAGATAGAGTCTACACCTCTTTGGGTTCTAGGAAGCCCAAGGACAAAGTCCATACTAATGTCTACCTAAGGTGTAGATGGGATGGGTAAGGGTGTGTATAGCCCATGAGGCATCATCCTAGACTTGGCTTGTAAACAAGCCATACACCTAGTGCAATGCTTATGGACATCATTCTTCATATGGGGCCAATAAAACTTTTCTTTGAGTAAGACAAGGGTCTTGTCTATCCCAAAGTGGCCCATGAGCCCACCCTCATGGCTCTCTTTCACAAGTAATTTCCTAATGGATCCTTGGGGTATGCAAAGCTTTCCCTCTTTGAACAAATACCCCTCAACCAAATAGAATCCATCTTGGGCCTTTTTCCCACAACTCTCGTAAATGGGAGAGAAATGTTCATCTGAAGCATACAAGTCCCTAATATTATCAAATCTTAAAATTTGAGATCCTAGGGAGCAAAACAATGTGTGTCTCTTAGAGAGGGCATCAGCTACTACAATTGTTTTTCCCTTTTTGCATTTGATAACATATGGAAATTGCTCTAGGTACTCTACCTATTTTGCATGCCTCTTGTTTAACTTGCTTTGCCCTCTAATGTACTTAAGTGATTGATGATCACTATGAATGACAAATTCCTTGGAAACAAGGTAATGTTCCCAAGTTTGGAGGGCTCTTATTAAGGCATAAAGCTCTTTATCATAGGTGGGGTAGTTGAGGGTGGCACTATGAATTTTTTCACTAAAATAAGCAATAGGGTGCCCACCTTGTAACAATACAACTCCAACTTCCACTCCAGAGGCATCACATTCTAGCTCAAAAGTTTTAGAAATGTCAGGAAGAGCTAGAACAGGTGCCTTAGTAAGCTTTTCTTTGAGCAAAGCAGAGGCTTGCTCTTGTTTTTCACCCCAGGTAAATGCCACATTCTTCTTCACTAGCTCATTGAGAGGTGATTCAATTGTAGAGAAATTAGGAACGAACCTTCTATAGAAGCTTGCTAACCCATGGAAGCTCCTAATATCTCCCACACTTTTTGGGGTGGGCCATTCTTGGATGGCCTTGATTTTCTCAGGGTCCACTTGGACCCCATTTCTACCAACTACAAAACCTAAGAAAACTATATTATCTACACAAAAGGTACACTTCTCTATATTTGCATAGAGGGTGTTTTTCCTAAGGACTGAAAGAACTTGCTTGAGATGTCCTAAGTGATCATATAGGCTCCTATTGTACACTAAAATATCATCAAAATAAACAACTACAAATCTACCTATGAAATCCATTAAGACATGATGCATAAGCCTCATAAATGTGCTTGATGCATTAGTGAGCCTAAAAGGCATCACTAACCATTCATACAAACCAAATTTGGTATTGAAAGCGGTTTTCCACTCATCACCCTTTTTCATCCTGATTTGGTGATAACCACTTTTAAGATCAATTTTTGAAAAGATATTGGCACCATGCAACTCATCAAGCAAATCATCAAGTCTAGGAATGGGGTGCCTATACTTTACAGTGATGTTGTTGATGGCCCTGCAATTTGTACACATTCTCCACGTACCATCCTTTTTGGGCACCAACAACACTGGCACAGCACATGGGCTTAGGCTCTCTTGGACCCAGCCTTTCTCCAACAATTCTTTAACCTGAGACTCTATCTCCTTAGTCTCCTGAGGGTTAGTCCTATAGGCTGGCCTATTAGGAAGGCTTGCTTTTGGGACTAAATCTATTTGGTGTTCTATTCCCCTTAAAGGAGGTAGCCCAAGGGGTATCTCTTTGGGAAATATATCACCAAATTCATGTAAGAGTTCTTGGACCTTTGTGGGTAAGGTCTCAAATGTAGGAATTGTGGCAGTGCTAAGGGATGTTTCCCTTGATAGGATAAGGTAGAATGATTGTTGAAGAAGGAGTGCTCTTTTAATATCACCTTTTGTTGCAAAATGATTTTCCTTCTTAACAATCTTCTTGGAGGAATCCTTTTCCTCCTTTTCCTTCCCCTTGGCCTTTGAAGACAAGGCCTTACTATCCTTCTTTTTCTTTTGTTTTTCTATTTTTTCTTCCTCATCCCTTTTATCTTTCATAGTTAGTTGATCTTTGGCCACCTGTGAAGGTGTTTGAGGATGCAATACAAATTTAATGCCAAGATGGGTGAGGGTAATTTCATTAGTTAGGCCATTGTAAATGATCTTCCTATCAAATTGCCATGGCCTTCCTAAAAGAATATGTCATGCCTCCATGGGAACTATATCACAATTAACTTCATCCTTATATGTCCCAATCGAGAAAGATACCTTCACTTGTTGGTTAACTATCATTTTCCCTTGCTCATTGAGCCATTGAAGTTTATAAGGTTTTGGGTGGGCAATGATAGTGAGGTTCAACTTGGAAACTAATCTTGTGCTACAACAATTGCAACAAGATCCACTATCCACAATGAGAGAACAATTTTTATCTAAAATTTTGCATCTTGTATGAAAGATGGTCTCTCTTTGGGATTGAGATAGATCACAAGATTGACCTCCAAGGAGACTTCTAACCATTAAGAGGTCACCTTCTTCATGGGGGTAGACTTCCTCACTAGACTCTTCACCCCTTACTTTATCTTCACTTCCACTAGAGGAAGGGCAAGAAGTAGTCTCCTCTTGACTACTATAAATGTATTGACCCCTCATGATCATGGTTTTCTTTGTGGGGCATTGAGAGGAAATGTGACCTCTTCCAAGACATTTGAAGCATTTAATGTTGCTAGTCCTTTCTTGGGAACTAGTCTTAGGGGTGTATTTCTCTATTGTCTTACCCTTATCTTCCTTGGGTTTTGAAGGTGCAGCCCCCAAAATTCCATAGGCTTGGTCCTTCCTTGGATAAGAGTGAGAGCCATACGATTTTGAAGAAGGCTTTCTTTTAAGTTGTTGCTCCACTCTTATACAAAGTTGGACTAGTTCATCTAGGTCCCTATATGGAAGGATTTCAACCTTGTCCCTCACTTCCATATTAAGCCCACTAAGGAACCTTGCTATGCTTGTTCTTTCCTCCTCCCTTAGTCCAGCTCTTAAAAAGAGTAGTTCCATTTGTTGTCTATATTCTTCAACACTCATACTCCCTTGTCTAAGCCTTTGGAGCTTGTCCATAAGCTCTCTTACATAGTAGGATGGAACGTGCCTCTTCCTAAGGGCACTCTTAAGATCATTCTAATACTCTACTGGAGGATCCCCATGAATCCTTCGTTCCCTAACAAGGGATGTCCACCAATAGAGGGCATACCCTAGAAAGCTAAGGGTAGCCAATGGAACTTTTCTCTCTTCGCTAATATGATGGCAAGCAAAGAGTTGTTCAACCTTCATTTCCCAATCTAAGTAGGCCTCAACATTATCTTTTCCATGGAAATATGGGAGGCTAATGTTAACCTCTTGAGGCCTTCTATCCTTTTCTTTTCTTTGGGAGTGATGTTTAGTATGTGAACTATGGCGCCCTCTATAATAGTCGCTAAGTTCTTCACTTAAACTCTTGCAAGAGTCATGACTACTAAAGGAGGCATGTTTTTCTCTTTTCATTTCTTTCATTATTTTTCTTCTTTCTTCCTCTCTTATTTTCTCTCTTTCATCTTGACTTATTTCTTCCACTCTTTTTTTACCTTTTTCTTTTCTCTCTTGTTTTTCTTTACACAACTTAAGGGATCTCAACTCATCTAATATCTTATACAAGGGGTTCTTAGGAGTAGAACCCTCACCATTAACACTAGATGAAGAATGAAGACTCATGTTGGTTACTAAGTTATGATTCTTTCTTGTTGGGGGTTTGAAAACAAAAGGTAAAAGAAACTATGGTTGAAACTAGCCAAAATAAACACTAAAAGAGGTGTGAAAGATAAGGAAAAAACTAATTGGTAAAAGGCAAGCTATCTAGGCGATTTGACGATGGAGGGTAAAGGAAATAAGCTATGAAAGTAAGCAAGAAATTAAAGTGCAAGAAATGCAAACTAGGCGGATCCTAAGAGTGTTTGGATGACCTCATTTAAGGTTCCCAACAAAACACTCACTATCCTAAGGGAAAATTGCCTAAAATTATTACACACAAATGGAAGTAGGATGACCTAGCGGAGGCTCCCAACTTACTTCCAATAAAAGGCCTTTTTGTTACAAAATTTGAAAGCAAAGAAAATTGCCAATTACAAAATTACAAAGAAAAAAGTCCTCAATTGTGGTGGCTATTCTCTCTTTAGTGTTTCACTCAATTTGGAGTGCTTCTTAGTCCAATAGCTCTTAAGGTGGTTGGACCCTTGCTTCTTGACTTAAATTCTTCAAGATATGGCACCAATCCTCCTTCCCAATTCCCTATATGGCAACTCACAAGCAAGGAAACAAAGAGACAAGCAATAACCAAAGACCAAAAAAATGAAATGAAAGTTAAACCAATAGAGTTTTAACAAGACAATTTTTCAAGGATTATTCAACAATTAAAGAAATGAAAAGCACACAAAAGCAAGCTAGGACTCAAAGAGAAACCTAGAATGGCTCTAGAGTAGAGTAGAAAAACTAAAAAAAAGACACAAGAAACCTCTAGTTTTGGCACTTGTATTCACAGTAATTTTCAATTGAAATTTCAGAACTAGGATTGGTATAAAATAGGCACCAATTATAGAACAAATTTTGAGTCAAAACAACAAGCACACTTCCCTTTCACTTTTTTTTCCTGGACACTAATTTTTCTTCCAACTTGTGTGATTTTTCTTATTTTTTCCTTTAATCCAAATCGCTTGGTTATTTTTTCAGAATTTTTTTCCAGATATCTAGAAAATTCAGTAAACATTTCAGCTCAAAAAACGTAGTGACCAATTCTCAGTAATTTATACAAGTTTGTATGTTCAAGCTGCCAACGATTTCAACCTAGAAATCAAGAGTAGTGTTTATGTTGCTTAAGGCTTGGATAGTTACAATCTGTGTTTGCTTATGCTCAATTATCTTGAATAACACAATTCAAGAGAGCTTAAGACTTATTTTGATTCACAAATCCAGCCACAACTCAGCACCACAACTCAACTTCATCATAGGCATCATGTAGGAAACTTAGAAAACAAAAAAAAAAGTTCAACAAGAAGACTACTTCTAGGAATTGATTTAGAACATGTTATGAACTAAATAACATGCATGAATTAGACTCAAAATTCAAAAGATAGGCTAAGAATGACAAGAATACATGAACAAATGTATCTAGAATTCAATCAACAAAATAAAAATTCAACACAAACTTAGAACATAATGTGACAATTACTATGACTAAACATGACTCTAAGACAACATGGATTAAGTGATTTACACTTAGATTTTTGTGTTTTTTTTTCTAATTAATATTTTGGAAGAAAATTTGGATCTAAGGTTCAGCACAAGAATATTATGAATGAAAAATGATAGAACCTAAAATCAACACAAAAACATGATTCAAGAGTAGATCTACAAAATTTGAACCATAGAAATGCAAGAACAAGTGTAGATCTAAGATTTAATCGGTTTATTTTTTTTAATCTACCCTAAACAACACCAAACCACAAGACAATGGAGGATATACATGGAGAATAAGATGAAGAACAAGGAATTAAAGAGAATTCACCGAACAAAAAGATAGAGGAAGCAAAAGAACATCACCTAGATGAAGATGTTCTTGATACCACATGATGTAAGCTCCATTGGAGCTTGTAGGCCTAGGATCTTCCTCATCAATGGATTCCTTTGCTTCTTGGAAGATGAATGGCAGTGGAATGGAGAAGGAAGAGAGAGAGGAGACGCCACTTCAAGGAGAAGATGAGTCTAGAAGAAGCTCACCACCATAGGAGGCCATGGATAAGAGCTTAGAGGAAGAAGGAGATGAATGAAGGGAGAGGGAGAGAAGAGCACGAAATTTTGTGCTCTAAAAGAGCTCTGAAATCTGAAGTTTAAAATTCAAATGATCAAAGTTGAAAAAAATGCACACACATGACCTCTATTTATAGCCTAAGTGTCACAAAATTGGAGGGAAATTTGAATTTCAATTCAAATTTGAAATTGAATTTGTGGAGCTTAGTGCATGTGAAATTACAAAATATCACTAATTATGATTAGTGAATTTGAAATTGAAATTTGAAATTGAATTTGTGGAGCCAAAATATCACTAATTATGATTAGTGAATTTTAGTTATGGTTCATCCCACTAATCCAAGATCAATTCCAAGATTCTCCACTAAGTATGCTTAGGTGTCATGAGGCATGTAAAGCATGAAGGACATGCACAAAGTGTGACTATATGATGTGGCAATGGGGTGTAGTAAGCAAATGCTCACCTCCCCCTCTAAAATTTAATTGGATTAGGCTTCTACCAATTCAATTAAATTTATTTCCAACCACACACATCAAATATTCACTTAGTGCATGTGAAATTACAAAACTACCCCTAATACAAAAACTAGTCTAGGTGCCCTAAAATACAAGGGCTGAAAAATCCTATATTTCTAGGGTACCCTACCTACAATATGGAGCCCCAAATACAAGGACCAAATATAATGACATCCTAGTCTAATATGTACAAAGATAATTGGACCCAACCTTGGCCCACGGGCTCATAAATCTACCCTGAAGTTCATGAGAACCCTAGGGCCTTCTTCAGCAGCTCTAGCCCAATCCTCTTGGAGCCTCTTGCTCATGGCTCTAGTGACTGGTCCCTTCCTAGGGAGGATTGCATCAGAAGGCTTGTGAAGAACTTTAGTTCTATTGTTACACCTTTGAATGAACTTGTTAAAAAGAATTTAATTTGTTGAAAGATAAGCTTATTAATGCACTTTTGCTTTATTTGCCCAATTTTGATAAAGCTTTTAAAATCAAATGTGATGCTTCTGGTGTTGGAATAGGGGTTGTGTTGATGGAGGACTCTAAACCAATTGCATACTTTAGTGAAAAACGTAGTGGAGCAACATTGAATTATCCTACACATGACAATGAGTTGTATGCTATGGCAAGAACTTCACAAAATCAGCACTACTTGTGGCCAAGGGAGTTCATAATTCATTATGACCATCAAAGTTTGAAGTTTTCGAAAACTCAAGGCAATTTGCAAAAGATACATGCCAAGTGGTTCAACTTCATTGAGATGTTTCAATATATGATCAAGTACAAGAATGGTAAGAAAAATGTTGTGGCCAATGCATTGTCCAGAAGGTATTCATTTATATGTCAATGATTCTAATTTTGGGCAAGTATGGGATTCTTGTTCTAAACATGCTTTTGAGGGCTATTATAGGTATGATGGGGTTCTTGAGTAAGAACAATAAGATTTGGGTGCCTCTTTGTTCCTTGTGTGAAATGTAAGTTAAGGGAACTCATGTAGTGGATTGATGGGACATTTTGGAATTTTGCATGAGCATTTTTATTGGCCTAACATGAAACATGACATGTAATATGTTTGTAATAAGCTTGATCTTGAACTAATCTTGAAGCAATGCTTAACCTTTGAATGTTTGTTGAAGTAATCTAGAAAGCAACCTTGTTTGATTATTCTTTGGCATCATCAAAATCATGTATTCATACATTCACATTCTCCCTTTTTTTTATGATGACAATCATTATCAAGTGAATTCTTTTCGACATCATCAAAACCTGCATGATTCACATTCTCCCCCTTTTTGAAGATGACAACCATCTGTAGGTTAGGAGTAAAAACAAAAGAATATCTACTTGTATAGTTTACTCCCCCTTGATTTTGCAATGATTGCTTATATGAAACAGTTGAAGATTGCATATATTTCATATATAAAAAGTTGTCTCATAAACCCTTACTATCTTATCTTTTATCTATCTCTCCCCCTTTGTCAACATCAAAAACAAATCATGAGCAGAGAGGAGAAAAACCTTCAACAATTTATAATGAATTAAAAGAGTAGAGAATGCCATACTGTTCAAGTATCATTTCATGGCCTAAAAGAAAATGATACCACTTGTTGGAATATATGAGAATCAAATGATACCAAAAGGCCTTTTTCACATAATTGATAAATACTTAATAAATTATGCTTAAGACCATCAATAAGTAAAACATTTTTGTGGAGGTAGAGCGATTCATACCTATTTTTCCAACTCCAACAATTTTACCTTTGTTGTTGTCTCCATAGATCACATGTTTACTATTTTTGGGAGAAATATGAATAAACTTTGATGCATCTCCCGCCATGTGTTTGGAGCAGCCACTATCAATGTATCAACTTTGCTTCAAGGAGTCCATCATTCATATAATCATATTTTGATTTTGGTACCCAAATTTTCTTGGGTTCTTGTATGTTAGTTTAGAGTAAGGATCCTTTTGGAACCCATACCATTTTTCCAATGGTACTACCATTCTTTCTAATATAACATGTTGATGTACTATGATCATTCTTACCACAGTAAAAGCATGTTAACAAGAGAGAACTAGTCTTTTGAGTTGAGGCAAAGAAATTTTTATGCATCTTTTGTTGATTTTCAGGATTATATCCTAATCCAGCTTCATCAAAAACACATCTTTGTTTGCCAAATATAATATCTAAATTATTTTTACCAAGACTAAATTTGGCAGGAGCAATTTTTAAATCTTCAATTTCTTCTTTGAATTTATCACAACATTCACATGAATGAGATGCTTTATTGTTTTCTTGTATTAAGCATTTTGTAGAAAATTGATTTTTATCTACTAATTTTAAAATTTTAACTTCAGATTTAAGATTTTCTAACTCTAAATTTAATTTCAAATTTTCCTTTTCTAAACTTGAAATAGTTTTATTAGAATATAAAACTAATTTGGCAAGTTTGACAGATTCTTTATGCAAATCATTGAATGCATCTTGAAGTTCATCAAAAGAAATAGACAAGTCATAGTTAGAAGGCATTACCTCTTCTCCGCTTTCATAGTCTTTCACCATGAGACACAGATATATGATTTCATTTTCTGAACCACATGAAGAATCCATGTCATTATCTTGCCAAGTGATGTATGCTTTCTTTTCTTTCTTTTCTTTGAAATTCCTCTTATCGGATTTTTTCATTCTTCTTTTAAAGACAAGGCAATCGAATCTCATGTGCCCAGGTTGATTGCATTCATAGCATTTTGGGGCTAAAGAGGAATCTTTTCCTTTCTTCTTTGGATTGATGTTTGATTTATTTTTATTTCTTTTGTTTCTCATAAACTTATTGAATCTCTTCACAAAAAATTTGAAATCATCATCTTCTTCTATTTCATTCAAGTCCTCTTTGTCACTTTCTTCTTGAATAGAAGATGATAAGGCTCTGAGTGAAATTCCTTTATTTTTTTTGTCATTCTCTTCATGTTGATGGAGTCTCATAAGTTCCATTTCATGTTCCTGAAGCTTTCCAAAATGAGTTGCAAGAGACATGTTAGTAAGATCTCTTGATTCTGCAATTGTTGTTACTTTTGGTTGTCATTGCCTGCTTAAACATCTCAACACTTTGTTAATTAGATCTTCATTAGGAAATATTTTTCCCAATGATGCAAGATGATTAACAATATTAGTAAATCTCTTTTGCATATCTTGTATGGTCTCATATTGATTCATTCTAAATAGTTCATATTCATGTGTGAGAGTGTTTATTCTTGATCTCTTGACATCAGTTGTGCCTTCATGGGTTACTTGTAATGTATCCCACATTTCTTTTACATTTTTACAATTGGAAACTCTAAAATATTCATCCATGCCTAATGCAGAAGTGATTATATTTTTGGCCTTTTAATTGTATTGAGCCTTCTTTTTTCATCATCATCCCATTCTTCTCTATGTTTTTCTATAGTTGCATTTCCCACTACCATTGTAGGAATGAAGGGACCAATTTCAATGGCTTCCCATATATTTAAATCTATGGCTTCTATAAAGATCTGCATTTAGGTTTTTCAATAGTGATAACCTTCGCCATTGAAAACAAGAGGCCTATTAATAGAATTTTCCTCAGGAAATGGAAAGTTAGATGAAGCCATAATTATTCTTGAAGTTTTTAAACTTTAGAAAAGAATCCTACTCTGATACCACTTGTTGGACAAGTGGTCTCAATAACTTAAAAGGGGGGTGAATTAAGTTTCAGAATTTCCCACTAACAAACTTTTAACCCCCCTTCTAAATGATAGGCCCAAAATGCAGAAGAAGAAGAAGAAGAAACAATCAATTTAATAATGTTCTTTAAACGTGCAAGACAAAATTGATTGCAATAAAATAAATAAGATAAGGGAAGAGATAATTGCAAACTCAATTTATACTGGTTTGGCCACTTCTCGTGCCTACGTTTAGTTCTTAAGAAACCCACTTAAGAATTTCCACTATCTCTACAAATCCTTTACAGACTTTGAACACACCTTAGGATCTCTCACCCTTGTGTTCAAAGATTCTCCAAGAGACAACCCGTCTCTTGATTACAATTCTCACAATACAAGAGAAAACCAGTCTCTTGATTACAACTGACTTTCTGAGATGAACAGAAAGATTTCTCTCCTTTAGAATGGATGATACAAATTGAAGTTCCTAGAGGATTTTCTCTTTTTTAGAGATGATAATACAATTTGAAGTTCCTGGATGAATTCTCAATAGATTTACAAGTGTTTGCCCAAGAGTTGTTGAGAAAGCATTTGGCAATTAAGTTCTCTTAGAATATTTCTCTCTTACTTTTCGAAGTCAGACACACATATATATAGGTCCTTCGTGCCTTTTCAAAATGGTTTGAAGAGATGTGTCTTTTCAACAAGTTTTATCTGAAATTCTTTATTGGTAATTGATTATAGGTTTCCGGTAATTGATTATATAGTTATTGTCGCAACCTACCCTTCGGCGGGAGGGCGACGCGTGACTCGCGGGATGCGTGTTCCACGAAAGGAATACGCGCGGAGTCGCCAGCAACGTTTATTTAAGGAAAACGTCGGAAAAACCGGAAAAGACGCGATCTACGAACTTTTAAGTGAAAGGTTCGGGAGTTGTATTTACGCACGGGGAAGGTATTAGCACCCCACACGTCCGTCACAAGGGACGACAGCCTTTAATCGAATGTGCAAACATGACTTTGATTTTTACGTTCCCTTTTACGTCTTTATATCCTTTATACCCTTTTTATATTTTTTCTCTTTTTGTGGTCGGCAAGGGTGTTTCCCTTTGCTCCTACGTATTCCTCAATTGCGATGAGGAAATCAGACCTACGTAGTTCTTTCTTATGCGTGAATCAAGTGATTCTTTTTTACTTGAAAGGTGATCATTTTAAGGCGTTGGACCTTAAAAATGATCCATTTTACTTAGTAAGAAATTGAAATAATAAACTTTCAAAAAAACCTATTTTTGTGGACGAGCTTGACTAGGCGAATTGATTTTAGCCTTAGTTTCACTTTAGTTATTAGTCAATTCGATTAAGAATGAGAAATCCCAAAGAGAAAACGTTCGATTGATTTTTCGCTTTACTTTACTAAAAAATATTTTTTTGATTATTATATTATTATTTTACCTCTTTTTTGATTTCCAACGTGGTTACGGCACGACCGAACGGTCGGAATTCATTTTAACCGAAATTAACGGATGACACAATTTAAATGATCGATGAAAATTTATTTTATTTTTAGGTTAAGCGAGAAATGACTTAAATAAAATGGTTTAAGCACGTCAAAAGGGGGTATAAAAAGTGAATGAAACGAGAATAAAAATACATGAAACCAAATGTGGACCACCACGGGTACATAGGATGAATTGAAAAGCTTGGTTTGAGGTACTTACCCGTTGAAGACTGAAGAACGATGAAGAACGAATGAAGAACGTCGAAGAACGGTCGAAAACCTTCGCGAAATCACTCACGGAAATGTTACGGAAACGTTACGGAAGCGCCTCGGCTTGGATTTTCTTCACGGAAACAATTTTCCTAAGCAAATTCGAAAGAGAGAGAAGTGCCTAAGGGGCTGAACCCTTTTCTACTTCACTTCTCCCCCTATTTATAGAAAATTAGGGGAGAAGCTTGCCACCCAGCTCGTCCAGGCGAGCAGGGTTGCTTCCTCCAGAAGCAACAGCCTTCTGGAGGAATCTTCTGGAGGGCCCAAGTGGGCCTGGTTGCTATTTGCACCCCCATTTTTACTAAATACACCCCCTGCCCCTTTTTTGGTGATTCTTTTTTCGTAAAGTTACGGAAACTTACGGATTTCGCAACGATACTTGTTTTCTTTCCGTAATGTTACGGAACCTTGCGGATTACATAATCATCCCCCTTTTGACTTACGAAAGGTTACGGAACCTCACTAATTGTGCAACGATGCTTCCTTTTGATTTCCGGTGCGTCACGGAACCTTACGGATTGTGCATCAATACCTTCTTTTGATTTCCAGCATGTCTTGGAACTTCACAAATTGCCTAATGATGGGTGCCAAGCACCTCACAAAGACCAAACAAAAGTTACATGTCATCAAGCAAAGGTCCCCGGACGAAATTAGGGTATGACAGTTGCCCCTCTTTACTTGTCTTTTATTGGAGATAAAAGGGAAGTAAAGATAAGACACTAATTTCGTTCCTCTCGGTTGACGAGAGTCGCGGGTGATCATAAAATACCTCCGCATGTAAATGACTTGATGTCCCCAGGGGACAAAAGGTGCAGAAGACGATGTCAGTCTCTGCATGCTATCAAGCGTTCTGTCTTACAGATAGCAAAAGAATGTTTATACGGATAACCACTCGGGCATTTCCGCCCGTCAGCGTGACTCAAATGTCAGTATGACAGATCTTGTGAGCACGGAAGATGATGCAAATCTCTGCGTGTCAACGAGCTTGTCGGCCGCGATTGACGAAGGACGCAGAATGACCATAATTTGTCTCTGCGTGCCATCGGAAACAACTGTGTCTGAATGGCAAAAAGGTGTGCGGAATGACCATAATTTGTCTCCGCATGTCATCGGGCCTGCCGCCTCTGGATAACAAAAGGGCGCAGAATGACCATAATTTGTCTCTGCGTGCCATCGGACACAACTGTGCCTGAATGGCAAAAAGGTGTGCGGAATGACCATAATTTGTCTCCGCATGTCATCGGGCCCGCCGCCTCTGGATGACAAAAGGGCGCAGAATGACCATAATTTGTCTCTGCGTGCCATCGGACACAATTGTGTCTGAATGGCAAAAAGGTGCGCGGAATGACCATAATTTGTCTCCGCATGTCATCGGGCCCGCCGCCTCTAGATGACAAAAGGGCGCAGAATGACCATAATTTGTCTCTGCGTGCCATCGGACACAACTGTGTCTGAATGGCAAAAAGGTGCGCGGAATGACCATAATTTGTCTCCGCATGTCATCGGGCCCGCCGCCTCTGGATGACAAAAGGGCGCAGAATGACCATAATTTGTCTCTGCGTGCCATCGGACACAACTATGTCTGAATGGCAAAAAGGTGTGCAGAATGACCATAATTTGTCTCCGCATGTCATCGGGCCCGCCGCCTCTGGATGACAAAAGGGCGCAGAATGACCATAATTTGTCTCTGCGTGCCATTGGACACAACTGTGTTTGAATGGCAAAAAGGTGTGCGGAATGACCATAATTTGTCTCCGCATGTCACATGACCTCAGGGTCAGTATGACAGAGATTGTGGGGCGGCCGACAAAAGCAAGGCTCTTGCTCCTACGTATCCTCAATGAGGAACTCAGACCTACGTAGTTCTAGATAACTTGTGAGACTTGAAAAAGTCTCCACCAGAAAATGCTGACACCTCCGGAAAGGGCGCAGATGACCACATTGGCCTCCGCTCGTCAATCACACTTGGGGTTACTGAATGACGAGGTGAGGATGACCGTAAGGTGTCTCCGCGGGCTACCAGCTTTTGGGTCATGGTAACAAAAAGCGGTGCGGTCGACAAAAGCGAGGCTCCTGCTCCTACGTATCCTCCAATGAGGAACTCAGACCTACGTAGTTCTGGATAACTTGTGAGACTAGAAATAGTCTCGATGTTTTCTTCGCTAAAATGCGAACGTGCTTTAGTAAAGAGATAAAACTTCCAACTAATCAGATCAACATATGCTTTTCGGACAAAAAATAATGTGTCTACCGGGGAAGGAGAATCTGCTGATGAAATTTTCTCATAACCACAAATGAGATTTTGGATGTTTAGCATTTCGTTTCTAAATGACCATTTAGAGGAAACACCGGGTTCGACCAAAATAGAAGAAAATCACTCAAAGTGTATCAATCTCGCACAGGTAAGTGTTTCATCCTAATTCCGAAGCATAGATATGTCACGACTTGACTTTGCAAATTATTTCCTATCAAATCAAAAATTACATGCGTGATCATGGATCAATAGGACTTCCCTTGGGAATGGGTTCTTTTGGTGGGTTTTTCGGCTTTTGTGTGTTTTTGGCCTTTTCCTTTTCTGTTTTTGTTTTGCGCGAGGCAAGCAAGTCGCCGACGCACAGGATTTTGGTTGGTAATCAAAGGGAGAAGACCACTTTCAGGTCGTGGTTTTCTTTCCTTTTTTGTTTATTTGGTGACAATTCTGTACTGTTCAGATATTGTCTGGTCCAAAGACCTTTCTGCACATCTCTTCTGATTTCTTTCGATCCTTGATCAGGAGCTTTCTTTCCTTCCTTTTACTTTCTCCCATTCTTTGGTTGGGAATTTTCTTTCTTTTCTTTTCGCTTTCTCCCACTCTTTGATTGGGAATTTCCTTTCCTCTTTTTTTTCTTTGATTGGAAATTTTCCTTCTCTTCTTTTTTTGCTTCCGAGGGTAAGGATTGACATTCTCACCCTAGGTCAAGGTTTATGGTGAGTTAGGATTTTGGCTCAAGGCTCGTAGAACGGCTAGACATGATACATGTCAGGGTTTGGTTTGGTTCAAGGATAAAAAGGGATGCCCCATATTATTTCCATGACACAAAATGCAAAAATGATGATTTGGAAACTTTATGCAAAACTGGTCATGTATGCACCTATGTGGACACTCAAGTGTCAAATTTTTATGGTCATGTGATGCTAGGGCTTAGGATTCATTTCCTCTATTTTAGTCGACCCAATGTTTCCAGAATATGTTCTTTTATCCATTTGTGCATTCATCCGAGTCCATTTTGGGCGTCCGGGGACATTTCACAGCGTTCACCCTTCGGGTGTACACACATTTTTTCAAAAACTAGCTATGATCGGCGAATTTTCCTTTCAATCAAAAGTCGGAAATCATCTCTTTCAAAAACATGTTGGTTCTTTATCTTCTATTTTCCTTCTTTTTCTCCTTACTTGCTCTCTCTTTCCTCCCTTTTTTATTATTTTTATCATGATTTTTGTTTGTTTTATTTTTTTGGACGATGTTCCTAAACGAAAAACTCTACACGGTTCCAGAATTTCAAACATCATTGATAGTAATGATATAAACACTAACGCAACAATCCAAACAAAAATGTATGCGCTGTACAAATGACAATCGAAACAACAAAAACAAACATTAGTCTCTCATAACATAAAAATGATAAAAGAAATATGAAAGAAAACATGAATCTGGGGATCTCCCAGTCATGTAGCTCCACTCCCTCCCAAGAAGTCAAGCAAATCGGCCATCTCCTCGTCCTCGTGGGCCTCCTCTCCATCGCCGGGAGCCTCTGGGGGCGCCTCTCCTGCTTGGGCCTCGGGCCATGCGACCTCTGCCCTGAACTGGTCTGGAGTAGGGCATGAAAAAGAAGCGAAGCCCTGACTCTGCATGCTGAGGCTCAGCTGGTAAAGACAATCATGGGTCTGTACATGTGCCCGGTGGTTGGCTGCCTGCTCGCGAACCAAATGCCGCAAATACCGCTCCGTATCAAACGATCCAGCTTGGCCAGCCTGATAAGGTGGCGGCGCGTCTGCGGCCTGCGGAGCATCCCCCTGAGCCTGTCTCTGGGTGCAGTACTTCTCAATAAAAGCCCGGGTGATGGGCGACTGAATCACCTTGGTAGGTGCCACGGGGACTCCGAACGACTGGCAGAGTCCTGTGATCAGTGCGGGAAATCCCAGGGCCCTATTGGACTTATCTGGATCCAAAGGGTGCCTGGTAGGTGCCATACCTGCAAAGATATAGATGGCATCAGCGATTAACTGAGCCACATGGATGCTCATCCGCGTCAGGATGGCGTACACCAGCTGACACTTTGGCAGGGGGAGGTCGGAATTATGATCGGTGGGCAGGATGTTGCTGAGCAGCAAAGTCATCCATATTTGAGTCAGGGTGGTCATGTTGGTGCGCATGATCCGCACCCGTCTTCCGGCAGCAGTCCGGGCAAAATCTTGCCCCGGTATACATAGCAACTAAGCGATGGCCTCCTCATCGAACCCATTACACCGGTTCCTCCTCTGGCCATACTCGCACTCCTGGCCCTCTTCCAGCACTAACGAATATCCCAGGAGTTGGCCGATAGCATCTGCATCAAACGGGATCCACTGACCCCTCACCCAGGACCTCATGTCACGCACGCCCTCCTCTGTTGGCCAAGCATTGGCATAAAATTCGAGGACTATTTCTGGATCGAACTTGGCCATGGGGGTAACCAGTGATGCCCACCGCCGGCGACCTATTTCTTCCTGGAAATCGGTATACTCATCGTCCCTGAGCTGGACGCGTTGCTCCCGGAAAAATGACCATCCCTTGATGGCCTCGAAGCGCTGCTGGTGTACAGTGCTCCTAAAGCGGTGACTGTCATACTCAGGAGCGGAACTAGTTCCTTCGGTCGCCTTATCCTTCCTGGACCTCTTTGAGGCAAGCTTCCTCGGGGCCATTTCCTGCGAAGGCAAACATTTGGAAAGTTAGTTTTACCAAGAAATGCTACTCTTAAAACAAAAATGGCATACAACCTCCTCCAATAAACACAAACATCAATGTAAATTTAGAGCAAACTCATGCACATACTTCCTTACGAATATTCACTCGCACAAGATATTCTTCTAATTAAGAAAAATGCACCCATGCACAATCAAGGCACCTTCGTTACCTAGATCACTTATATGTACTTCCAAGGCATATTTGCTACCTACATCACATGCATTTCCTTTGCTAAATTTACATACGTGCATACTCAAAGCACTTTGGCTATCAAAAATTGCATACGTGCACATTCTGGTATTTCTAATACCTATACATACACAAACTTCATGATGAATCTTGGCTACCTACACAATAAGGTGCTACATTTCATGCTTTATTCAAGTGTTTTTGCTACCTAAAGCCGCATGCAAATTCAAGTATATTTTCTTTTGTTGACTAAAATGGCATTCAAATTAAAAAGTATCTCTGTAAGGTATTTTCTTTACATAAAATGCAACATATATATATTTTTTGTGAGACATTTTGACTACCAAAAATTACATGTACATACATCCAAGTATTTTGCTACCACGCCCCAAAGTGTAGATTGCCAAAGGTATTTTGCTACCTATTCTAAACCTACACATTTATGATGAACAAAATTCCTAAACATCTAGGCGTAGGGAAATTATTGTAGCGTGGCTCATAGCTGATTGCTGGCCAAAAAGGGTAACTTTACCCAATATGCACCCACTCTTGTGTTCTCTTGCATAAAAAACTTTGGTTCCTAGGCCTAGTATATATGGGGGGCAATTACTCTAGCCCTTACGAAACCGAATACATGCCCCCAAAAAATAGAAAACATGTGCAGACCTAATTGTCCCATAGGTTGTTTCCCTACAAAAATCACGCGCTAATGCCATTGAGGCATTTCACCGAACACTTGGCGGGCGCGCGTTTAGGCATCAATAGCAAGAGAACGGGGACAATGTGGCATGTCCCATTGCTTCAAAATGCATTATAGGCCTAGGGCCATCTCATACAAACCCCCAATTCAACCTAATCAGGCAAGAAAACAAACCAAAATTGCCCCACATATTTGAGCACATTCCCACAATTTAGAGCACCAGAAGGAGATCAAAATACACCAATGAAAAGCTAGAAAGCTTAGGGATGGAATACTTACTTGTTGGTGATGAATAAAAGCGCAAAACGGAATCGAAAAATGCGAAAAGTAGAGATCCTAGGGCTGCAAACTCGTAAATTCCGTGGGTATGGCTTTTGAATGGGGGGAAAAGAAGTTTTTGAATGCAAAAACGTCCCCCTTTCTTCGTTTTTTATATTTTGGTGCAGGGGTTGCTCGCCCAGGCGAGCTAACCTGCACTTTTTTTTTTTTTGAGAGGAACAGTAACCATGTCCCCTCCTTCCTTATGGATTAGCGTTTTGCCTATTTGAGCCTACTTAATTTAGAATTAGGCGTTAATTACTTAAAAAAACAAACAATGGTAGTAAAATACTGCGAATTCAAAGGATATTGGGCTGCCTTGCGCGACGTTCTCTGCTTATTTAGCGCAGAGAAGGGGCAACGATCGGTCGGTCGTGACCCCATCCCCACTTGCATCCGTCCCTATGTACCTGCAAGTAAGAAACAACAAGGTGTGGCAAATCTTGACCGCGTCGTTGTCTTACCTTGATTGGTTTCTGCTGTTCTAGCTTTGTCTCTACCCCAGAAGGTAGCTCAAGATGATCCTGCCCCTGTTTTACCACAACAATATGCATGCGTATGCGTATGTATGAATGTTTTCACACTCAGCAAATTTTAGTGAAAGTTGGTTTAGGTTCAATTTAAATTAAGCGCTTGGGGCATCCCATGAACTGAGCGGAAGGGCTCAGGTGATCACAAATTAACGCAAGGTTTGAAACCAACGTGAGGACTAAAACCTCGAATCCACGTTCATTTCTTTAAAAGATTGAAACGAGAGATACAGTAGACGGGGAATCCCTGGGGGAAATCCAGAAAACACATAAAGATAAAGAACATGCAGCGACATCCTTAATTGCCCCAGATTCTAAGCATAATATCGCTTGACGACATCAGAATTCACGGGTGAAGGTGGCTCTTCGCCATCCATGTTGGTAAGGACCAGGGCTCCTCCGGAAAAAGCCCTTTTCACAACAAAAGGCCCTTCGTAGTTTGGGGCCCATTTTCCTCGATTGTCCTTGACAGCATGGGACATTTTCTTTAGCACAAGGTCTCCCTCATGGAACTTGCGCAAGCGTACCTTCTTGTCGAATGCACTCTTCATTCTTTGCTGGTACAAGCGCCCATGACTCATGGCCGTTAAACGCTTACCCTCAATGAGGTTGAGCTGGTCATAGCGCGTTTGAGCCCACTCTGATTCCTTTAATCCGGATTCTGCCAAGATCCTTAATGACGAGACTTCTACCTCAAACGGTAACACAGCCTCCATCCCATATACCAATGAGAACGGCGTTGCCCCAGTTGACGTTCGCACTGAAGTTCAGTAACCGTGTAACGCGAATGGGAGCATCTCGTGCCAATCTCTGTACGACACGGTCATCTTTTGGATAATCTTTTTGATATTCTTATTGGCCGCTTCCACGGCTCCATTCATCTTTGGCCGGTAGGGCGTGGAATTGTGATGCTGGATTTTAAACTCCTCGCACATTTCCCCCATCATCTTGTTATTCAGGTTGGTGCCGTTGTCCGTGATAATCTTCCTTGGCAAACCATATCGGCAGATGATCTCTTTCTTAATGAACCTGACCACCACACCCCTCGTGACATTGGTGTAGGAGGCCGCCTCGACCCACTTGGTAAAATAATCTATCGCTACGAGGATGAAGCGATGACCATTCGAGGCCTTGGGCTCAATAGCCCCGATGACATCTATCCCCCACATGGAGAAAGGCCAAGGGGCGGACATGACATTCAGAGGATGCGGTGGAGCATTGACATTGTCTGCGAACGCTTGACATTTGTGGCATTTCCTTACATGGACACAACAATCACTTTCCATGGTAAGCCAGTAATAACCTGCTCTTAGGATCTTCCTGGCCATAGCATGCCCGTTGGCGTGCGTTCCAAACGAGCCCTCATGGACTTCCTCGATCATGTGATTCGCCTCCCTGGCATCCACGCACCGCAGGAGTGTCATGTCGTGGTTTCTCTTATACAGTATGCTTCCGCTCATGAAGAAGCCGGCCGCCAACCTTCTCAATGTCCTCTTATCATTGTCGGCAATCTCTGGCGGGTATTCTTTGCTTACGACATATCGCTTGATGTCGAAATACCAAGGCTTACCGTCCCATTCCTCTTCTACTTGGCAACAATGCGCGGGATTGCCACGACACCAAAATTCAATGTATGGTAGATCCCCATGCGGCGTTAGTTGGAACATAGACGCCAAAGTAGCAAGCGCATCCGCCATTTGATTTTCCTCGCGGGGAACATGATGGAAGGAGATCTCATCAAAGGTCTTAGCCAATTCCTTGATATAGGCCTTGTAGGGTATCAGCTTGGGATCTCTAGTTTCCCATTCCCCTCTCAGCTGATGGATTACCAACGCTGAGTCGTCGTACACCTTGAGTAGTTTGACATTGGAGTCAATCGCTGCCTGGACGGCCAGGGCACATGCTTCATATTCGGCCATGTTGTTGGTGCAGTCGAATCCTAGCCTGGCTGTGAAAGGTACACATTGATTGTCCGGAGAGACCAATACTGCTCCAACGCCATGGCCTAGAATGTTTGACGCTCCGTCAAACCATACGGTCCATTTGTCCCGATCTTCGTCCAATTTTTCCTCAAACAAGGCCATGATGTCCTCATCTGGGAATTCAGGATGCATGGGCTGATAGTCGTTAAGAGGCTGTTGAGCCAAATAATCTGCTAAGGCGCGTCCTTTTATCGCCTTTTGGGTGACGTAAATTATATCAAACTCAGATAGCAGGACTTGCCACCGGGCGATTCGTCCCGTGAGAGCTGGCTTTTCAAAGATGTACTTAACCGGGTCCATCTTGGATATCAACCAGGTAGTATGGCTCAGCATGTACTGCCTTAGGCGATGGGATGCCCATACTAAAGCACAACACGTTCTTTCGAGCAAGGAGTAATTCATTTCATAGGTCGTGAACTTCTTACTTAGGTAGTAAACAGCGCGCTCTTTCTTTCCGGATTCATCATGTTGCCCCAGCATACACCCCATTGACTCGTCCAAGATTGTCATGTACAAGATGAGAGGCCTTCCAGGTACTGGTGGCATAAGCACAGGGGGATTCATAAGACACTTCTTGATCCTTCCAAAAGCCTTTTGGCAACCCTCATTCCAGCGATCAGTTTGGTTTTTGCGTAAGAGCTTGAACAACAGCTCACAAATGGTGGTGAGCTGCGATATGAATCTGGCAATATAATTCAAGCGTCCCAGGAAACCTCGGACTTGCCTCTCAGTACGGGGTTCCGGCATCTCAAGGATGGCCTTCACCTTTTCGGGGTCTACCTCTATCCCTTTCTGGCTTACGATGAAACCAAGCAATTTCCCTGATTTGACCCCAAAGGTACACTTGGCGGGGTTCAACCTTAATTGATATTTCTTAAGCCTTTCGAACAACTTCCGCAGGTTGACAAGGTGTTCTTCTTCGGATTTAGATTTAGCAATTATTTCATCCACGTAGACCTCGATCTCTCGGTGCATCATATCATGGAATAAAGCTACCATGGCCCGTTGATAAGTTGCCCCGGCATTCTTGAGTCCAAAGGACATCACCTTGTAACAGAATGTTCCCCACAGGGTGACGAAGGTAGTCTTTTCCATATCCTTTGGCGCCATCTTTATCTGATTGTAACCGGAGAAACCGTCCATGAAGGAGAATAAAGCGAAATTGGCCGTATTATCTACGAGGATGTCGATGTGTGGCAAAGGAAAATTTTCCTTGGGACTGGCCCGATTCAGGTCCCGATAATCCACACACATTCGTACTTTCCCATCCTTCTTAGGGACCGGTACAATGTTGGCAACCCATTCTGGGTACCGAGCGACGGCCAGAAAACCAGCGTCAAATTGCTTCTTCACTTCTTCTTTTATCTTCAAGGATGTTTCGGGCTTCATCCTTCTCAGTTTCTGCTTTACCGGGGAACACTCGGGATTTAGAGGTAATCGGTGTTGTACAATGTCAGAACTCAAACCGGGCATATCTTGGTATGACCAAGCAAAGATGTCTTGGTAGTCTCTTTGCAGGATTATTAATTCTTCACGGATAGGTGCGGTAATACCTGTGCCTATCTTTACTTCCCTTTTTCCACTGCCAATTCCCAAGTCTACTAGTTCTGTTTCTTCTTGATGAGGCCCCATTTCTTGGTCCTCATGGGCGACCATCCTTTCTAATTCTAGGGGAAGTCCCACATCCTCGTTCCCTTCATCTTCCGTTTGATTCGTCTTTTGCTCGAAGTTGATAGGCGGGTCCCAGGTATTAGTACCTTCGAGGGACTCGTCATCGGATCTGCCGTTTTAAAAAGTAAAGAAGTAAACATGCAAATGGATGAGAATGGGTAGAGACGTAGGAACAGATGAAGAAAGATCCTTGTATTATAAATTCAAAACAAAAGACACAAAGCCTTAACAAAAGAAAAACTCTAAAGCCTAGGCCCAACTATAGAGTTTCTAAAACCGTAAAGGTTTACATTATGCTCATTGCATAAATGTCGGGGCGTTCCTCCATTCGCCAATTTCCCAGCTGGAAACCAGGAGGGCATGGTCGTACCAAATCCAATGTACTCGGAACATCATCTTCGTATATCGCGACCACTTGACCTTCGTCCCCCAGACCCGCGCTTATAAAGCTTCTACTTATGTGGCAGGGCGGGCTTCCTTCACCTTCTTGTCTCAACCGCGAGCTTTGACTACCACTCTTCCTTCCCGCGATGCTTCTCTTTATATCTTCCTGAGTGGGCTTATAGCCTAAACCATACTTCCCACGATTTCCTTTGGCATTTATCAGGCTAGTTATGCCGCCGTTGTCTTTGCCTAAACCCATCTCGGGTTCGTAACCGTTTCCCAACATAACTCGGGCCATCATTACTGCTGCATCGGACAGGCAAGGCTGCCCAGAGAAGGAGTCCACGGAGGAAATGCTTACCACCTCAAAAGACTGGAAAGCGGTTTCTAATGACTCCTCTGCGGCTTCCACATAAGGCATAGAGGATGGGCAGCTCACCAAGATGTCTTCCTCGCCTGATACGATGACCAGATGCCCTTCCACTACGAATTTCAACTTTTGGTGGAGTGTAGAGGGAACAACTCCCACTGAGTGGATCCACGGATGCCCCAACAGACAGCTGTAGGGGGGGTTAATATCCATTATTTGGAAGGTAACTTGACAGGTGTGAGGGCCTATCTGTACTGGGAGATCGATCTCTCCCCTAACCTCTCGGCAGGTGCCGTCGAAGGCACGAACCACCATTGAACTCGGCTTTAAGTGGGAAGCATTGAATGGTAATTTCTCCAAAGTGCTCTTAGGCATCACGTTTAAACTGGAACCATTATCGATGAGCACTGTTGCTACGATATGGTCCATACACTTGACTGATACGTGCAAAGCTTTATTATGCCCTCTCCCCTCGACGGGGATTTCTTCTTCGGCGAAGGCGAGATAGTTGTTGGCAGTGATATTATTGACCAGCCCTCCGAAACCTTCTACCGAGATATCTTGGGCCACGTGGGCCTCGTTCAAAACCTTCACTAGTAGAGTCCGATGAGGCTCGGAGCTCATGAGTAACTCCAACAGCGAGACCCTGGCCGGGGTTTTGTTGAGCTGTTCGATAACCTTGAATTCGCTCTGCTGAATTATACAGAGGAACTCGCTGGCTTCCTCTAGTGATACCTCCTTTTTACCATCCTTTTTCTCTGGAAGACCTTTTGCCGGAATATCTTTATTCGAAGCGAGGGGTATTTCATCATCTTCTTCCTCCACCACCTTTGCTTTCCCCTTGACATTCGCGGGTTGGACTGGTAGATCCGGGGGTGCAAACACACGACCGCTACGGGTCACACCACTCAGTCCCGTGATATTTGTTACCTTAGCCGACAACGAGCTGACGTCGGTGGCTTCTTCTTCCTTCCCCCGCGGAGGTGTATATCTCCATGGGACTACGTGGCTATTTTGGTATGGGAAAGGAACAGGTTTAGCTGCTAAGGGGTGTCCGGGCTTTTGCGAAGCTGTGCCCTTGGTGAAGTATATCACCAAGGGTTTGGGCTTCGCAACACTGCTCCCATCCGTGGACTGCATGCATATATGCTGCTCCTCTCTTCCTTCACTGCTAACTTCCAGTCGACCTTGATCTATCATTCGCTGTAACAATTCCTCTACTCCCAAACACGTTTCCATGTCATGCCGCTCGCCGGAATGCAGCAAACAGGAATCCTCCTTAGGCCCACTATGAGGAATCACACCTCCCTTTTGTAGGGCCTCAAAGATAAACCTCATAGGGGTTGCCACATCCTTTAAAGGTTTAGACCTGTGCGGCCTATCGGACTCAACGGCGTTAACCGCTCCCCCTCCATGATTGACGAGCGGGTTGGTTTTCACATTGGGCCGATCCTCTTGGAAAGTCAGCCATCCAGCATATATCAAATGTTGGACCTTGTATTTAAAGGCCAAGCATTTTTCAATGGAATGCCCCGGGACACCCCCATGGTACTTGCAAGTTGCGTTAGGGTCATACCACTTTGGGAAAGGGGGTTGGAGGACCTTTTCGGGAGTTACCACGGCCAAATGGTTGGCGATGAGGGACGGCAAGAGGTCTTCGTACGTCATTGGGAGTGGGGTGAATTCTTGAAATGGCCTCGGAGGGAAGTTCCTTGTTGCGTTGGAATTACCGGCCGGGCAAGTTGTGTTCGAAGTTGGAACTTGGGGAGCTTCCCTCTGGGTGGGTGCCTTAGGCTGCACAGGTGCTGAACTAGAGGCGTTCCCGGTATGACCCGAGAAGCTCGGGTGATGTTGCGCGTACTGATGGGTACCATGAGGTGTCTGCGGGGGTTTGACCCACGCGGGCGTTGAAGAGACGGCATGGGCATCTCCTTCCTTCCTTTTTGCCCCCGTTGTCCCAATTCTTTTGGCATTCGCACTCGTGGAGGAAACGTAATCGAACTTTCCTCTTTTCAACCCTACCTCAATTCTTTCCCCGGCGAACACTAGGTCCGCGAAGCTGGATGGCATGTAACCTACTAGCTTCTCATAGTAGAACACTGGCAGAGTGTCTACCATCATGGTGATCATCTCTCTCTCAACCATGGGAGGAGCCACTTGTGCCGCCAGGTCCCTCCACCGCTGTGCGTATTCTTTAAAGGTTTCGCCCTCTTTCTTGAACATATTCTGCAGCTGAGTGCGATCGGGAACCATATCGGAATTATACTGATATTGCCTTAGGAAGGCAGTAATCAGATCCTTCCAAGTACGGATACGGGAAGCTTCCAAATTAGTGTACCAAACTACCGCGGCTCTGGCCAAGCTATCTTGAAAAAAGTGTATTAATAGCTTCTCATCCTTAGAGTGTGCGCCCATCTTGCGACAGTACATCTTGAGATGGTTCTTGGGACAAGTCGTCCCTTTATACTTGTCGAAGTCCGGTACTTTAAACTTCAGGGGGATAACAACATCGGGTACTAAGCAAAGATCCGTCATGTCTGCGAATGGATAGTCCCCAAATCCTTCCACGGCTCTCAATCTCTCCTCGAGGAGATCGAGCTTCCTCCTTTCTTCAGTTGCCGGGGGCGATCCTTCCATGGACAAAACTATTGGTTGTGTCGTGATGTTGGGCTGAGGCAACATGCTGGGTGCCGGCCCTTCGGGGATCGGGGGATAGAACTCGACATCCCTTCAAGCATAGTCTTGAGGGTCTTCGTGGACCTCGTCGTGCTGTTGAGGAGGCTCTCTTTCAAGGATGGGAGAAGCAATATAGCCCGCATCGTCTTGCAGGACGGGTGGTGAGTAGTTGGGCGGCAATCCATAAGGGTAAGCCGCTCGGTTGTATCCCAGATAAGGGTTGCCGTCGTGCCCCAGCGTGTTCCTTCCCCGTCCTACTATGTTTGAGGGAGGATGGCGCGCGGTTGCCAAGAGAGTTGGGTCTGCTTCGGCAGCCGAACTGACAGCGGCAGCGGTGGCCACGTTTTTCTCCATGAGCTGCCTCATTCCTAACATGGCCTCCATCATGGAAGCCATCTGTTCTTTCAGAGCCGACATGTCGGCTTTCATCTGTTCCTGTGTCTCCTCTTGATCACCCATCGTTCTAGATTTGGATCTGGTGCGATAGGGATGCCTTGTGGCGCGTTTAGTTATGGTGTTTTTCCCTAAAAAACCAAACGTGAGGAGTGGGTAAAGAAAAAAAGAATGCATGCTAGAGATAAAATGCAGGAGTGATTTGATTCGCACAAGCTTTTTGGAGTAGAAACATGGGACCAACTCATTTTATTTCAGAAAGTCGTATCTAGTCAAGGTCTGAGAGACCATACAAGTTTTCTAGCGATTTCTAATTATGTGGGCCATTAAGTCTATCATATGCTGACAATAGCCGAGAAGCCCATGAATTTCTTCGGGGCGGAGTAGGTGTCCGCCATTGCCTTGGCCTTGGCTAACAATCGGGGAAGTTCTTGACTCCCGTTCAAGGTAAGAGCAAACTGATCCATCCACATGGTTGCCTCTTGGTGTAAAGAGTCGATCACCCTTCCTCTAGCCTCTTTTTCCGCGTATACTTGGGCATACTCGTCCGCGACCCTATGCTCGTGGGCCGTGGCTAGACCTAACTCTTCTTGATACTTGGCGATGATAGCTAGCATGTTGGTCTCCGTCTCGCATAAACGCTGAGACAAGCTCCTTTTGGACCTGGAACAGGCAACTAACTCCTCTTTGAAAACCATGCTATGTGCTCGCGACTGGTCCCTCTCTTCCCTTCGCAGCTTGAGCTCACTGTTGCTACCCCACAGAGCTCCGCGAAATTTTTTACGACCATACTCTTCCTTGCAAGCCCTCTTGGCCTCTTGTTCAAGGGCTTTTGCGGTAGTTGCATTCTCTTCCCGTAATCCGGCACATTCCTTCCGGATGTGTGTAGCGGCTAACTTGAACTTCTCCTTGGCAAGTTTCGCCTTTCCTAACTCATTTTTGAGAGCTTGGACTTCTTCGTCCTCTTCCGGTGCTTCGAAACTCTCTTCGCTGACGACTTTTAACTTGGCGAGCCAAACTAAACCTCGTGTATGAACTTTCAGCCATTCATGGTAACCACCAATGATGCCATTACGAATCCCCCTAAGTTCTTGATCTTTCCTTAACGGGGTTTCCCATGCCTTATGGATTCTTTGTATAGCCTTGAAATTTTGCGCGCCGAAATCCCTCACAAGGAAAGGAGACATGCTTTCTTCCACCGGTGCTCCCCTCATGGGGTACCCTAGTTGTCTTATAGCGAGCGCGGGATTGTAGTTAATACAACCCCTCGTTCCTATCAGCGGAATGTTTGGGTACCCTCCACATGAGAAAAGGACTCCCTCCTTCCCTTCATTCCATCGGGGGAACCAATTGATTGTTCTACCTCCTATCCCAACCAAAAGCTGGTCCCAATCTATTCTTCTCTTTTCAGTACACGAGCGATGGCTTTGGAGCGGACATGGATGCCTCGTGTCTTGCTGGAACAGGTGTGAAACCAACCAAACATAGAGAGCGGGCAAGCAACAGATGATCCGTGCGCTACTCTTTTCGCACCTTCGGTCAAATGTGTCAAATAAATCTGCCAAGACAGCTACCACCGGACTTTCCTTGCTATGGCGGTATGCAAGGAATGCGTCGATTGTGGCTAGGTCCACCAAACCATCTACGTTTGGAAAGAGGACGACCCCAAAGATTAGCAATGCTAACACATCCATAAACGGGACCCAATCTTCTTGATTTGCCATATCCCTCGCCTTGTCTTCTAGGTACTTCCGTGGTAGGCCCGCTATGCCGTTTCGAGTTTGTTTTACGCGGTCCAAACCTCTTGCTGAATCCTTGACCAAAGTTGCAATTCTGCTCAAAGAGGGGAGACAACCGGAGAAAAGATATGGTTTTCTTCCCCCGAGAGGACATCCTAGAATCTCCTCAAATTCTTCAATGGTCGGTACCAATTGGAAGTCTCTGAACGTGAAGCATCTCAAAGGCTGGTCGTAGTATTGGGTGAGTGATGCAATGGCTTCTATGGATACCTCTGCTATGGTCAACTCTAAGATCTTTCCGTAAGTCTTGCGGAAGGCTTGCATTTGGAGAGGTTCCATCAACCGCCCTAATTCCTTGATGCTGGTGGTATCTAGGCCTTTAACCTTGACTTAGTAAAACCTCCTGCCGGTTTGATTTGTCCCCATGCTTACTAAAGTGAGACGCTGGTGCAAATCAAAACTCCGATATCTCATGGGTGGAATGGATGAATGCATGAAGGAATGCATATGACACAGATGTAATTTAAGAATGCGGGTGCCCAGGACATTGTCTCCTTCTTAGACACAACGTCTAGGGGTAGCAAAGTGCCCCAACGTATGTATTTAAAACGGTGACCCGGACCCTCCGTTGATTTGTCTATAGAGGGGATCAAGACAGAACCTGTATGCGATGCATATGCAAAAGGCGCAATGCAGGAATGTACATAGTATGACAATATTCACTGAACATAAGCAAAAGGGTATATGATACTTATGCATGGCAATGTGAAAAATGGCACGCAGCGTGTTTGCTCCGTGCCCCTATTTAAGGGACCTATAAGGGAGAGAGCTAACTAGGCATTTAGTGATAACCCCCAAGGTAGTCATATCTCTCTTGATGGTTTCTAGAGGTATTATCCCCTTCAAAGAACATACAGCAGCAGTAGGGACTACTAGCAACAATATGTTTTCAAAGAGAAAAACTCTAGATGAGGGTTCACTGTAATCAAGCAAGTCGGAGACCTAGCATGATCACAGATTCACCTCCACTCCTTATGCTTCCATGAACCCGGGTATAGGGCCCTTTTTCACTCACAGTGTGTGCAAATAGTGTTGGTGTTTGTGTGCATCAAATGAATAAATATTTACCTCATGCATACATTTTAAAACGCACTAAAAGCAACAAAGAGTTTATATACACAAGAACATAAGACAAATAAAAGGGAAACCAACAAAGGAGAAAGTCACGATAAAACATTGCACAAGATTTAAATGGCCTAACTCTCTAAAAACTTTCCCCAGTGGAGTCGCCAACTGTCGCAACCTACCCTTCGGCGGGAGGGCGACGCGTGACTCGCGGGATGCGTGTTCCACGAAAGGAATACGCGCGGAGTCGCCACCAACGTTTATTTGAGGAAAACGTCAGAAAAACCAGAAAAGACGCGATCTACGAACTTTTAAGTGAAAGGTTCGGGAGTTGTATTTACGCACAGGGAAGGTATTAGCACCCCACACGTCCGTCACAAGGGACGGCAGCCTTTAATCGAATGTGCAAACATGACTTTGATTTTTACGTTCCCTTTTACGTCTTTATATCCTTTATACCCTTTTTATATTTTTTCTCTTTTTGTGGTCGACAAGGGTGTTTCCCTTTGCTCCTACGTATTCCTCAATTGCGATGAGGAAATCAGACCTACGTAGTTCTTTCTTATGCGTGAATCAAGTGATTCTTTTTTACTTGAAAGGTGATCATTTTAAGGCGTTGGACCTTAAAAATGATCCATTTTACTTAGTAAGAAATTGAAATAATAAACTTTCAAAAAAAACCTATTTTTGTGGACGAGCTTGACTAGGCGAGTTGATTTTAGTCTTAGTTTCACTTTAGTTATTAGTCAATTCGATTAAGAATGAGAAATCCCGAAGAGAAAACGTCCAATTGATTTTTCGCTTTATTTTACTAAAGGGGTATTTTTTATTTTTTATTATTATATTATTATTTACCTCTTTTTTTTTGTTTCCAACGTGGTTGCAGCACGACCGATCGGTCGGAATTCATTTCAACCAAAGTTAACGGATAATGCAATTCAAACGATCAGTGGAAATTTATTTTATTTTTAGGTTAAGCGAGAAATGACTTAAATAAAATGGCTTAAGCACGTCAAAAGGGGGTATAAAAAGTGAATGAAACGAGAATAAAAATACATGAAACCAAATGTGGACCACCACGGGTACATAGGATGAATTGAAAAGCTTGGTTTGAGGTACTTACCCGTTGAAGACTGAAGAACGATGAAGAACGAATGAAGAACGTCGAAGAACGGTCGAAAACCTTCGCGAAATCACTCACGGAAACGTTACGGAAACGTTAAGGAAGCGCCTAGGCTTGGATTTTCTTCACGGAAACAATTTTCCTAAACAAATTCGAAAGAGAGAGAAGTGCCTAAGGGGCTTAACCCTTTTCTACTTCACTTCTCCCCTTATTTATAGAAAATTGGGGGAGAAGCTTGCCACCCAGCTCGCCCAGGCGAGCAGGGTTGCTTCCTCCAGAAGCAACAGCCTTCTGGAGGAATCTTCTGGAGGGCCCAAGTGGGCTTGGTTGCTATTTGCACCCCCATTTTTACTAAATACACCCCCCTGCCCCTTTTTTGGTGATTCTATTTTCGTAAAGTTACGGAAACTTACGGATTTCGCAACGATACTTGTTTTCTTTCCGTAATGTTACGGAACCTTGCGGATTACATAATCATCCCCCTTTTGACTTACGGAAGGTTACGGAACCTCACTAATTGTGCAACGATGCTTCCTTTTGATTTCCGGTGCGTCACGGAACCTTACGGATTGTGCATCAATACCTTCTTTTGATTTCCGGCATGTCCCGGAACTTCACAAATTGCCTAATGATGGGTGCCAAGCACCTCACAAGGACCAAACAAAAGTTACATGTCATCAAGCAAAGGTCCCCAGAAGAAATTAGGGTATGACAGTTATATTTTGAAGGTTCATGTCTTTTCAAAGTGTTTTCTGAAGTGTCGTTGTTGGTAATCGATTACAAACATCTGGTAATCGATTACATCTTTTAAATTCAAATTTCAAAACCCTTCTAAAAGCTATTTTTTCAAAATTGTCTTCTGGTAATCGATTACCAGAGCCTTGGATGTCTTGGAAACACATTGTTTTGAGGCAAAAGCTTGATCTTGAATTAATCTGTCTTCTAGTAATCAATTACACTACTTGGTAATCGATTACCAGAGCCTTGATCTCTTGGAAACACTTTGTTTTGAGGCTAAAGCTTGATCTTGAATTAATCTTGAAGCAATGCCTAACCTTTGAATGTTTGTTGAAGTAATCTTGACAGCAACCTTGTTTGATTATTCTTTGGCATCATCAAAATCATGTATTCATACATTCACAGGATCTTCTTCATCAATGGAGTCCTTTACTTCTTCAAGATCAATGGTAGTGGAATGGAGAAGGAGGAAAGGTGATTGGAGATGTCACTTCAAGGAGAAGATGAGTCACAAACAAGCTCACGGCCATAGGAACTCATGGGTAAGAGCTTGAAGGTAGGAGAAGATGAGCAGAGAGACAGGGAGAGAAGGGCACAAAATTTTGAGAGAGAGAAAAGGGAGAATGAGGTATGAACTTTGAAGTCTAATTTCTCAAATCATCAAAGTTCCAAAATGCACACACAATGCCTCTATTTATAGCCTACGTGTCACACAAAATTGGAGAGAAATTTGAATTTCTATTCAAATTTCACTTGAATTTGAATTTGAATTTGTGGAGTCAAAATTTCACTAATTATGATCAGTGAATTTCATCTATGGTTCAGCCCACTAATCCAATATCAAATCCAAGATTCTGGGAGGTCTAGCCTATAAGCATTGTTGTTGATCCTCTCCAAGACATGAAAAGGTCCATCACCTCTAGGGATAAGTTTGGACTTTCTCTTAGTAGGAAATCTATCCTTCTTAAGATGGAGCTAAATTCAATTCCCTTCATTAAGCACCAACTCCTTCCTTCCTCTATTGCCTTTAGCTGCATACACCTTTATTTGGTTCCTAACCCTCTCATGTAATTTCTTCACAAACTCTAACCTAGATACCCTTTCTTTATGTATGAAAAAAGTGTCAAGTGGAAGGGAAATTAGGTCCAAAGGTTTGAGAGGATTGAACCCATAGGCAACATCAAAAGGTGACTACCGGGTAGTTCTATGAATCCCCTTATTATAGGCAAACTCCACATGAGGAAGGTACTCATCCCAAAACTTGTGATTGCCTTTTAGGAGAGCCCTTAACAATATGGTTAGAGATATATTCACTACCTCTATTTTCCCATCAGTCTATAGGTGACAAGTAGTGGAGAAAAGGAGCATAGTTTCTATCTTAACCCATAATTTTTTCCAAAAATGGCTAAGGAACTTAGCATCTCTATCAGACACAATAGTCTTAGGCAAACCATGAAGCCTCACAACTTCTCTAAAGAAGAGTCTTGGGATATGACTAGCATCATCTACCTTGTGGCATGGTATGAAATATGCCATCTTGCTAAACCTATCCACCACCACAAAGATAGATTCTACACCTCTCTGGGTCCTAGGAAGCCCAAGGACAAAGTCCATACTAATATCTACCCAGGGTGCAGATGGAATGGGTAAGGGTGTGTATAGCCTATAGGGCATCACCCTAGACTTGGCTTGAAAACAAGCCACACTCCTAGTGCAATACCTATGAACATCTTTTTTCATATGGGACCAAAAGAATTTTTCCTTGAGGAAGACAAAAGTCATATCAATTCCAAAATGCCTCATTAGCCCACCCTCATGGCTCTCTTTGACCAACAACTTTCTAATGGATCCTTAGGGTATACGAAGTCTTCCCTCCTTGAACAAATACCCCTTAGCAATATAGAATCGCAATGCCTTATGCATGCGATATCTAACAAGATGTGCACAATCAATCTGTAGGCCTTTATGAAAAGCCCACATAAGAATAAGATCTTCTTCAGAAACCTGTGCAAGGTTTGAAGATCTTGGAAGCAAGATACGAACTATGAGATAATGAAGGATGCGGCTCTCAAAAGCCAATGAACCGACAAGAAGCCTTTCAGTCATATCCGCTTGGTTTGTGCAAACCAACCGGCGGGCATCATGCACAAAAAAATCAAACTTCCAATCATCAATCAGTGTACCTTCAAATGGTACACCTTCACTTAGCAATTAGGTTAAATCATAGAATAGGGATTGGTCAATGACCATCTTAATCCCATAAACGTCAGAAATTAAAGTGCCTTCTTGGATTTCTAGGTTTGAATAGAAGGCTTTGACTAAATCAGAATAAACAGACAATTTTAAAGACATGAAAGGAATAAGATTGGAGTTTTCAAATGCTTGAATGCATTCAAAACTCTCATTTGAAAAGAAATCCATATCAATGAATTTTGGATCAATAATGGAACGAGATGAAAAGAGATTTGTGTACCGTATCCGTTGTTCCTCAGATGAAAACAATGATCCAGAGGGAATAGAGGAAGGAATCGGCGTTTCCTGTGACTCGGAATGTCATTGACTCCGACTCAAAGTGCCCTTTCGCTTCTTTGATGGTTCCGCCATTTGAAGAGATTATTCAAAATTTTAATCGGTTCAAATGAAAGAGAATGAAAAAAGATGAAGTTTGGGCTTTGTGGGGAGTGATTTGGACAAGAAATGAGTGAGATGTGGCTGAAGAAAGATTTGGGGACGAGGGTTTTCGAGAGAGAGGAGAATTGCAGATTTCAGAATTTGAAATCTGAATATATAGGTGCAGGGACGCGTGGTAATTGATTACATTAATATGGTAATCGATTATCAGAGAACAACATAGCCAGAAATAACTACCTGTAATCGATTACACTAATATGGTAATCAATTACCAGAGGTTATTTTAGCCAGAAAATAAAAGCTAATTGACTTTTTAGAGGAGAAGGAATTTCAAATGAGTATCAAAATACTTTATAATATAATAAAAAATATTAAAAAATACTTTATGAATGAATCTTAATCAAGTAATTCACATATTATATCATGTAAAACATTAAAACATGTAGATATTCAATTATATCAAAGCAATCAAACGCAAGTATTGAAGAATAATGATTATAGATATTATTAAAATATTTGAATGAAGATTTCATGCAAAGAAGATAAACTCAATCAAGAACACATACTCATAATTTCAAACAATCAAAACAACCAAATAATGAAAAATTGTTAGTCATCATAATCAAATAAATTGAAGGAAAATTTTCAACTAAAAATATTTTAACAAGAGAATGGTTTTGATATTACCTTTTTCATGATTAAGATGTTTAGATCTTCAAAGATGAAAGTCATACTTTTGCTCTTTGTTTAACCTTCTAGAGAGATGTTTTCATCACTCTCATAATCCTTGGTTAGAAGATTGATCTCCTTTTTTGAACCATCGGATGAATCATTGTCGTCCCATGCAATGTAGGCCTTCTTGGTTCTTCTTTCATCATACCTTTTCTTATCACTTTTCTCAGGCCATTCTTCATTTGAAGGACAATTAGCTTTGATGTGACCAATTTGATTGCATTTGTAACATCTAAGAACTTGAGAGTCTTCTTGTGATCTTCTTCCATTGTTAAAGTTCTGACGCCTTTCTATTCTTCTTCTCTTGACAAATTTCTAAAACTTCTTGACATAAAGTGAGAAGTCTTCTTCATCATCTGAGTCTTCTTCTTCATTTTCTTCTTGCGTTGATGATGAGGCTTTAAGGGCTATACTTTTCTTCTTTTTGTCGGTTTCTTCATTTTGATTAAGACGTTGGAATTCCATCTCATGTTCCTGCAATTTTCCAAATAAAGTAGCAAGAGACATAGAAGAAAGATCTTTACTTTCAGAAATAGCAGTTACCTTGGGCTGCCTTTCCCTACTTAAGCATCTTAAAACTTTATTAATAAAATCTTCATTAGGAAAGATTTTTCCTAAAGAGGCAAGATGGTTGACTATATGTGTAAATCTTTTCTGCATGCTATAGATGTTTTCATTAGGGTTCATCCTAAACAATTCATACTCATGTGTAAGGGTATTGACTCTAGATCTTTTTACATCAGTGGTTCCTTCATGTGTAAGTTGGAGAGTAACCCACATCTCCTTGGCATTTTTACAATTTGACACTCTAAAATACTCATTTATTCCTAGGGCTGAAGTAATAATGTTTTTGGCTTTAAGATCATACTGGATTCTTCTTCTATCTTCTTCTGTCCACTTATCTCTAGGTTTTTGTGTTGTGGTGCTTGTGCTTACATCTACTATAGTGGGTATGTATGGTCCTATTTCTATTACTTCCCAAATGTTTAAATCTATGGCTTCAATGAAAATCTGCATACAGGTTTTCCAATAATGGTAACCCTCACCATTGAAAATGGGTGGTCTATGAATGGAATTTCCTTCAGGAATCAAAGGATTTGAAGAGGCCATGAATCTTAAAATGGTTAAACTTTCTACAAGAAACCTGCTCTGATACCACTTGTTGGATCAAGTGGCCTCGGAATAATTAAGAAGGGGGGGTTGAATTAATTATTACTGAACCTTTACTAATTAAAAATCTACCCTTCTTAGGCTTTGACTATGTTGTTAAGAAAATAAAGAATAGAAATAAAAACTTAACCAAAAGTAAAAGCGATTATTAAAGTGCACAGCGTAAATTAAAGAGTGTAGGGAAGAAGAAGACAAACACAAGAGTTTTATACTGGTTCGGCAACAACCCGTGCCTACATCCAATCCCCAAGCGACCTGCGGTCCTTGAGATTTCTTTTCAACCTTGTAAAAATCCTTTTACAAGCAAAGATCCACAAGGGATTTACCCTCCCTTGTTCTCTTTGAACAACCTAGTGGATGTATCCTCCACTAGAACTGATCCACAAGAGATGTACCCTCTCTTGTTCTCAGTCACAACAACCCAAGTAGATGTACCCTCTACTTGTACCACAAAGGATGTACCCTCTACTTGTACCACAAAGGATGTACCCTCCAATGTGTTAAGACAAAGTTCTCAAGCGGTTAGTCCTTTGAAACTTTGTGAAGGGGGAAACAAAAGAATTCTCAGGCGGTTAGTCCTTTGAAATCTTTTGTTTATGGGAAAGGGAAGAATCAAAAGAATTCTCAGACTATGTCGTTTTGAATTCTTTGACAAGGGAGAAGGGAGCCACAAAAGAATTCAGGTGGTTAGTCCTTTGTTCTTTTGAGAAAAATTCATGTGCTACTCAGTTTTTGAAAAAGCTTTTTAATACTTATCTTGATTAAGTCTTCTCTTGATTCTTGAATCTTGAGTCTTGAATCTTGATCTTGATTCTTGGAACTTGAATCTTGAAACTTGATTCTTGATTCTTGAATTCAACTTTCCTCTTGATCCTTGAAGTGTACTTGATTCAATCTTGAACTCATTCTTTGATTCTTGAGATCATCATCTTTGTTATCATGAAGTGTTTTTGACTTTTGAGCTTTTTGTCATCATCTTTGTTATCATCAAAACTCTTTGAATCAATCTTGATTCATCATGAAGCTTGCTTCTACATGATCTTCCTATCAAATTGTCATGGCCTTCCTAAGAGAATATGCCCTACCTCCATGGGAACTATATCACAAATAACTTCATCCTTATATGTCCCAATGGAGAAAGGTACATTCACTTGTTGGTTAACTATCATTTCCCCTTGCTCATTGAGCCATTGAAGTTTATAAGGTTTTGGGTGGGGAATGATAGTGAGGTTAAACTTGGAAACTAATCTTATGCTACAACAATTGTAACAAGATCCATTATCCACAATGAGAGAACAAGTTTTATCTAAAATTTTGCATCTTGTACGAAAGGTGTTCTTTCTTTGGGATAGGGATAGATCACAAGATTGGCTTCCAAGGAGCCTTATAACCATTAGGTCACCTTCTTCATGGGCATAGACTTCCTCACTAGACTTTTCACCTCTTGCTTCATCTTCACTTCCACTAGAGGAAAGGGAAGAGGTCTCCTCTGATGCAATCCTACCCCGCAAGGGCATTGGATAGAAGACTCCAAGTAGATTGAGCCAGAGATCCAAGGGAAGGCCCTAGGGTTCTCATTAGCCTTAGAGTAGATTTCGAGCCCATGGGCTAAGTATGAGCCCGCTTATCTTTGTAAATATTAGAATAGGTTTTTCCTTCGTTTGGGCCTTGTATTTTTTGCCATTCTAGTAGTATAAGGTTTTAGCCTTGTATTTCGAGGCATTTTGAGTAGTCTTTGTATTAGGGAATTTTTTGTATTTTCATGTATTTTTTCATAGGGGTGAGCTTAGCTATTATAGGGGGTGTGTAGCTAAGCTCTAGCTTCTCATCTCAAGGAGGTGAGCTTAGCTATTAGAGAGGTGTGTGAAGCTAAGCTCTAGCTTCTTTAGGAATCTTCTTAAGGAAGCTTCTCAAGGAGGTGAACTTAGTTATGAGAGGGGTGTGTGTAGCTAAGCTCTAGCTTCTCAAGGAAGTTTTCTCAAAGAAGCTTCTCAAGGAAGTTTTCTCTAGAAAGCTTCTCAAGGAAGCTACCTAGTCTATAAATAGAAGCATGTGTAACACTTGTTGTAACTTTGATGAATGAAAGTCTTATGAGATACACTTCAAAGTTCCACTTCTCTCCCTCTTTTATTCCTTCAATTTCGTGCTCCCCCCTTCTTTCTTTCTTTTCCTCCATTAAAGCATCCTCTTCAAGCTTCTTATCCAAGGAAATTCTTGGTGGTGAAGCTCCTTCTTCCTTGGCTTATTCCCCAGTGGATGGTGCCTCCCCTCTCCTCTTCTCCTTTGCCTTCCACTGCATCTCCATGGTGTAAAATCACCATTGAAGGACCTCATTGAAGCTCAAAGATCCAGCCTCCATAGAAGCTCCACAAGCAAGCTTCCATCATCCTCTTGACTACTATAAATGTCTTGAGCCTTCATAATTATGGTTTTCTTTGTGGGGCATTGAGAGACAATGTGACCTCTCCCAAGACATTTGAAGAATTTAATGTTGCTAGTCCTTGCTTGGGAACTAGCCTTAGAGGGTTTCTTTTCTATTGTATTCCCCTTATCACCTTTGGGCTTAGAAGGTTCAACCCCTAAGATGCCTTGCGCTTGGTCCTTCCTTGGATAAGAGTGAAAGTCATAAGATTTTGAAGAAGACTATCTTTTAAGTTGTTGCTTTACTCTTATACAAACTTGGACTATCTAGGTCCCTATATGGAAAGAGTTCAACCTTGTTCCTCACTTCCATATTAAGCCCACTAAGGAACCTAGTTATGCTTGTTCTTTCCTCCTCCCTAAGTCCAACTCTTAAAAGGAGTAGTTCCATTTGTTGTCTACATTCTTCGACACTCATACTCCCTTGTCTAAGCCTTTGCAGATTGACCATAAGATTTCTTTCATAGTAAGAGGGAATGTGCCTTTTCCTAAGATCACTCTTAAGATCATTCCAATACTCTACTAGAGGATCCCCATGAATCCTTCTTTCTGTAACAAGGGAAGTCCACCAATAGAGGGCATACCCTTGGAAGCTAAGGGTAGCCAATGGAACTTTTCTCTCTTCACTAATATGATGCCAAGAAAAGAGATGATCAACCATCATTTCCCAATCTAGGTAGGCCTCAACATTATCTTTTCCATGGAAATATGGGAGGCTAATTTTAACCTCTTCAGACCTTCTATCCTTTTCTCTTCTTTAGGAGTGAGGTCTAGTATGGGACCTATGCCAACCTCCATAGTAGTAACTTAACTCTTCACTCAAACTTTTACAAGACTCATAACTACCATAGGAAGCATTTCTTCCTCTTCCTAATTCTTTCATTAATTTTCTTCTTTCTCCTTTCTTATTTTCTCTCTTTCATCTTTACTTATTTCTTCCACTCTTTTTTTTTCCTTTTTCTTTTCTCTCTTGTGTTTCTTTCCACAATTTAAGGGATCTCAACTCATCTAATATCCTATACATGGGGTCCTTAGGAGTAGAACCCTCACCATTAACACTAGATGAAGAATGAAGAATCATGTTGGTTCCTAAGTTGTGGTTCTTTCTTGTTGGGGGTTTGAAAACAAAAGGTAAAAGAAACTATGATTGAAACTAGCCAAAATAAACACTAAAAGAGGTGTGAAAGATAAGGCAAAAACTAATTGGTAAAAAGCAAGCTATCTAGACGGTTTGACAATAGAAGGTAAAGGAAATTTAAAGCAAGCTAGACGATTTCCTATGTGAAGGATTGGATGACCCTTTGGAGGTCCCAACTGGCTCTTCACTTATTCTATATGGTTTACACTAAGCTATTACACACAAATAGAGGTTTGGGTGGTCTCTTGAAGAATGTCCAAATACAAGGAATTGCAATAGAAAAAATTCAGCACTCAATCGTTCTATTAAAACAAATTTAGCAAAGCAATTAAGGTCTTCAAATTTGTCTTCAATGCTTGTTTGTTTTCTCAAGTGTTTCACTCAAAATTTGGTGAGGCTTTGGTTGCTTCAAATCCAATGGTGCTCCTAAGATGGTTAACCTCTAAGACTCATAAATCTTCCTTCAAGCAATGCACCAATTTCCTCTTCTAATCCTTATTGTAGGCAACACTTAAACACAAAAAAGAAGAAGACAGGCAAGAAACCAAAAGATGAAATGAATGCTAAACCAAAAGGAAATTTAACATGAAATTAATTCAATGAGATTCAAGGAAAAATAAAGCAAAAGGATAGCACCACAAGCCAAGGTGGAACACAAAGGAAGTCCTAGAATCGCACTAGATTAGATTGACAAATTAAAAACAAGACTCAAAGCAAAATTCTAGTTATGTCAACTTGGCAACACATCTAAAAGATGAACAACTCCAAGAAGTAAAATAGGCTTGTAATACAACTCAAAATAATGAACAATTTTCAAGCAAATCAAGCATACACATTTTTATTTTATTTTTTGTTGTTCTGAACATGTATTTTGACGTTAATCTTTATCACCTTTTCTCGCTAATTTATTTTTTCTTTTTTTGTTCATTCTTTTTCCATTTTTTTCCAGATGTCTATTTCATCCAGTTAAAATTTCAGCTCAAAAATAAAGTATTCAAGCCATAGCGGAGTTAAGAAGACGGTGTGCCAAAACTGACAGCGACCAAAATTTCAACCTAGAAATCAAGAGTAGTGTTTATGTTGCTTAAGGTTTGGATAGTTACAATTTGTGTTTGCTTATGCTCAATTGTCTTGGATAACACAATTTAAGAGAGCTTAAGACTTATTTTGATTCACAAATCCAGCCACAACTCAACAGCACAACTCAATTTCATCATAGGCATCATATAGGAAACTTAGAAAACAAAAAAAAATCAACAACAAGATTACTTCTAGGAATTGATTTAGAACATGTTATGAATTAGATCCAATATTCAAATGATAGGCTAAGAATTACAAGAATACATGAACAAAAGTATATATAATTCAATCAACAAAATCAAAATTCAACACAAACTTAGAACATAATGTTACAATTATTATGACTAAACATGACTCTAAGACAACATGAATGAAGTGATTTACACTTAGATTTTTTTGTTTTCTTTTCTAATCAATATTTTGCAACAAAATTGAGATCTAAAGGTTCTGCACAAGAAGATTATGACTGAAAAATGATAGAACCTAAAATCAACACAAAAACATGATTTAAGAGTAGATCTATAAAATTTGAACCATAGAAATGCAAGAACAAGTGTAAATCTAAGATTTAATCGTTTTTTTTTTAATCTACTCTAAATAGCATCAAACCACAAGACAATGAAGGAGATACACGGAGAAGATGATGAAGAACAATGAATTAAAGTGAATTGACCAAACAAAATATAGAGGAAGCAAAAGAACATCACCTAGATGAAGATGCTTTGATACCACATGATGTGGTTCCATGTAGAGCTTGTGGGCCTTGGATCTTCTTCATTAATGGAGTCCTTTTATTTTAGAATATCAATGGCAACAGAATGGAGAAGGAGGAAACATGATTGGAGACACAACTTCAAGGAGAAGATGAGTCAAGAACAAGCTCACCACCATAGGAAGTCATGGATAAGAGCTTGAAGGTAGGAGAAGATGAGTGGAGGGAGAGGGAGAAAGGAGCACGAAATTTTGAGAGAGAGAAGAGGAAGAATGAGGTATGAACTTTAAAGTCTAATTTCTCAAATCATCATAGTTCGAAAATGCACACACAACTCCTCTATTTATAGCCTAAGTGTCACACAAAATTGGAGGGAAATTTGAATTTCTATTCAAAATTCACTTGAATTTGAATTTGTGGAGCCAAATTTGGAGCCAAAATTTCACTAATTATGATTAGTGAATTTCAGCTATGGTTCAACCCACTAATCCAAGATCAAATTCAAGATTCTCCACTAAGTGTACTCAAAGTGTGACTATATGACGTGGCAATGGGGTGTAGCAAGCAAAAGCTCACTTCCCCTTTAGGCTGGTCTGAAATTTAATTGGATTGGGCTTCTCCCAATTCAATTAAATTGCTCTCCTAACATACACATCAAATAGTGCACTTAATGCATGCGAAATTACAAGACTACCGCTAATACAAAAACTAGTCTAGGTGCCCTAAAATACAAGGGTTGAAATCTTATATTTACTAGGGTACCCTAAACTGCTGGGGTACCCTCCCTACACTATAGACCCTTAAATACAAGGCCCAAAAAATAATGAAACCCAAATATAATATTTACAAAGATATGTGGACTCATACTTAGCCTATGGGCCCAAAATGTATCCTGAGGCTCATGAAAATCCTAGCTTCTCTTGCATCCCTGGCTAAATCTTCCTGGAGTCTCCTAGCCATGGCTCTGGTGATGGGTTCCCTCCTTGGGAGGATTGCATCACAAGATTGGGTCCAAGACTAGGAGGATGAAACAAATTTTGTAAGGCCTAATTATGGAGGTCAAGGAAAGTTCAACTCAAAGTGCATGAGGTTACTCCCAAGTGGGTAACTTTTCTACAAGCTAATGAAAATTTGAGCCCAACATGAAGACAACATGACAAAATCCTGAATACACAAGACAAGTATTCATGGGTTGGAGTTAATTAGTTTTATGGTTCGAATTGTTATTTAAGACCAATTTTCTTATTTTCCATGGAATTTTCATGCTTAATTATGAGGTAATAAGCTCAGATGTCTTTTCATCTTTTTTAGGTCTGATTTGAGTGTTTTTGAGCTTCCTAGGACATTATGATAGTTAGAGGGTTGACAGAAGTAAATTTTGGCAGCAAATAAAAGCTTAGTGGGTAATTAATGCCTAGTGGAAATGTTAGTGTGAATTCACTACATGTGCATCAAGGGTTGTTATGCTTAGCCTATAAATAGGAACCTCATGTAAGCTTCAAAGGAAAAATACTCAGATTAATCAAATTGAGTGTTTCTTTTTGTGAGAGCTTTCCTTTTGTTCTTAGGTTAAAGAACTTTATAGTGTTGGTTCTATCGGCAAGTCGCGGTTAAGGTCAAGTTCCTCTTTGTTCACTTTACCTATTTTCAAGACAATCCGTTGGTAGATTCATATCTTTATCAAACAATGACAACCATCTTACAAGATGTTGAGAACATGTATGAAAACAAAAATTAATATTTACTTTATCAAGAGGTGGAAGATTGCACATAAAAGATAGTTGAGGATAACGGAAACTATTCACAACAATGAATGAACTAAGATTCAGAGTAGAAAGCACAATTTCCATGCATCATGTTTTGAGGTATACACCTCTTTATATAGAAAACATGAGCTTATCTTAATTCATAGAATATTTGATTGGATCAAATCCAATCTAATATTCTATCAGTCAATTATTTATCTTCTAATCAAATCAAATTGTATTTGATCAATTAAGATATTGATTAGATCATATCTAATAATTTATTTCTTATCAATTAATCAAATAATATTTGATCAATTAAAATATTATTTGATCTTATCTAATCAAATATTTTTATTAATTAATCAAGTCATATTTAATTAATTAATCTTTGACTCAATTTAATTAATTACTCCAATATTTACTTTGTGTGTGTGACCTTACATGTTCCCACTAGACAGGTTCCCACTAAATTGTCAATAATATCAAATATTATCTTTATAACATTAAATATATAGATAATGATTAACATCTAACAATGCATCATTGCTACCCAGCCTATGGTAAAATTAGTGATATGATTGCAACCTAATCGCAACCACATCCACTACATAACATTTGTCCCTTTGTCCAAATGTCTTAATTGAACATGAGGCATAAGATGTATCATCCTCATTAAGTCTAATCATCGATTCCTTGATACCCAACTTGACATGTAAACACAAATAGGACCAATATCTCATACTAATCCATTTCCATGTGGCCATGCATATAGCGCGTCTCACTCTATCGAGAGGTCTAGAGACATAACTCATGCTATGTAGAAGGAATGAATCCTATCTACATCATTCACATCCCTAAACATCATTCATTATAGGCCCAAAGTACTACCTTTATGATCCCTTGTTACAATGATTTTTATAGCATTAAAGCCTACAACTCCTACATGAAAGAATTATAGTGACTTCAAGTCAAAGGACTACTATCACTTTATGGTTACCATAAAAGGGCTTATGACACTTACATATCTATTATGAAACCTTCTAATAATGGGTTTATGATCGAGGTTGTATCCGAATCAAATAAACATTAAAAATGCAGTATCTAGGAATTGATCCTAGGTCGTCTCCCAACGAGCAATGGTCAACCAAACGTTCATAACAAATAGTAATAAAACAGTAATGAATTGGGGGGGTTGTTTGTCTTTGTAAATTAAACAGCGAGTAAAATTGAATTAGAAAATATCAGAATTAAAACACGTTGCTTCCCCTTGATTCACAAGCAAGTCTCTTATCCTAGGTTGCGAGAATTTATCCTTTATCAGTTCAACCACTTAATCCAACCATAAATTAAATTACTAAGCGAAATTTAACATAAGGCATTCATTATGTGATTAAGCAACACATAGACCAATTAATCATGAATGATCATTAAGCATGAATGTAAATTAAGCGCAGAGACAATTAATCAAGCACTAAGCATGCATGAATTAATAGCAACAGATACAGAGTAATTGGTGAAAAGGAAAAACTTAATAGTAATAACAGAACCTCAAAGAGAACTATGCTTGATCTTCATGATAAAACAACGCTGGAGACTTAGCCTTCCATTAATCAATAGAAAACGAAATTGTAGTAGAAACGAAGAAAACTAGAATTATTCTCCAAAACGAAAAAGAAACTAAAACGAATTGAGAGTAGCACTCTAAAACTAAAACGAAAAAGAGAGAGAGGAAAGGAGAGAGAGAAGAGAAGAGAGAGAAGAGGACCAAAACTAGAACCTTGGTGTTGTTATATAGTTTTCAGCCCCAAAGTTTACAAATCTGTTTTAAATCCAAGCCCATAAATAAAATAAAATCTAGATAAGATAAGATAAGATAAGATCTAGATGAAATAATATCTAGATGAGATCAAATCTAAATAATATCTAGATAAGATAAAATTTGGTAGAATAAAATTTTATGCTCTCTTCAAGTCCAAACCCAATTCTAGATTCAAGCCCAAGCCCAATTCTGGATTCAAGCCCAATTGCTTATAATTCTCCTGAAATTAAATTTAAAACACAAAATTAATCCAATAGGCCCAAATGATAAAACTGCATAATTAATTTGACAATTAAGGCTAATCAGTAATTAAAATGGTGACAAAAAGGGTTAAGAAATATGAGAAAATGATGACACATCAGTCTATCCAGTATAAATATTCATTTGAGTCAGTTGCTTGTTCCTTGCTTAAATGGTGATGCTTTGGCTATCTCCATTCCTGAATATGAGTATTAGGCATGTCTAGAGGCCCAATAAGAGGCTAGTTATTTCAAAGAGGAACTCGTCTCCTAAAACTTTGGATTTGGGATCCAAACTTGCAACATTATGGTACAAATATAACCATAAGGCGTGACATGCCTCAAGTGTATAAAAAATATATAAACCAAAATCATGATACAAATGTAGCCAAAATAGATTGGCCAATAAGACTCACTCCAACAATACATCAGTTGTGGTAAAGTCCGACAAATAGAGGAGACTTTGTCAGATTTTTGTGAAAAATTCATTAACACTTACTTTAGAAAGAAAAAAAGTCAATATTTTAGTTGAAAGAGTCGTTTATCCTTCTATTACCGTATTATGCCAAAGAGTTATGTAAGGTTGGGGTTTCTTTTTTTGGTTCTTGCTATGGGATTGTTTGATGTTTCAATGCTTTGTTTACTTTTCAACCTTGTGTGATTTTGAAACATGTGGACTTAGGGTTTCTTTTTAGGTTTTTTCTGTGGGGATAATTTGTACTAAGAAAATTCATAAACTTATCATAAAGAAATTTGAAGAGACTGAGACACCAAAATGATATGCAAATACAAGAAATTTACTATGGATAAATGACTAAGTTTCTTTCAAGTAATTTTTTATTGCTTCATGTCATTTAGAACCTTGCATTCTTCCACCTTGTTCATGATAAGCACATTAAAGAAAATTGATCAACCTTCAAATTTGGAGAAACAATAAATCATGGTGTCACCATCATAAAGCCTTCAAATAGGGTAAGTCATGTAAGTTTTTTGGCTTTTAATTAGGAAATGTCAAACCTTCAAATTAGTTTCTCCTTATCTCTATATGACTCAACATGTTTTATAGAAAGTGTCCTGACTTGTGCTCATGTAAAATCTTCTAAAATAAGCCAAAACTTCCAACAACACAAATTAGGCCATAAAAATTAACCTATAACAAGAAAATAGAATATTGTTGAACTTTTGTAATTTTAAAAATATGTTATAACATGTTTAGATATTTATTTATATTAATATTTAATTGCAGTAAGTAAATAATATTTAATATTTTTCATCTTGCAAATATGTCAGTATTTTAATTGTTGGAATACAAGTGTGAGGTAAAATCCTACATCAGGTAGGAATGATAACTTTGAGCACCATGATAAGACCCACAAACCTGAGCCTTAAGAATTTAGCTAGGTTAAAGTGTGGTGTCAAGTTCACTTATGTGATTGCTTGAGTCTCATTGTCTTAAATTTCCCTGATGTCTACCCCCTCGATTTCACAACAATTGGTATCAGAGCCACCATATAAGTGAGGATAAGACCAATAAACCTAAGACTTAAGGTTTTGGATTAAAAAATGGTGTTGGTTCACTTATATGATTGCACATGGCCCATTGATGTAAATCTTCATGGTATTCACCCCCCTCAACAATTGGTATAAGAGTCGAGGGTTCGACGTGGTGACCGACTTAGACGAGTAAGATGGTGGCAATGGATGAATGGACATTGGGATCCCTTGTATCGAAATTTTTCTTGATGAGTGAGTTCATGTATGGAGGTAAGACAGTGGGTCCCGCAGATGTAGCGACAATACAAGATATTAGAGCATGTTGACAATAATGGCTAGGCGACCAAATACTTTTGTTTGTTGTTCCATTCATAAATATATTTTCTTCCCTATGAGTTCTAGTCTCAATTAAAATACTAGTTTTTACTATTTAAATGTATAACCACGATTAAGCTCTAAGGGCCAACATTAGATACTCATGGAATGAAAATGGCTTCCGCTCGAAGGAGGGGAATATAAGTGTGAGGTAAAGTTCTACCTTGGGTAGGAATAAGAAGTTTGAGTACCATGATAAGACCATAAACCTAATGCTTAAGGTTTTGGATTAGAGTGTGGTATCAAGTTCACTTATGTGATTACTCGAGTTCCATTGGTTTAAATTTCTCTGATGTCTATCCCTCGGTTATGCAACATTAATATATATATATATATATATATATATATATATATATATATATATATTAATCTCCATAAATTATTTATTTTTAATCCTTATAATATTTTTATTTAGCCCCTGCTAGTGTGGCTCCTGTGGCATGAGATTTTTTCTAAAATGTCAATTGCTAACATTATTATATGCTCTTATGCAACACTTGTTGACGTTAGCAACTATTAGCCACATCAGTCATCGTTAGTAATATTTTTGTCAAGGACTAAATGTAAAAAAAAATTATAGGAAAAAAGTACAATTAAACCTTTTTAAGATTTTTTTCCCTTAAACAAACATTAGGAAAACAAGAAAATAAAAAAAAAGTCCTAGTACTCACATGTGACTCAACCTCAAAATGAAAAAAAGAAAGTCATGTGATCTATCATATCTACACCAATCATGTGGTCTATAAATCTATAATATACTCATTTCATCCTTAATTATAAGATATAATTGATTAATTTATACTCCCTTAGACTCCTATAAACAAAATAACTAATTTCACATTAATTAAAAAATTTAGTTAACAACATTTAATTTTTCTAATCTCAAATAAAAAAATAAAATTATTTCTAAAATGCCATTAATTGAAACTTGCTAACATAAATAAAAATAAGTTATTAAAAATAGAATTATAATTAAATGAAAGATGTTTTAGAAATGATATTATTAAATATGATAAAATTAGTTAAATTTACTTATACTTAAGTTCAACCTACAAAATCACATTTTTACTTGTATATGAGTCCAAATAGAATATTTATTTAAAAAATTAGTTAATTTAATATTAACATTAAATTTATCTATAGATTACAATATTTTTTTTAAAGTTTATTCTTAACTTTATTTAAAACATATCCCACTTCTTCCATTTCTATATAAAAGAAAAAAATATACAACTTAACATATTTTAGTTACAAAAATAATTAACAAACAAGAAATTAAAATAAAAACTTATAAAAAGAAATAAAAATTTTCAAAACTATATCTTATAAATGGTAACAACGGAAGTACCAATAAGAAACCCTGCCTTTATAAGTTTATATATACCGTTCCCACCGTAATGCATCACTCCCTGTAACATCAAACTCTGTTTCTTTGTTTCTTTATCGAAGTTTCAACTTGGTTTCCTTCTAATGGGAACCTCTCTTCTCCGCTCCCACGATTGTCTTCAAGGCCACCACGATGCCTTGTCCCCAACTCCATCTTCCATCAGATCACAAAGAAACCCTAACCCTAGCCCCAACCCTTACCAGACTCGCCGGCGGAGGCTCCACGACGGCGACCGCTCCGGCATGGTGGTGAAAGGCCCCAGCGCGAACCTCGTCATGGGCCATGTCAAGATCCTCAAGAGAGGCGAGACGCTCAGCGCCGAGACCCGCGGCGGCGACGACGAAGGTTTCGATTTGGTTTTGGGATCCACGAACCGGTTGGGTCCCGATCCGAGTTCCGTTCCGGTCCCTGGGTTCCTCGCTATGAGGCGGTGATCATGGATTCATTGGTTGATTTTATTGTTGGATTTCGGCGTTTATCTCACGCAAGTGAGAGTCACGGGAGGAGGAGCGGCTGTTGAGAGCTTTCTTGATCGTTTGATTTGATTGCACAGTCTCGACGAGCGAATGATTTGATTTGTTTGGGTGCGAGCGAATGAAGAAAATTTTGGAGGCGAAAGGGAAAAGCTCGTGTGGATCAGGGTTCAACTTTTGGTCCCGTGAAAGAGGATTTAGGTCGCTGTTTGAAGACAAGAATATGATATCCTACTGTGTATTCCTGCAGTGTTCTTTTGTCTGCGAGTTTGTGTGGGTGCTGTGTTGGGTCTCCTTTCTTGAATGTGTTTTATTATTTTAATATACTGGTGTAGTTCTGAAACTTAATGCATTAAAATTTATAGTTTTTTGATCGACAAACAAGATGTTAGTTTTTGTTAGTTAGTGAGAAATTGGAACTTGTGACCTATTTTTTCTTTTTTTTTTCTTTCTCACCAAGTCAATCTGCATAATAAAATTTAAATTACATTAGTACTATATTCTACCCTCATTGAGATATCTCTGCATGACGTGACTTGAACCTTTGATGCTGTTCACTGGCGAGGAACTGTTGATTGAATTCTCAAATTATCGGTTGATTTCGTGGGGGCGAGTGGTAAAATGCAAGATTTAGTATATAATTAAACCTACCAATTAGCAGAGACATACAAAAGAAACAGCATGATACTTATTTGGGTTGGTTTGAGTGAGTTAGACTATCTGCAGTTTGCATTCAGTTTGTTAGTTGGATCATTGTATGCAAAATATGGTTTGGGAGTGATTTACTGTCTACTTCATTCATGTTAAATGGGTGAATTGTTAATCGATATTATTTTCCGAAATAAGGGATTCTTGTCCTACTATTTTGTATGATAATCTTCCTAATTACAAAGTTTTATTAAGATGGGAGGCTTTTTCAATTTTTTGTATCTAACCTAAATTGGCCTTCGCCTTTGGGAGTGATTTACTGTCTACTTCATTCGTGTTAAATGGGTGGATTGTTAATAGATATTATTTTCCGAAATAAGGGATTCTTGTCCTACTATTTTGCATAATAATCTTCCTAATTACAAAGTTTTATTAAGATGGGAGGCTTTTTCAATTTTTTGTATCTAACCTAAATTGGCCTTCGCCAATGGACTTACTACAAATATTGCTAAATTTGCCAAATCTTTAGTTCTTGTGACCTGAGAAAATAAGACACGAATTATTAATACAAGGCAAGTGAAGTGGATACTGTAATGGTTTCACATTGAGTTTCAAAATTCTAGTGCTTGAGCGTTTCAGTGGCATGCTGAATGGTACTTGAAGTGCGAACCCTATCAGGCCAGATCTGACTCCTTGATTTCAAATCCGAATTACACACGAGAGAAAAAAAAAATGTTGTTATGCAAATTCCTCTCACCTTCTCGGGTTATTTAAACTGGAGAATAATGATAGTAAGAAGATCTAACTAAGTTGATTGAACAAAATTTTTGAATGTTGTAAATCACTTGGTATTGTCATCGTTCTTACGGATAAAAAAAAAAAACTAGTGAATGATGATAGCTTAATTTAGATTCCTAGGTAAAGCATATACTGCTTGTGTGTTTGTTTCAGCGTGAGATAGGAGTTGATACACGTTCACTGTTAAGAAAATATTGCTTCTACGTTTTTTATGGATTTTGACACACATGTCCACTGTGAAATAACGCAGATCAAAACACACTAGTAATCTTTTTCTTAATTATTATGTAGCATCTTGCATCGGTATAGCATTTCATTGAGACGCTATTACACTAGCATGAAGATCGTAGTTTGTAGCCACTGTCCTGATGTGCCATTGAAGGCAGTCTTAGTATCTGTTTTCTTTTTCTTCAATGGTTTTCTCCAATTTGGTGTATAATTAGTGAATACATAAGCAGGTTGTCTTTATAACCGTTTGATCGAGATACCTTCATGATCTAATAATTATGTAATTATTTATCCATTATTCTCAACTTAACAGATACACAAAACTTAACTAAGTTCAACTGGTTGAGTTGGATGCATAAGTTATAAATTTTGGACTTTACTTCATGACATCATTAGCATGGGTAATTCAGATACTACCATCTGTTGGGAGGCAAATCCTTTTCCAGAACCAGTGCCTCCTCCACATAAATGACATCTCCTCAATGGGAATCCCTTTGGTTTCAGGTAAGAACAGGTAAACAAATATGGTCATGATGGTGATCCAGCCAGCAAAGAAGAGAAAGATCCCAAACTTGAATGAGCAGAGAAGAGCAAGAAAGGCCTGAGCAATTATGAAAGTGAAGAGAAGGTTTACAGCAACTGTGATGCCCTGCCCTGCTGACCGGATTTCCAATGGAAATATCTCACTAGGGACTGTCCACCCAAGTGGACCCCATGACCACCCAAAAGCAACAACAAATAGGCAAATCACCACAACCACCAAAATTGAAAACCCTTTTGACAATTCTTGGTCTGCTCCAAACTTGACCCCTAGAATAATGGCCACTATGATCTGCTCATGAGAAAAAGGAAAGTAAAATCAATTGCCCTGCAAAATTTAGTAGACTGCACCTCTTCTCGGATAGTAAACATTTTATGATATATAACCACTTGGCAAACAGCAAGAATATTGACTTTTGCAAATTATATCTGTATGCTAATATGAACATCATATTTCATACTATTTAGAGAACCCTATCCTAAGATATCATAAAATGACCCCTTAGATCTTCATCTAACATGAGTTCTGAAGTTAATCATCATATAAACAGGATGGTGTTTTGGTCTGGCTTCTAGCATTATTTCCCACCTTCATGGATATTTTATTATTTTAAACATGCTTAAGAGTTTGCATGAGAAAGTTTTTCTTACTTGGCATGTGATCATTTGTAGTCCACCACTGACAAGAAGAACTCTCCTGCCCAACCTATCTACTGTTGCTATGGAAATGAATGTTGAACTAGCAAGAACTCCACCGGTTAAAGCTGAAGAGATGAGTGATGCATCTCCTCCAAATCCCATGCTTTGAAACAGCACTGGAGCATAGAAGAGAATGGAATTTATGCCAGTCAGGATCTGAAAGGTAGGCATGAAGATTGCCATCACCAACTCTGGCCTGTACCTTCTTTCAAGGATGTTACGAAATGGGTGCTTTATGGACTTTGCCAACTCGCTTGCATCAACCATATCTTGGAACTCTGCATCAACTTCCTTGGTTCCTCGGATTTTCTCCAGCAGCTTCCTTCCTTTTTCCGCCAATCCTCGTTCAATTAAGCTATTTGGAGTGTCAGGAAGAAATATCCCTCCCACAGTCATCAAAAGAGCTGGTACTGCAGCCAAGCCTAGGGACAGCCTCCAACCCCAAGGCTTGATCTTTTGTGTTCCAAAATTGATCATGTTAGCTGTGAAAATCCCAAAAGTGGTTGCAACTTGAAACATCATGTTCAGGCCTCCTCGAAGGTGTGTTGGTGCCATCTCTGACAAATAAAGCGGAATAGCCTTCAAAACAATCACCAGGAGGAGAATTTTTCAATTTCAAGGTATAACTGGATAGTCTTCTAACTCTTAACATTGACTGTTTCCATCTCATTACTAACTCAAACATTTGCTACCTAACTTTTCCTATAAATTTTATAAACCCATGTTAACATTTACATAAATATGGGGTTCTAAGGTTAGCTTGGTGGTTGCAAAGGGGAGTTAAGGGTTGAAGGGAAAAGGGAGAAAAAGGTCGTCGAATCCTCCCATTAACATTCTAACAAAAGACTGATAACTCAACTAACAACTAACATTGGCTAATAAAACAAAAGAAACATTTACATAATTATTCTTAACAATCACACCTTTAAAACTGTTTGATACTTGTTGGGGTAATCTAGATCTCGGCTTTAAACAAAGGGGGGAAAAGTTAGTTTCTTCTTTTATATAAACATCCCAATTTATTACACCTATAAGGGGAAAAAAGATCATTTCTGCATAAGGATTAAAGAAATGTGTTACTAACCTGATTTCCAAATCCAATGCCAACACCAAGCATAACCCGGCCTAAGATCAACATTATCAGGTTAACAGCTGAAGCATTCAGAGCTGATCCAATAAGAAAGCTGATACCACCACCTATGATACTTACTCGACGTCCATACTTTCTTGTCACAGGGGATGCCATCAGGGATGCAACTAAACCAGCAATGTACAGAGAAGAGGTAAATGCTGCTAGGCCCTGATTGTCATACTTGCAGTAGTTGTTTTCATGGGCATGCTTTTTCTGTCTGTATACTGAGGGGAAGAACTCTATAAGAAAGTCATCCATGGATGTAACCCCACCTATTAACCATAAAACATTCATCAGAAATAAGTTTAGGTTCTAAGGAAATAAAAAATGAGAGAGATGGCTAACAATAATAAACTGAAATATATTGTTGACAGGATGTAATGTTGTACATTACCTTAACCTAATACTCTTATTTATGAGTAATTACTAATAAGGTCAATTACCAGTACAAGCTCAAACCCACTAATGATTAGACTAAAACATATAATTAAGGACAAAGATAAAAAAAAAAGATACTCTAAGATTTTCTAAATTTAATTATATATTATCTAACAATATGGAAACAATTTTTAAGTTTTCTCTTTTTCAGTTCCTCACAACATGAGTTTTCAAGCATCAAGAAATAACCAGTTTGTGCTCTCGAGCATATTGAAAAATTCACTATAGAGTTGTGGCTTCATATTACCAACCTGCCTTATTCACTGTGTTGCATATTTATGTGACAAGGAACCATTTGATTTGAAAATGTTTTTTGGTTTCACTTTTATTTTAAAAGTATCCCTTATCTTCTCTTTCTTGCCTGTTTCTATAGGAAATAGTGAAAATAATTTTTTATTGTTGTCATTTTTATGCTGTTTCTTATACAAAGTTTTGAAAATAAGAGACAAAGAAAATAAGTTATTATCTTTATAAATGAAAAAAGAATATGAAAACATACATTTCATCAAACCAAATGGATTTGTTGACATTTTGTGATTTAATGAGGTTATAAATGATTCCGAAGCATTAAGGCATCCATAACCTATAGAGTTAAAGTTGTTTATTGTGATCCCGTGCTTGGTGCAGTGTATACAAGACTCTGGATTTTTTTTTGTTTTGAGATCTTTGGTATTGTAAATGACACGTTCAACCTTGACTAATCTAAGTTGATCCAGGTGAACTTAAGGAAGCAAATCTCTCCTACCACCTATTTTCTCCATTCACTAAATTCAAATTCAAAACCTTAAAGAAAAATTGAGCTCTTCGTCCACCGGATCCATGCAGCATAACAAGAAAATTGGGCAATAACAAGGCATTATATGGTCAATTATTGGTAGGGTGGGAAGTGGTTGGATTTGCATCAGTGGCTAACTGAATGGTGAGGCAATTCACTGTTGGGACTTTAGGGTATAAACTTTATGTCTTTATCATTGCAGCTAAGGAATCTGAGATTTTAGGACCCTTGTCAGATATGCAATTCACAGAATCTCTAGAGCAGAATCTCTGACCAAAATTTTCACATCGTGAATTTCTAGAGCAGAATCTCTTGTCAGATATGCAATTCACAGTTCAACACAACACCTCTCTTGCTAGAGTTTTCAACCACAAGTTTTAATAGCTATAACACGCAAAATAACCAAAACAAATCTAAATTTTTCATTCAGAGTATGGAATATGAATGAACCTGAACATGGAAAACAAGAAAGATACATAGTATGAATTATGGAAGAACCTGAAATTCCAATATCATAGCCAAAGAGAGCCCCTCCTGTGGCAGCAACAATGCAAGAGATGATGACATAAGCAGTGACTCTCCCCTTGTACTGCTCTGCCCTCTCCTTGCTCACAGTGCCTGTTGTGAAAGACCCTCCTGCCATTTCCTCAATTCTCCTTTCTCAACTTTCAAAGGAGAATGAATGTTTTTAAGTTTTTATCATCATTCTTATATACAAATGCTCTAAATTTATATATACAACAAGTCCTACCAACCATTTGCTCAACAAATGTAGAAAAAAGATTTTGACAAAATGTGATGTAAATTACACCGTATTTAATGCTTTGGCTGTTTTCTGCACCGGTGGCACCCTTGGACGTCATCTATATTTTTATCTTGTCATCACTCAAGAATGAAATGACTATGAATGTGCATATGTTAAATAAACCATCCTTTTTCTGCAAACAGTGACTCAATTACATTTTCAGATACGTGGGTGAAGTCTTATCACCACTCTCCAAAAACCAATCCTTAACAAATTTGATGCGTGTGGTTGTTGCATTTCTACCAATATCTGAATAATCATGAAACTAGCATTGGGTTTGGCACCGAGATCTGTCAAATTTTATGTGATTTGTTTATTTAGAAAATAGTTAATGGCTGGTTTATATAAATAGAAGACTCGGTCTTGGTTTCCTTTTCTTCTTTATATATATATATATATATACATCCTTATCTTGTTTCTTTTCAACTTAAGGAAGAAATAATAATAATAATGCTTTTAGCCTTTAAAATCAAAATATGGAAAATTATTTAAATTATAAAAATGAAAAGGAGGATTTTTATGGTATTATGTAACGTTGTTTGAGTGATCTCAAATTGTGTGAACAGTTTTTAAGCTTATGTAACCTTGACTTTATGGTATTATGTAGCGTTGTTTAAGTCAATGTGCAGGCCAATTTACAACATAGGGTAATTTTTTTTCCATTTTTTCAATTGAGGTCCATTTTAAATTATTATTTATTTTGGAATAAATTGTAACGGTGTTATGATTTCTTATTCTTTTTATAGTTAATATTATTTTTACTTTTTATATTATTTTTTTTAATTTATATTGTTTATTTTATATTAATGTATTATGTTATTTTTATTTTAAGAATTACTTTTATTATTAAATAATTATCTGTTGTTAATAGTCCATTCTTTTATACAATAAAAATAAGATTCTTTGATAAATAATAAGTTAATATTAGTAACAAAATATTTTAATATTTTCATTTATATTTTAATCCTTTTAAATTTAAGTATTTATATTATTCTTTTCATTTACAAAACAAATCAAATTCTTTAACATTAGTAAAAAATTATATAAATTTTAAATATACAAAATATATTAAATAAAATAATATTCAAAAAATATATAGCGTATTAAATAAAACCATATAAAAAATAAATATTAAATATTAAATAAAACTATAACAAATAAAAATAATAATTTAACATATAATTAAATTAAAACATTTAATTTTCTTAATTAAATAAATAAATAAGATTATTTTAAAAATTTGAAAAAAAACAAAATAAATTCGAATTCATAATTTAATATACGACTTCTAAAACAAATAAGCCGCTTAAAATATAAAAAATTACAACTTTAAACTCTAAAAAAAAGTTTACGAAAAAAAAAGTTTATCACTTTAAAGTTATAAAAAAAGTATAAAAAAACTTATAAGTTATAAATTAAAAAAAATTAAACTAAAGTCGTAAAAGTTAAAAAAAAAGTTGTAATGGATATTCACTTCTAATCAAGAAATCGTGATTAGAAGTCGCAGTATTATGACTTGTTTTAAAATAAATAATAATTTAAAAACTATTCCAATTGGAAAAATGAAAAAAAAAAAATACCCCGTGGTAAATTGGCCTCAATGTGCACGTAATCATTATTTTCTGAAGTTTGATTTGAGTAGCTTTTTATTTCTCTTTGTTTAGTTCGAGCAGCCTTTAATGACATTTAATATTATCAGACTTTGGTGCAATAATCAAAGTTTCGGGTGTCATTTGATTTGTCCACATATGTGTGTCAGTGTGTGATAGATATTAGATCGTGTATTATAGTAGTACTAACATTTGGAGAATGATTCTCTCCCTAAAGACTTTTCTAAATAAATTTGTTGTTCTTTTATATAAGACTTATTTAATTTTAAATATATTAATTATTTTGTTTCTTAAATATTTTTACTTAATTATTCTCTTTCAAAAAATTAATAAAAAACATTTGAGGAAACATTTGATAGAAGAAAAGTTTTTGGCTTTTCAAGAATTATAGATTGAAAAACTTAGGATGCCTTTGTTGGGAAAAAAAAATTTATTCTAAAAAATCATGAATTTTAATAATCATGTTTTTTGAAAACAAATAACATTTGTTTAGTTGACCATTGAATTTTGTTTAGATAAGTTTCTTATGAATTAAAAAATTATGCATATTTTTATCATTTATTTTAATTATTTACCATATTATATAATTTAATAAAGAATAACATGACATTTTAACTAATAAGAGAAAATTAAACTCGAGAAAGTGAGATTTTGACTTTCTTCACGAGAAAGTTTTCGTGGAAAACTAGTTTAAAATATTTTTGGAGAACATTCTTTTTCAGAAATGTTATTTTTTTAAATGCATACCAAATATGGGAACTAAAAAGACAATTGGTACGAGAGAAGTTTTTGGTTTTCCAGGAATCATAGATTGGAAAACTTACTTTCTCATGTTTACTATCCATTTAAAAAAAATTAACATTACTCGAAAAGAATGTTTCTTGGGAATGTTTTTAACCATTTTTCTCATGAAAACTTTCCCAAAGGCAAGTGGGAATCTTACTTTCTCGAGTTTAATTTTTCTTTACTACATTAAGAATATCATGTTATTCTTCATTAAATTATATAATATGATAAATAATTAAAATAAATGGTAAAAATATGTGTAACTCTTTGATTCTTAAGAAACTTATTTAAGGATTCTCAATGGTCAACCAAATAAATTTTATTCATTTACAGGAAATATGGTTATCAGGATTCATGATTCCCGGACAAAGAAAAAAAAATTCCCTACCAAATGTAACACTCCAAGTTTTGAGTACTAGGAATACACCATAAGGAAAAATCTTATTAGGACTCTTATGTTATATTTTTTGTAAATATTTGTTATTATTATTTGTGTATTATTGATTTTGTCCTAAGCAGTTATTTGTATTGTGATAGTGTTTGCTCTTATACACATGTGTATTTTGTGTATATTATTGTTGTTGTTGTTGTTGGTATATTATATCATATTTGGTGTTAGTATTAGACTAACTTCTTATAGTTAAAATGCTTTAAAAGATGTCTAAGTCTAGTGTTAGTTTTATGATGGCAACCCTAGATAAACCATATCATATCTTGAGTTATAGTTATCCATTTGAGGTATTTTTTGTGTTGTTAGAAAGCTTGCTGCAAAAACTACAATTCATTCATACACCTTAGAAACCAAAATTGTAACATTCCAAAAATAACCCAATAATTATTTAGATAAGGATATCTAAATATATTTTTAGTAAAGGAAAAGATAAGTTAAATTATTTTAATATATTAGATTGTTGTTTTTATTTTGAAAAGATGTTAGTATAGTAATATATTAGATTGGTTAAAGATAATTATAATTAAAGATAATAGAAATAATAGATAAAGAAAGACCGGTTAAACAAATTTCAAATTATGTACAATTCTTATATAAGGGTAGACAATTGTTTCTCTTAGAAACACACAAATAAACAGTCTCTCTTGGCATTAGTGGGTTGATCAAGGACATAGAAAAAGAAAGAAAGCAAGAAAATTACTTCAACGCAATTGGTAGAGGATAAAAAGAATAATGAAGAGCACAAATTTCTTGCTTCAAGAGGTGAGTAAAACAAACTTTTTCTAAAATTGCATAGTATAATTTATGAAAGAGATATTTTGCAACTTCAATATAACTATTAAGGTTAAACCACATAGTGTGTTATGTTCTGGATACATTTTTTTGCATCTCTACCACGACACTGAATTTTTGCACGTGAACTTTATTATTCATGAACCAGGAATCAAACTATGTTATTCCTGGATTACAAATGAATAGGTGTGTGTAGCCTTTTCATTTCAAAATTTGGCCAAAGTATTTTAATTGGGAAAATTGAAGTTAACTTCCACTTTTTCTATCTTCCTTAATGATGACATTCAGTAGTTGTATATATTGGGGTCTCTTGATATTTAGATAAAGGTGTATGTGTGTATATTTAATATTCAGCTCAAGATTGAGTTACTATTAATTATTTAATTTTTCACTTTTAGGGAAGCTGATATTTGAATGATAGGATACCTGATTGAGAAAAGAAATATATATATATTAATTATAGGTACATATATGTGAATTAGCTAGTGAGTAGTGTCTATGTACCTTTGTGTGCGAATGAGTACATTGGTATTTATATATTTGTGTGCTTACTTAAGTATGATTGTGAAGGATGTATTGTTCATATCATAAATTGATAATTTTGAATGATATTTATTTATAGATATCCCATATGGGAAGAGGAAGAGATTTTGGATATCTTCATCTATGATAGGGAAGGAAGTGGGACACCATTGCATAGAATATGAGCTCATAGACCCTTTGAAGAATCTGAGATCGGTTTTGGAAACCAAAGAATTGAGTCTTGTGATTCTAAGAATCACTAAGTTGTGTCTGTTATATTTATTTGGATGTTACCATTTATTTAAATATTTTATTTATTCAAAATTTCATGAATTGTGATTGTTTTAATATGATTTTTATTGGTGTGTAAATATATACATATATAATCTTATTTTAAATTCATGGCAGATACCATGGTTGATTTTCCAGATTATCGCGTCAGCTGAGAACAACACTATTTGTGAACTCCTATTAATTGTTTTATTCACTTGGATTATCATCCCATTGTAAGTGTTATTTTCAAAGCACGAGAAAGAAAATGTTGAGTTTGGGGAGACTTGAAGAAATAGTTTTCTTAGCTACATTCATTTTAGCTTGGTTAGTACTTCAGAATAAGATGTCGGATGTGGTCACTTTTGTTATATTTTTAGTGTCCATTTAGTTTAGATGCCCATATTTTGAGGATAATATTTTTACTTATGTAAAGACTTATTTATTTGACTTAATTTATTATACATGAGTTATTTTCAGACTAATATAATTTTGAGATTTCATATTCTTTTTGGTATATTTTATTACGTGTTGTTATTGTAACGAATGACATTACATTTTGGTATCAGAACAATTTGATCCTGAATCAGATTGTGGTAGTGGGTTGTTTTCAAAAGATCAAATATGGACATATAGGACTACTTATTAGAGTTATAAATGGCATGTTATTCTTTTAGATATTGGACTTGATCAACCCAGTGTTTGATTAGTGGTATGCAGATTTATGGCACCTAATAGGTGAAAAGGTAAACGCGAATGATGCACTTGCAATGACCTTGACTTGAATGACCAAAGTTATGCAAGCACAGACAGAGGCTATCTGTCAAATGAATGGGAATGGAAGCGGATTTTTCACCAACTCAATTACGCCTCTGAACCCTCAATACGCGGGGTTATTTGAATTTCATAGGAACAATCCCCTATTTTTCTATGGTTGTGTAGATCCTATGGAAGTAGAAGAATGGCTCCAAAAGCTAGAGAAAATTTTCAAAGTCATGAAGTGTGATGATGCGCAGAAGGTGGACTTTGCCACTTACATGTTGGAGTCTAATGTAGAGCATCGGTGGAACAATGCTCGAGGGAGTTTGGCAAATCAGGGAGCTTCTATCACTTGATTATTTTATTTGAATTTTATTTTTTGATAAATAGATTGTTTGTCATCATAAATATTTATTTTTGTCCTTGAATATGTAAAGCATTGATAAATTTGTCCCCGAAAGATAAAAATTTAAATTTTAGTTCCCAAAAGTGAAAAAAGTGCGACAAATCTATCCATCCGTTAACCTTCATTTGTTACCGTTAATGAAAGAGTCTACATGACACATTCAGGGACAAGTATGTCAGCGCTCTACACATTCAGGGATGAAAATGATTATTTACCCAAAATATAATTTAATCTTCATCTCCCCCCCCCCCCCTTTTAATCACTGCAAACATAACATTACATTTCTAATGTGACAGTAGCTTACCCAAAATATGAGATTCAAACAAAAATGCACAACCATTAAGTTGATCTTTACACAAAAATAAAATGAAATCCAACTTGATTTTGTTACTAGCTAATGTTGTCACAATAGAAATTTCAGAGCAACAGACAAATTATGCTTATTAATCAATATTATGCTTATTATTATGTTTGTTCTAACTTATGCTTGCTTTCCTATTTTTTTAAGTGCTTATTGTAATGTTATGCTTGCAAAGAGTAAAAAAAAGAAGATGAAGATTAAATTATATTTTAGGTAAATAGCCATTTTCATCCCTGAATGTGCCACATAGGTTCTTTCATTAACGGTAACGAACGAAAGTTAACGGATGGATGGATTTGTCATAATGTTTCCACTTTCGGGGACTAAAATTTGAATTTCCATCTTTCGGGGACGAATTTGTCAGCACTTTACACATTCAGGGAAAAAAATAGCTAATAAACTTTTCAATAGGTTTTTCATCCTCACAAAATTGAAATAGTGTCACTTTTTGGCCCAAACATAGATTCAGGTAAATTCAAACCTACGATGATGATTTTTTACATCGATTATGCATATAACAGATGTACATATGACATTTTTTGTATCATTTATGCATATAACTAATGTAATAAAGCAATGCACGTAGGTTCAGATGTTTGAACCTTTCTCTAGACCTAAAACCAACACATTTCAATTTTCTGAGGACAAAAAATACTTATGAATATTTCCATATTTATGAAGACAAAAAATATATTTTAGCTTTTGTTTTTCTTTTTTAACCATAAAAATGAACATAGACATCTGCGGTAAAAAGATAACATTGTTCAAGAATATGATAACTTTTACTTGATTTTTTTTGTCATCAATAAATGTCCAAATTTATATGCCTAGAATCAAAACCTCATGAACTAAACATCATATATGTTATAAACTTGTCATATTTTTTTTGAGCACATATGATATTTTGGGTTGATAAAAAGTGTATTTAAGGATACTTAGGGATTGATCTAGAAGGGGATAAGTAGGGTCACAAAGATGTTGGGTTGATAAAAGGAGTGTAATTAAACATCTCTTGCCTTCTAGAAATCTATGATTATCCAAATAAATTAGACCTAATATGGTTACCCATGCAATGTGTAGCATCCCAATTTTTGTATTGTGGAAAGTTTCTAGTAAAAACAGGTAAGTGTTTGAATGATAGTTAATGTTATTACATTTTAAGTAGTGGAATAATTTTGTTGTATGTGTGTGATATCCTTGAATGGATAAGTGTTCTAGAATTTGAATCCTAGGCTTATGAAGATGTGTTTTAGACTTGAGAAGCCTTGGTCAACATCCAGTCAACCATAGTCATTCAGTTAAAGAAAAGTCAAAGTAAGAAAATCTCTTCATTAATGACATTTTTGTAATTATGTCCAAAAACATTTTTTTTTAAAAAAATCATATTTTGAGAATGACCAAAAAGCCCCTAAACCTAGGAGCCCTCTATAAGAGAGAGAGAGAGAGATTCTTCTCTCTTGCACTAGCTAAGGAATGTGAGTGTGTGAAGTAAAGAGCTCTAGGTGAGTTTTCCAAGCCTTTCTCGTGCTTTTCTTCTTTCTTCTCTTCCCAACTAGAGCCTCATGCTCTCTCTTGGTTCATTTTCATGTTTATGCTCTAGGGAGTTCTCAAGGATTCAACCTATCTCATACTTATTTCTTTGCTTCTTTGTATCAACCAAGAGGTAAGGGAAGAATACTTGATCACTTAGAACCCATGCTTTGACTATGAGAAGTTAAACTTCATATATGTTGTACTTTTGCGTGAAATTCAAAATCTGAGATGTGACACTGTGATTTACACATGCTTTATTTGTGAATTATGGGTTCAAAAATGAGTTCCTTGACCCCGAAAACCTAGGAAAGCATATATGATATGTCTCATTTGGAGTTGTATAGCATTTGGAAATAAAATTTTAAGTTAGGGCAACTTATGTATGTATATGCCTCTGTTTTTGAAATTTTTTACGTTGGGCCTAAAATAGTGATTATGGACATCAAAATTGAATTCACTAGGTCTAAGAACCTAGGGTTAGACATAAAATACACCCCGTTTGAGTTAGTATAATTCCTAAATAAATATTAGTAGAAATATAATGGTTTAATTTAATTTCTCAAAATATAAAGTTATATATTTATTTATTTATTTATTAAAATAATAGAAATAATTCATTTGCTAATAATTTGTTTTAAAATTAAAATAATCATAATAAAATTAAATATGGAATAAAATATGCAATGAAGTTCCAATTGCATAGCTAATAAACACCGTCCAAATTTGATTTAAATTTATAATCAATCAGATATAAAATATAATTTAATATATTTCTTTATATAATCTCAATTATTAATTTACTCATGAAATATTTATTTTCATTATAATAAAAGTATCTTATATTATTACATCAATCCATTTATTTATAATTTACAATAATATATAAAACCAAAAGATTTATTTTTATTTCATTTGCAAGCCAATAATTACAAATTTTATGTGTTATGACTTCACATAAAGATATAGTAAACAATCATTCTTTCTATAATCTTCACATAAAGATCATATGGATCATCAATGAACCAAAATTTCAAAGTGCCAGACCCTAATTTCACCGGGTATAATGTTTTCTCATTTGGATATGATGTTTTGATCATTGCTAGTTGAATTACGGTGTTTGGTACTAGTTACAACGCAAGGCCAAGGGGTCACACATGGTTTTAATGGTTGTTTGTCAATTTCAAAAACATAAGCCACTAGAAGGGGGCAAAATGGTCATTTTATGGAATTTTCTGGACCCTAGCTCACCCTGGCTAGCATCTGGCTCGCCTGGCCATGAAATACCTTCAGCCTTAAGCAACCAGCTCACCTAGGTGAGCTGATACCTTCAGGATGAAGCAACCAGCTTGCCTGGGCAAGCTGCCCTTGCCCCAAATGGTTTTTTCTATAAATAGCCATGTAGGGGAAGGGTTTTGGGGGTTCAGAAAGTTTAGAGGGGAAGAAAAATGAAGGGACAGGAAGGAAAAAGAAGAAAAGCGAAGCTGAGGCGCTGCCAAATCACAATTGAGGATCATTCCCTACATTGCTTCTCTTACTAGCCTTGTACCCTGTGCAACAACCGGTTAGTTCTTCTTCCTTTTCTTTTCTTTTCTTAAGAGTTGAATGTAATCCATGTACCCTTATGGGTCTTCTTTGATATTATGTATGTATTCATCTTCTCCCCTTTATCATTGGTAATTTCATTTCATTTGTAAGGTTTAATTCTAGCCGACCACCAGTGTTGTAGAACTATTTTCCTTTCTTTTGTAAGACTAAAGACTAATAAACAAAAAAAAAACAAATAAAGGAAATCAATTGAAAATCAAACTTCTTTTTATCAAATATCACTTGAGATCGTTTCAAGGTCCAACTCCTTAACGATTCTCTTCGCTTTTCAAAATTTAAAGCGTTGTTTCAAGGTCTCACGCCTTAACGACTCTTTGTTCGCGATTAAAATAAATCTTTCAAAAATATAAAATCAATTTAACACACAAACATTTAGACAAAAGAACTACATAGGTCTGATTTCCTCATCGCACCTGGGGATAGGTAGGACCAAGGGCAACACCCTTGTCGACTTGAAAAAAAAAATAATAATAACAATAATAATAAAGTAATGTAATAAAAGCAATTAATCGCTCTTAGGGAAATAAATAATTTTGAAGTCACGTTGTGCACACTTGATTAAAGGCTGTCATTCCTTGTGACGGGCGCGTGGGGTGCTAATACCTTCCCCATGCATAAACAACTCCTGAACCCTTATTTTCAAAATTTGCAAACCTCTTTTTGGTTTTTCTAACGTTTTCCTCGGATAAACGTTGGTTACGACTCCACTCTTTTTCTCCTAAGGAGACAAAAGCGCTTTTTACTTATTTTTGTTTTTGTCGTCCTGTCGTGAGGTAGGTTGTGACACAAAGCATCCACCATTTTCAAGCTTTTATCCTTCATAAACCTGTATCAATTGACATCCAAGTGCTTTTTTTTTTGTTCTGCTTTCTCGAACTCCTCATATGCATGCAAGCATATTCCCACTCTCATTAAAGATGCAGTAATACATGATTTTAATTTGCATAGAGAAATTATCCACAAATATAATGGAGATAACACACACATCTTTATGTCTAGACCATAGGTATCTTTTGTTGGAAGCAATCTTTTTTTAGTCTACACACATTAAAGAAATAATATTTTATTTTTTATTAAAAAAAAAAGAATTTGCAATATGTTAGACTAAAATCTCTAACATGTGATGTTACAAACTATAAAACAAAACACAGGTCATTAACAAATGCGGAAAAACAAAAATCAAAATTTACCTCCAACCATTGCCATGAAAGAACTTGTTCTGGTTCTTCCAAGTTCTCACTCTCTCTGTAGATGGTGTATCATACAAAAATTGAAAGATGTGAGCTTAGGGACCAAACACATGTGCTATATATAGACATTCTACCATCAAGAATACATTTAGTAGCCATTACCACCCATTACCACTCATTAGTAATCATTACCACCCATTAGTATTCATTCAATATTTGGCTTTTCAACTCCAAAACTGATGGAGCAATTGACATTCCAAAACATACAGACAAAAAATTATTACATTCTCCTATTTGGTCTAAATGTTTTGACTCATTGATTAAAATAAGTTAATGCTCAATCTTCTTAAGAAATGAACATGCAAAACACTGCAATAGTTCCTCTTATAACAAGTAATATCATCCATGTATTACAACATGCTCAATTTGCCAAGTAGAATACTCAAGGTGGTAATAAAACTTAATGAATAAACCCAATGTTTCTTCTTGGTCCAAAACATAATTTTTCTCAAATAAATCAATGTGCACATGAATATGAAAAAAATGTCACAATATAAAAGTTTCAACTCTAACCTGTATGTATACAATCATACAGTGGAACCAAGTCCCATTCTCTCTACATAATCCTTGAATTTAAATGGTGGCATGCTCTTAGTCAAAGGATCCACGATCATCAACTCAGTGCTTATATGCTTAATGATCATTTTCTTGTCTTTTACTCTTTCTCTAATGGTTAAGTACTTAATATCGATGTGCTTGCTTCGACTTCCACTTTTGTTATTCTTAGACATAAAGACAACAATTGAGTTATCACAAAAAATTCTCAAAGGCCTTGAAATAGTATCAATTATTTTCAGCTCAAAAATGAAACACTTAAGCCATACACCATATGATATAGCTTCAAAGCAAGAAACAAACTTAGTTTCCATGGTAGAAGTAGTAGTCAAAGTCTGTTTAACACTCTTCCACGAAATAGCTCCACCAGCCATCATAAAAATGTACCCAAATGTTCATTTGCAAAAATCAACACAGGCAGCAAAGTCTAAGTCTGATTACCAATCACATCTAGATTGTCTGTCTGTCTATACATAAGCATGTAATCTTTGGTCCCTTGAAGTTACCTCATCACTTTCTTTGCAGCTCTCTAGTGGTCAATACCTGGATTACTCTGATATCTTCTTAACATTCCAACTGCAAAAGCAATGTCAGGCCTTGTGCATACTTGAGCATACATGAGGCTTCCAACAACTAAAGCATGAGGAATGTTTTTATTTGTTCCCTGTCATAGTCAATCTTTGGGCATTGGTTCAAATTAAACCTATCACCCTTCACATTGGGAGCGACACTTGGTGAACAATCTTTCATCCGAAATCTCTCTAAAATTTTGTTAATATAGGTTTCCTAAGATAAACATAAAATACCTCGAGGTCTATCTCTATGAATCTTAATGCCAATGACATAATATGCATCACCCATATCCTTCATGTCAAAATTCTTAAAGAGAAGTTGTTTCACCTCATGTAGCAAATCCCAATCATTGGCTGCTAGTAAAATATCATCTACATATAAAACAGGAAAACATATTTTACTCATACTAACCTCGTGGTATATGCATTGATCCATGGGGTTTTCATCAAAACCAAATGAAGAAATTATCCCATGAAACTTAAGGTACCACTGACGGAAGGCTTGTTTTAAACCATATATAGATTTATTAAGCTTGCAAACCAAATGCTCACCATTGCTAGAGGAGAAGCCTTCAGGTTGTTTCATATAAACCTCCTCCTCTAAATCACCATTAAGAAAGGTTGTTTTCACATCCATTTGTTGCAACTCAAGGTCAAAATGAGCAACTAATGCCAAGATGATACGAAGAGAATCTTTCTTAAATACAGGAGAAAAAGTCTCCGCGAAGTCGATTCCTTCTTTTTGAGTAAATCCCTTAGCAACGAGTCTTGCCTTGTATCTCTCACTGTTGCCTAATGAATCCTTTTTGGTCTTAAAGACCCATTTACAACCAATGGCCTTTGCCCCATTAGGCCACTCTACAAGGTTCCAAACTCTGTTACTCTGCATGGAATTCATCTCATCCTTCATGGCATCATACCATAAATTTGACTCTTTACAACTCATGGCTTGATCAAAAGTTTCAAGATCATTTTGAGCTCCAATATTATAGTCATATTCTTGCAAATATACAATATAATCACTAGTAATAGCTGATTTTCTTACTTTAGTAGACCTCCTTAATGTTGCATCAACATTTTCTTGGGGGTCATGTTTTTCAACTAATTGTTCATTATTTTCAGTAATTCGACGATCAACTTGATCTACTGGATTATTAGCTACAGGCTGTGGAATGTTATTCATGTTTTGTTCATCATCCCTTTGAACTTGAGGGGTATGAATTACAACGAATCTTTCACTTGATGTGAAAGATTGAGACTCTATATGATCAATTTTTAAACCTAAGTCCCTCAATTGATCATTCTCATTGATCAAGTCATTTTCAAGAAACTTGACATTTCTTGATTCCACAATCCTAGTAATATGATATGAACAGTAAAACCTATAACCCTTAGACCTTTCGGCATATCCTATGAAATATCCACTTATAGTCCTCGGGTCAAGTTTCTTCTCATGTGGGTTATATTCTCACCTCAGACAAAGAACCCCAAACATGCATATGTTTCAAACTCGGTTTCCAACCTTTAAACAACTCAAAAGGTGTCTTTGGAACAACCTTGGTTGGAACACGGTTTAAAATATACATTGTCGTCTTTAATGCTTCGACCCACAAAGATTTAGGAAGATTGGAGTTGCTAAGCATACTCCGTACCATGCGCAATAATGTTCAGTTCCTTCTTTCTACCACACCATTCTGATTTGGAAAACCAAGCATAGTGTACTGGGCAATAATCCCGTGTTCTTAAAGAAACTATGCAAAAGGACCAAGTGCTTGTCCATTCTCAGTATATCTTCCATAATATTCTCCACCTCTATCTGATCTCACTATTTGTGTTTGCTTACCACATTGGTTCTCAACTTCATCCTTAAAGACTTTGAAGACATCCAATGCTTCATTTTTGTTATGAAGCAAATAAACATTCATATATCATGAATAATCATCTATAAAGGTGATAAAATATTTCTGACCATGTGCATCCATATCTGGACAATAAATATCAGTATGAATTATTTCTAATATGCTTGAACTCTTGTTAGCACCTTTCTTAGACATGTTGGTATGCTTACCCTTAATAAAGTCCACACAAGTCTTAAAGTCAGCAAAATCTAGAGTATTGAGTACCCCATCTTTCACTAACCTTTTAATCATCTCAATGGAGACATGTCCTAATTTTTAATGCCATAACATAGAGGAATTCTCATTAATATTGCACATTTTAATACCAGTTTGAACATGCATTGAACTATAAGTGGCATAATTTTGTAAACTAAGAAGATAAAGACCATCAAACAAGATACCATTCCCAACACATTCAGAATTATAAAATAACTCAAACGATGTATCTTTAAAATTAAAGGAATATCCAAAAGGTACGAGTCTGGAAACAGAAATCAAGTTTTGAGAAAAAATTAACACATAAAAGGTCCTTTCTAATTTCAAAATAAAGTCACTACTTGAAGTTAAAATGCAAGTTCCAATAGAGCCTCCACAGGTGAGCCTAGCTTATTGCCTGATAAAATGCTTTACTCACTTCCCATTGGTTTCCTTAGGTTTTGCATACCCTATAAAGAATTTGCAATATGGATTGTAGATCCAGAATCAATCCATTAGGTGTTAATACTAACACTAGCCATATTAGATTCATAACATACTAATGAGATCGATTTAGCTTTCTTCTCAAGCCATTTCTGGAATCTGGGGCAATTCTTCTTCGTTAGTAGTTACAAGTATGAATGAATCATCTTGTCATGGGAACCAACAATTTGTTAAAGTTGTAAAGTTCAATTTTGTCCCTTCAGCATTTTCAAATTTGAATTCTGATAGACAACAAGTTCTTTTATGAATAATTTTTATCTTAGGAAGTGTATATCAACCAAAAAAAAAATTGATTCCATGAATTTCATTAGTATGGCATTCTCCAAAATAAAAATGTAAATACCTCACTGTCACAACCTTCTTGATTCCAACTCATGCCTAACTATAGCTACATTAAAACGTGGATTTCTTAGATAGCTAAACAAAACAACAATAATACATGAAAATATTAATTTTCAGTTATTTGATTATAGAATCACAAATGAAGGTGACCCTCCTATCTATAATTTATCTCAAATTTGGTTCCCTAGATTAGATATTATGAAGAAGAATGTAAGCATATTTTGGTTTACGAGTATATGCACAATGACATTTTATAGGATCACATTCATGGTCTAATGGCTAACCTCCAACCCCGTATGCATTTATTTAAATAATAGTAAAGTTTATGTCATGACATATATTTACAATGTTATGATAGAGAGTTTCAGGAAGCAGATGTTGGACTGGTTAGCTCGTCTTCGTATTGTCGAAGATGCTGCAAAAGGTTGATCAATGACTACCTTCATGGTCCATAAGTAATTTTAGTATGGTCTAATGTTTGTTAGTACCTATAAATATGACAAGTTTTAGTTTATTCCTTCAAAAAAATGTTGGTTTTATTTTATTATAAATTTTAAAATATTTAAAATGATTTTTATGTCACATATATTTCAGAGTGATTGTTGATACAATGTATCTAAATGTATGTCACATGTTATTACTAAATAATAATAATAATAATAATAATAATAATAGGCCATTTATTTGATGAAGGATAGTATTAAAACTAAAATTTTCAATATTTGGAAGAATTAAAAACATTTAAATTGTAAGTATTTTACTTCCAAGTTAAAACAAATGAAGAACAAATTCCAATTTCTACAGGTCTTGAATACCTACACACAGGATGCAATCCTAGTATCATTCACCATGACATAAAGATAGGAAATATTCTCCCAGGCATCAATATGAGAGCAAAAGTTTCAGACTTTGGACTCTCCAGGTTAGTTGAAGAAGAATTAACCCATATATCTAGCATTGTATAACAACCTGTCCCTTTGTTTTTTTTAAATAAATAAATAAGAATTAGGTCATTAAAACTCTCACTATGTAAAGGAACTTTTAACCCATAGCAGTTTTACAAAAACATTTATGTTCCTTTTTTCTTTGACTCCCAAGAACCCTAACAGAGCAACTGGAGGAGGAGCTCTAGAGAACACCAGAAATGCCATTATTGATAACAGAGAATGCTTGAGCGACTACATCGAGGTAAGGGATGAGTTACTTACACGTGGAGATTAGAATGAACATGTGTAGGAATCCCTAGAGGATCAATTTTTAGGTTATTTTGATTGTTTTATGAAATGTAATTATGTTCTTATGTTTTAAATCGTGGATTGATTCTGTTTGACGGACCAATTGGTGTCTTGATGCGAAATTGTTGTGAAATTAATGTGTTCCTGTGTTGAGTAGGAATCCTAAAAATTTAGTTTTTTTTCTAATTGATGAATTAAGCAAGGAGGGATTTACTGTCAGGGGAGTGAGCTCTTTTTGTTCCTCTATTGTATAATTTTCCTTTGATGCTCATAACATTTTCTCCTTTTTTCCAACGATAAAATCTATCAAATTGTATTTTACTGCTGAAATAATTCTAAAAAATTATTATTAATTTCCGTGATGATGGCGCAATGTGCGAAATCAAGCTGTTGTTTCTCATTGTTGGATTTTCATGGCTTTGTTGGAATGCATTTAGGATATCCGTATATATGCATATAAAATTTTGGTTGTTATCTACATATAATATACATACATGTTTTATTTTTATCTAAGGATACGTTTATGTTAATGTTTTTACTATGTTTATGTTAATGTTTTTAGTACATTTAATTACTTTATATATATTAATGTTTTTAATACGTTTAATTACTTACATATATATATATATATATATATATATATATATATTTAACATTTATCTAATGATATATTTATTATTATTATTATTAATTATATACATATATATATATAATATTACATGTATCTGTATAGTGGTGTGCTATATATATTTGTTACATGTAAATATATTTATAAGTTTTGAAGCAAGATATATTTTTTTATTATAATACATGCTTACTTATTTGTTAAGTATATTTTGTAGTTAGTTAATTGAGACTTAGGGGTGCATACCAGTGTTTTATACTTATTGTTTTGATTTGGTTAGTACGTGTATACTACGTAGAGTTTATATTGTTATTAATTAATTGATATTAAAGATGTTATAGTGTTGCTTTGATAAGATTTTGAAAATTATTCGAGTTGATGTATATGTATATGGGTTGTATCTTGTAAATATTGTTATGAATGTATAATATGATATATAAGAATAACTGAAGTATGCCATGAATTTCGAGTTATGAACTGTGCAATCACACAACTATAAGACCCTTTAAGGGTGACGAGTTCGTGTGTGATGAGTTTTGTGATGGTCTCTGATGTAGCTCCATTGGAGCTTGTAGGCCTTGGATCTTCTTCATCTTTGGAATCCTTTGCTTCTTGGAGATCATGGCAGCAGAATGAAGAAGGAAGAAAGATGATTAGAGATGCCACTTCAAGGAGAAGATGAGTCAAGAAGAAGTTCACAACCATAGGAAGCCATGAATAAGAACTTGGGGGTAGGAGAAGAAGAATGGAGGGAGAAGGAGAGAGGGAGCACGAAATTTGTGCCTCAAAAGAGGTCTGAACTTTGAAGTGTAATTCTCAAATGATCAAAGTTGAAAAAAATGCACACACATGGCCTATATTTATAGCCTAAGTGTCATACAAAATTGGAGGAAAATTTGAATTTCTATTCAAATTTTACTTGAATTTGAAATTGAATTTGTGGAGCCAAAATTTCATTAATTATGATTATTGAATTTTAGCTATGGTTCAGCCCACTAATCCAAGATCAAGTCCAAGATTCTCCACTAAGTGTGATTAGGTGTCATAAGGCATGTAAAGCATGAAGGACATGCACAAAGTGTGACTATATGATGTGACATGGGGTGTAACAAGTAAATGCTCACCTCTCCCTCTAAAATTTAATTGGATTGGGCTTCTACCAATTCAATTAAATTTATTTACCAACACACACATCAAATATTCACTCAATGCATGTGAAATTACAAAACTACCCCTAATACAAAAACTAGTCTAGGTGCCCTAAAATACAAGGGCTAAAATATCTTACATTTCAAGGGTACCCTACCTACATCATGGAGCCCTAAATACAAGGCCCAAAATAATAAAACCTTAATCTAATATGTACAAAAATAAGTTGGCTCATACTTAGCCCATGGGCCCAAAATCTACCCTAAGGCTCATGATATCCCTAGGGCATTCTCTTGCATCTTTGACCCAATCTACTTGAAGTCTTCTATCCAATGCTCTTGCTGGGTAGGATTGCATTATTCCCTCCCCCTTGAAAAGGATTTGACCTCAAATCCCGAGGTTCTTGAAACTCTGGGCTCTTTTCCTCAACACCTATAAAAGAACAAAAACATACATATTAGTGGTGTTTGGAAAGTTGAAGTAAGGTAAGGTCTGAAAACCCATTTCCTGGGCATCTTCCCATGAAGGAACATGGTTCCTCACCAACTCAATGAGTGGTGCTACAAGTATAGAAAAATATGGGACAAATCTTATGTAAAATTTTGTTAAGTCATGGAAGCCCCAAATTTTCCTTATACTTGGTGAAGTGGGCCACTAAGGAATGACCATTATTCTCTTAAAGTTCATGGGAACCCCTTGATCACTATTTAAAAAATTAAGAAAAGTAATGCAATAAAACATACCTTTTTCTGTATTTTCATGTTGATTATTCCTACAAAAAGTATGACAAACCTAAGGTGTCCCATATGAGTACCTAAGTTTGTATTGAAATTAAAAATAAGAACAAACCTACCTAATGAGTTCCTATGTACACAAATCATGAAGGTGTTAGGTGCACGAGTGATTTTACAAAAGAGGGTTGCACCACTCAAAACATTCATCATACCACCTATTTTAGGGATTTGGTGCCTAATAATACCTATTTTGGGCACCAACAAAGCACAAGGATTTAAGCTCTTGCGAACCAAACCCTCATCCAACAACTCCTTTACTTGAGGAATAAACTTAAGCCCAAAGGAGAAAATGTGGAGGTTGTCTAAGAGGGGAAATTTCTTTAATATTTGTCTTTATTTCAAAATATCTTTCCTTTTTAGCTAACCTCTTGGAGGAGACACTTACCTCCTTACACTCCTCCTTAACCATTAAAGGTTGTCCTTCTTCTTGGGGGTAGATTTCTGCACTAGATTCTTCCCCTTTTGCTTCTTCAATTTCACTAGAGGAAGGTGAAGTAGTAGCCTCATCTTGACTACTATAAATGTCTTGGCCCCTCATAATCATGGTTTTCTTGGTGGGGCATTGAGAAGTAACGTATCATCTTCTATGACATTTAAAGCACTTCATGGAGCTAGTATTCTCTTGCATACTAGCCTTAAGGGGTTCCTTTTATATTGTCTTCCCCTTATCATCTTTGGGCTTTGAAGGTGTCACCCCTAAGATGCCTTGACCTTGGTCTTTCTTTGAATAAGAGTGAGAGCCATAAGATTTTGAAGTAGACTTCCTTTTAAGTTATTGTTCTACCCTTATTTTCCAATCTAAGTTAGCCTCTACATTTTCCTTCCAATGGAAGTATGGGAGGTTAATGTTAGCCTCTTGAGGCTTTCTTTCCTTTTCTCTCCTATAGGAGTGAGGTCTAAGATGTGACCTATGCCTTCCTTCATAATAGTCACGAAGTTCTTCACTTAGGCTCTTGCAAGAGTTATGACTACTATAGGAGGCATGTTTTTCTTTTCTTAACTCTTTTAGTATTTTCCTTCTTTCTTCCTCTCTTATTTTCCCTATTTCATCTTGACTTATTTCTTCCACTCTTTTTTTCCTTTTTCTTTTCTCTCTTGTTTTTCTTTCCACAACTTAAGGGATCTCAACTCATCTAATATCTTATACTAGGGGTCCTTAAAAGTAGAACCCTCACCATTAACCCTAGATGAAGAATGAAGAATCATGTTAGTTCCTAAGTTATGGTTCTTTCTTGTTGGGGGTTTGAAAACAAAAGGTAAAAGAAACTATGGTTGAAACTAGTCAAAATAAACACTAAAAGAGGTGTGAAAGATAAGGTAAAAACTAATTGGTAAAAGGTAAACTATCTAGGTGGCTTGACAATGGACGGTAAAGGAAATAAGCTATGAAAGTAAGCAATAAATGTAAACTAGGCAAATCCTAAGAGTGTTTGGATAACCACATTTAAAGTTCCCAACAAAACACTCGCAATCCTAAGGGAAAATTGCCTAAAATTATTACACATAAATGGAAGTAGGGCGACCTATTGGAGGCTCCCAACTTACTTCCAATGAAAGACCTTTTTGTTACAAAATTTGAAAGCAATGAAAGTAAGTAAATTGTCAATTACAAAATTACAGCAAGGTTCTCAATTTTGGTGGTTGTTCTCTCTTTGGTGATTCACTCAATTTGGAGTGCTTCTTAGTCCAATAGCTCTTAAGGTGGTTTCCCCCTTGCTTCTTGACTCAAATTCTTCAAGGGATGACATCAATCCTCCTTTCCAATTCCCTATATGGAAACTCACAAACAAGGAAACAAAGAGACAAGCAATAACCAAAGACCCAAAAAAATGAAATGAAAGCTAAACCAATAGAGTTTTAACAAGACAAATTTTCAAGGATGATTCAACAATTAAAGCAATGAAAAGCACATAAAAAAACTCAAGAAACCTCTAGCTTTGGAACTTTTTTTTCACACTAATTTTCAATTGAAATTTCAGAACTAGGATTGGTATAAAATAGGCACCAATTATAGAAAAAAATTTGAGCCAAAACAACATGCACACTTCCCTTTCACTTTTTTTTTCCTGGACACTAATTTTTCTGCCAACTTGTGTGATTTTTATTATTTTTTCCTTTAATCCAAATCTCTTAGTTCTTTTTTTCATAATTTTGGTCCAGATGTCTAGAAAATTCAGTAAATATTTCAGCTCAAAACACGTAGTGACCAATTCCCAGCAATTTATACAAGTTCGTATGTTCAAGCTGCCAACACCAGCGATTTCAACCTAGAAATCAAGAGTAGTGTTTATGTTGCTTAAGGCTTGGATAGTTACAATTTATGTTTGATTATGCTCAATTTTATTGAATAACACAATTCAAGAGAGCTTAAGACTTATTTTGATTCACAAATCCAGCCACAACTCAACACCACAACTCAACTTCATCATAGGCATCATGTAGGAAACTTAGAAAACAAAAAAAAAGAGTTCAACAACAAGACTACTTCTAGGAATTGATTTAGAATATGTTATGAACTAAATAACATGCATGAATTAGACCCAAAATTCAAAAGATAGGATAAGAATGACAAGAATACATGAACAAATGTATCTAGAATTCAATCAACAAAATAAAAATTCAACACAAACTTAGAACATAATGTGACAATTACTATGACTAAACATGACTCTAAGACAACATGAATTAAGTGATAGAACCTAAAATCAACACAAAAACATGATTCAAGAGTAGATCTACAAAATTTGAACCATAGAAATGCAAGAACAAGTGTAGATCTAAGATTTAATAGGTTTATTTTTTTTTTAATCTACTCTAAACAACACCAAACCACAAGACAATGGAGGATATACATGGAGAATAAGATGAAGAACAAGGAATTAAAGAGAATTCACCGAAAAAAAAGATAGAGGAAGCAAAAGAACATCACCTAGATGAAGATGCTCTTGATACCACATGGTGTAACTCCATTGGAGCTTGTAGGCCTTGGATCTTCTTCATCTATGGAATCCTTTGCTTCTTGAAGATCATGGCAGTAGAATGGAGAAGGAAGAAAGATGATTGGAGATGCCACTTCAAGGAGAAGATGAGTCAAGAAGAAGCTCACCACCATAGGAAGCCATGGATAAGAGCTTGGAGGTAGGAGAAGAAGAATGGAGGGAGAAGGAGAGAGGAAGCACGAAATTTGTGCCTCAAAAGAGGTCTAAACTTTGAAGTGTAATTCTCAAATGATCAAAGTTGAAAAAAATGCACCCACATGGCCTCTATTTATAGCCTAAGCGTCACACAAAATTGGAGGGAAATTTGAATTTCTATTCAAATTTTACTTGAATTTGAAATTGAACTTGAACTTGTGGAGCCAAAATTTCACTAATTATGACTAGTGAATTTTAGCTATGGTTCAGCCCACTAATCCAAGATCAAGTCCAAGATTCTCCACTAAGTATGCTTAGGTGTCATGAGGCATGTAAAGCATGAAGGACATGCACAAAGTGTGACTATATGATGTGGCAATGGGGTGTAGCAAGCAAATGGTCACCTCCCCCTCTAAAATTTAATTGGATTGGGCTTCTCCCAATTCAATTAAATTTATTTACCAACACACACATCAAATATTCACTCAATGCATGTGAAATTACAAAACTACTCCTAATACAAAAACTAGTCTAGGTGCCCTAAAATACAAGGGCTGAAAAATCCTATATTTCAAGGGTACCCTACCTACATTATGGAGCCCTAAATACAAGGCCCAAAAATAATGAAACCTTAATCTAATATGTACAAAGATAAGTGGGCTCATACTTAGCCCATGGGCTCAAAATCTACCCTAAGGCTCATGAGAACTTTAGGGCCTTCTCTTGCATCTCTGACCCAATCTACTTGGAGTCTTCTATTGAATGCCCTTGCGGGATTGGATTGCATCAATCTCCACTGTGGGAACTTGACAAGTTTAATCACTAGAAGCGCGATGAGTTAAAACGATTTTGAAAATAATTGAGATTTTAAAAATAATTGAGTCGTTGTGTGTATTGCATAATTCATAGGTAGAGTCTGTGTGTTAGGATAATTTCTGGGTTGGACCTGGATTAGGAAGGAGAGACCCCGACAGACTCCTCAAAGTCTAGGCCTTGGGAGTAAATACACTCGGTTTCAGTGCTCCTTTAAGCTTGTGCCAATCCCACATGATTAGAGCATTCTCGCAAAACATAGTGACCTTGATTGGTCTCCCTATGATTTTACTTAGTAAGAGTGACTTGACTTACCCATTGTGAGGCATGTCTTGACATGTACTCCTAAGCGCCCGACGAGGTTTTTCACTGAAAATGGTACCACATTGGATGTAGGCTTGAGTCTAGTGTATCTGTTGCATAACACTTGTGTTTGACTTTCATTAAGTTAACAATTGAGGTTTTGGCGTTATTTTTTGGAGTGTGTGAACTTGAATAAGTGTGAATAATGTGTGTGATTTTGTTAAGTGATGTTGTTTATGTAAATTTAGCTCTTAGTATTATATGTTTCACATGCTCTAGTATTTTATTATATATGAATGTGATAACTCATTTCCGGTATGTGTTTGCATTTGGGTTGAATGTCATTTTGTTTCAGGTGAGCCAGCATATGATGAGTTTCATGTTGGAGATGGAGAGGCTTAGTCCTTACTAGGGAAATGTTATGATAAATGTGACATCGGGGTTTTATTTAATATGCTACAATTTCATAAATAGTATAGTTGTTTTATGTTTTTCACTATTAATTTGACTTCTTTTCATTCAGAATGGATGGCCTTGTTTTGAGTTGAGATGATTTTACTATTATTTATTTGGACAAGTTTCTATTATAATGTTAGAAAAGGGAATATTAACCTTTTACCCTTTTGAAATGTTTTTTTAAAACCTGTTTTAAATTTTTAATTAATTCTGCATTCTTATTCCTTTTATTATTAGTACATATATGTGTGGGGGTAAAGGGTGTCACACATTACATGAGGAAATATAGGCTACTTGGATCCTCAGTAAGTCATAGGTCTTATATGTGTTTGTCTTTTCCCTTGAATGTGTCAAATTCAGGTTGTATTTGTTCTTTACAATTACAGGTACTATGCAAGTCAATAATTGACACAAAAAAGTGTTGTGTACTATTTAGGAGTTGTTCTACTAGAACTTATTTATGGAGAAAAGCCTGTGTCATTTGAAGATTACGGTGGCGAAATGAAAATTGTTAACTGGGTATTTTTCCCTTTTCATTAAGCACAAGATGAAACATTGGCATCATTAAAGGATGTTAAACATGAACATGTACAATATCGTACATTGAATGCAATTAACTCTACCAGGAGCCCAGGAGTATATTGCAAACTTTTAGCATAGTTAAGTACAACTAACCATATTTTAAAAATTATGTTGCAAACTTAATGGTAAATCAACATTAAAATCTTACTAGTTTAAAAAGCATTGTTTTGCAGGCAAGATCCTTAACTCGTAAAGGAGATGAAATGAACATCATGGACCCTTCTCTAAAAGGGAATTCCAAAATCGAGTCCATTTGGAGGGTGGTTGAAATTGCCATGCAATGTGTAGAACAACATGGTGCATCCAAGCCAAGGATGCAAGAAATCATTTTGGCTATACAAGATGCTATCAAGATTGAAAAATGAACAAAAAATAAGCTAAAGTCTTCACCAACATTTTCAGCTTATTGCGTATTATTTTTCTTCCTTATCTTGTGTAGGTTGTCATGATTGAGCTCAGCAAAACTATTGGAATTGTTAGTGGCAGAGTAGCTTGTGGTAAGTATAGATTGCAATATTAATTTTTCTTCCATTATCACTTACTCGTTATTCTCTTTATGGACTCCTCCTTCTTTAACCTTTAATTGGAATTTGCTCTTGACCATTTTACCCGACTTGCTCTTACTGGTACTAGCTTCATCTTGAGTCATGAAATGATTTGAGTAGTCCTTCATTTTTCTTTAATCTCCCTTCCTCCTAAATTAACATGGCCTTAATTTCTTGAAAATTCCATTTTTCCTTAAGAGTGTTATAGTTCACTTGAAATTTGCCAAATTCAGTAGGAAGAGAATTAAAAATAAATTGTACCAGAAAGGACTCACTCATTTGCATTCCCATGGAATTCAACTTTGTTGCCAGATTAGCCATTTATGTCACATGATCATGAATTAGTTGAGACCAATCAAATTTCTTGCTGGTTAACTCACTTGACAGGTTCCCTACAATTGACTTGTCAGTAATGTTAGATTGTGAGCAATCCTTGACCAATTTCACGAACTCCCTTGCATTGTCTATTTTGGGCATAGAAGGCTTAACATTTGCAGCCATAGTCATTCTCGTCAGGTTCAAAGTTCAATATGTTAGATCGCTCCCAAGCCTCATGGAGAGACTTTTCAACATCAATACCGGTCTCTATAATGATTGGAGGGCTTTCATCCATTATCAATGCTAGGTGTAAGTCCATTATGCAAAAATAAGTTTTCAGAAAATATTGCAATTTCATTTTCCAAAAATAATTTTTCAAATAACTTTTCAAATAGAACATCAAATGATTATCAAATCACTAGATCCATATAAATGTGAAGATGCAGTATTCAATAAATTAAATAATTTATGCCCATCATATAATCATATCACATAGATATATATACATTTCATGTATGGGCCTTACAATTCTTGGCCAAGCATTTCAAATCACATTCAAATATGAATACAAAAGCATCACATGAAGCGTGTATGTTCCAGAAAATGCACCCAGTGTAACTTATATTTATGCAGTGCATATAGTGTTCCGTAACAAAATAATAATAGAGTAAAAAAAATCTATAATGAAGAAAAAGATATCCAAAACCATGCTCTGCTACCAATTGTTAGCATAATTTTACTATCATGTGTAATTTCCTAGGGTGCATTATACAAGAAAGTTGTGTATTATGCATTATTGATTTCATATAGGCTAATTATAATATTTGTTACATGTATTAAGATCGTAATGCTTTTTCTTGAATGATTTTATTGATTTATCAACACATATACATTGTATGCGGTGTGCCTTTTATGATGAGCAATATCAAGATAAATAATTTAAGAAATAGTTTGAGATTAATGGTATAATGACTCACACAAGGCAAGAAGTCAATGTTAAATTTGTACTACACATTTATTAGTACAATTATAAACCAGAAGTTTATGAAGCAAAAATGAGTTTTTTGTTTGGCATGACCGGTGTAACACCCCAAATTCTAGTTCAAAGCATTGGTTGGAAAACTCTCATTAATTCTTTTTTTCTTGAAAAACATGTCAACAAATTAATACGTTCTTCAAAACTTGAGTAATATCCTTTTAAAAAAAATATATGCGGATAAACTTTATTGTAAAACTCATGTAAATAAATTCAATTAAAACGTATAAAAGCTCATTAACATCATCTCTTGAAAGTCAGTAAAATTAAAAAAAATCATAACAAGTTTACAATAATTGCAGCCCTCAGAAAGATATGAACCTTGCAACAAAATAATTAAATATAAGGGTGAAGTAACATAGTATTCATACATAATAATAAAAGTATCATAGTACCATCTCACAAGAAAATAAAAGGTAATAACAACCCATAAATTTATGAAAGTAAGTATAACATGTAAATCTGTAACAAATATGACTATATGAACCTAGGTACACCCAACTCTAACTTGGATACATCCAAAAGAAAACCTAGGTCTCAAAGAAAACATAATCCGACCCAAGGTACCAAATTGTATCTAAGACAGATCCTCGGAAGGATCATCCTCGTCCTCCTTAGATAAAGGCTCTAACTACAACAACAACTATTTGTACTCCTTTATCTTCGCAAGTATGAGACCATCATGGTCTCCTCTAACATCGGTACCTGAAAGATGTTGGTTGTAGGGTTGAGTTCTCCGCTCCTCAAATGCCACAAACAAAACACAAAACATACAACTTACATAACCAGGGAATATGATTTTTCCAGGAAAACAACACTCTCGATGCCCTAGAGCGCATAACTATCACACTTGACATATATGACTCTACTACTTAACACCACTTACTATCATTCTTGACACAGCCAAATACTATAATTGGCATCATTGATAATCACACTAGACACAACTGATAATCACACTCGACACATAACAAGGCCTAATAATGCCACCAAGTTTCCTAGGTGTTGATGGTCTTACACAACCGCATGATTGACAGGTTGGAGTGATCGCCACATACAGGTGCAACGTATATTGATCCCCAAGCTCTCAACTCCAAAAATTATAGTCTCAGAGCCCGTTAGGAGTAGCAAAGTGAGGCATGTGAGTTCTCTGCCAAATGAGTGCACCAAATGTCGAGTAGTCATTACTCACTAATTCCTCCAGATTCTTTGAACCTCTCTGCCTACTACACCCTAGTGTACCTTGTAAATCATCTATTTCTCAACATAAACCTCACCATCTCATAGATGGAACATAACCACATACCTCACCATCTCAAAGATGGAGCATAATCATATATTTCACCATATCATAAATGGAACCTAACCATTACCACAACATCTCACAGATGAATCCTAATAACAAAATATGTCATCTCACAAATGGGATAGAACTAGTGGTTCCTTACTCGTCCTTCAATCTTCTTGCATCTTTCTATCGCATTGCATGTGTAGCCCTCATGTTGTGTACATCACACAAAACAAACATTGATACACACACTTGGAGATGAGGCTCAAGCCTATGTACTACTTTCAGGGAACCATTCTAGGCCCCTCAAGTGGTAGAAATCACTTTTCACCCAAATCTACCAAAAATCCACTAGCATAACAACTATATTACAATATCCCAAAATTTATAACCAGCAATTTGCAGAGGGTAGGACACCTCGAGACTTAGACGAAAGTGCGTACAGGTGAATATCAATATATTATAGAAATATAAATCGCACGCCACAGATACAAGTGTTGGAGTTCACACTCTCTCAGTCTTAGGCATTCATAAGCAATAATAAAATTTCATCGTTCATTCAAAGTTGCTGCCCTATTTCACAAAGTTTCACTCTTAAACTTGTCTTCAAATTTTTAAGTGTTCCAAAAATCGGTTTTTCATAAATTTTTCATGCTATCCTATATTTTCACACCTAACAAACTCATTTTTTAAATCAAATCTTTAAGAAAAACTGTCCAGACATCCATAACCGCCATTTTAATTTCGTGACAAATTTAATCCTACAAAATATCCTTAAACTAGTTTTGTTCATAACTTTTGCTAGAAAACCCCAATTTAAGTGAAATTTGAGGCTAACCCTAAGTTTTTACAACCAAAGAAATCATTTTTAACCTTAAAACTTCAATAAAAACAACATATCACACATTTCCATCCAAGGCAATAGCTACGAAAATTTGAACATCAACACAACATGCAATGAAGTCTAGCTTCCAAAGATAACAATATCAAGGTTCAAGAAGTGGAAAGATCCCCCTTACCTTGATGAAGCTTACACAAAAATGCTCAAATGAACCAAGAACTCAGATCTGGATGTTCCCGAGCTTCAACAGATGAAAAAAGAAATTTGGACCCAAGAATGAGAGTTTTGCACAAAAATGGTGAGGAAACAAAAAGAGAATGAAGATTAAGAGTCTCTTACCAAAGCTTTAGGAAAAAAGCCTCAAGAACACTTGTGTGAAGCTTGGAAGAAGAACAAAATGGATTGAACTCATGCACAACAATGAAGAATGAAGGTTCCAAGTTTGATTTTTTTTTGGAGAAGTAAAGAGATAAGGCTTAAGGCTTGGTCCAAATGAAACTTGTTTAGGCTTAATGTTGACAAGATCGAATTGACAACATTAATGACCATTTTATAGCCATGGTGGACATGCCAAATGTTTCCATATATGGGTATTTTGCCTTTTGAATTTTTAACTAGAAATGGTTGAAGTAGACTTAACCAAAAATGGTAAAAATTACTTTTGCTAAAACTGGTAAATCTTATTTTAATATTTTAGATTAGTGTGCTAACTTCCCAGATTAGTGTGCTAACCTCCCTTGTGATATGTGTACTCAGAGTGAACCTTGCATAGAGTCCACTAGCACAAAGACAAATTACATTGCGACTCAATGCACAATGTAATTATTGCACAGATGGAAATCTAACTCAGACAGTTTATATTTCTCTGTCAAGCTTTACTAAACCAATCACATCCATATATATATATAGCACACGAGATTCTATGATTAAAAACATATAAATACTAAAATTAAATTCGTACATGCACAGATGATACAATACAAAGTTTTCTCCATTAGTCTGAGTTATAATTTTTCAAGGTGTTACGACTCTAACTTATTTTAATTATTCTACATCATATAATCAAGCACTTTAATTAGTCACCAGCTAATTAAACTAAAATTCTATTTTTAAACTAGTTGTATAATCATTTATGAAAATGCCCTCCACTTTTAACGCTTGTGACTTAATTACCCTTTTCTAATTCTATAAAATCTAGATCGCCATAATCAACCTTAATTATGCCCACTTAATTTCTAACCTTACTTACATTAATTACTAATTTTCTTCTTTCAAACTTCTAATTTCTATTTCTAGACCAAAATCCAATTATTAACATCTAGGCCATTAATGAGTTGACCATTCTTTGACCAAATAATTTTCTCTAAACTATCCTTATTCATTCTAGACTTTAGCTTAAAAACTTAAAAGCTTGGCCATGCTTAGGTATCCTATGGTAATATCTCATTTTCTACCATTTCAATGGTCTAAAAACACTACTTAATCATACATCAAAGCAATAACATTGTCTACCACACACACATGAAAAATTGGGATTTTATAACCAGTTGGGTCATCCCGTGTCTGTCATGATGCGAAAATATTTGAAATTTCATGTGGACACCCATTGAAGAGTTAGGAAATTCTCCGGTTGATAATTAGACCATCACCAAGAAAAAATGGGATTAAATCCATTTCATTTTTAGATTGGATATAGGATGATATTTGTGGACTAATACACCCACCATGTGAATCATTTAGATATTTCATGATTTTATTTGACGCATCAGCTAGATGGTCACATGTTTCCTTATTATCAACTTGCAACCAAACATTTATCATATTGTTGGCTTTATTAATTTGAGTTAAAGCTCATTTTCAAATTATCTAATTAAGAGAATCTGTCATAATAATGGTGATGAAGTTACATCTCATGCTTTTAATGGGTATTATATGACTATTGGAATTTATGTAAAACATCATATAGAACATGTTCATATACTCATGAGATCAAAATTTTTAACATTTTATTTGGGACATGCAATCTCGCATGCTACAACGCATCATGCCAAAAAGTTGTAGTTAGTTCTCCCCTCTTGAAATTAATTTTTGGTTAGCAACCTTATATTTCCAATTTAATATTTTGTTTTCTTTTTATGTGTTGTATATGTTATAAATATGAGTCTAATTGTTTGATCACAACACACTAAGATAAGTCCTTCAAGGAGGTTGGAAATATATGTTCGGTGTGAATCTCCATATGTTGAATCATCAACAATAAATGTATTTGCGAGATAGTTTTTTTATTGTTATTTTGAATTAGTTTTCCCAACATGAGGGAAGATAGTACACAGCTGAAAAAAGGAGATTAGTTGAAATGAATTATCATTATCTTGATCCTCGTACAAACAATTTGAACTAGGAGTTCAAAAGATAATTCATTTACAAAATTTAGTCAAAAGAAGTGACTAAATCATATGCATTAATTGTTAATGCTCCAATAAAATTTGATGCCCCTACTAATGCTCAAAAAAGCATGAAGTGTGCTAGATACGTTGGTTCCAAAGATAAAAATCCTCAATTAAGAAAAAGGAGTTAAAAAGTAAGATGGTCAAATTGAGGTTATGAGAATGTTGAAAGATTTTTGTGAGATAATTATATGTTTTAGTTCCAGAAGAACTCAAGTACTCGAAATTAGTGAAAATAAAGAGGTCTCATTATGTCATGGATGGAATATGATGGAACCGAAATAAAGTAAATGTTGAATGTAGCGTAAATGTAATAAATGATAATGATAATGAGGATCAAGAGTAAGTCTATAAAAGATTGTAGACAAAGAAATGATTGGCCAAAATAGAAAGACTCAATTGAGTCAAAATTAGACTTGTTTTTCAAAGCAAATGATTTTTGGACCTGTAGTCTATACATTTGAAGATGTAAAATAGAGTTATGTTTTTGGACATGTGGTCCATTCACTTGAAAATGAAAATTTTGGACATACGCACATATACTTGAAGACATAAAACTAGTTAGATTTCTGGACCTATAGTGCATATACTTGAGATGTAAAATCTATTACATTTTTGGATTTGGACTTGTTGGTTATACACTTGAAGGTGTTAAACCAATTGGATTCAAATAGATTTTGTGCAAAAACAAAATAAGAATGATGAAATTGAAAGAGAAAATATGATTTGACATTAATTTTGAAGACACATATTCACCTATAGTGGATGTGAATACTTTTGATACTTAATCACTCTAGTAGCACCTAAAGGGCTTAATTTACATCTAATGGATGTTGTTGCAACTTACTTATATCAGTTATATGACTCTCTTGATAATGACATTTGTATGAAACTCCGTGAAGGATATAATTTGCCCAATAATAGATATTCCCTAGAAGAATACTATCTATATAACTAAAGCAATCAAGTCGCATGAGGTATAATCGACTTAATGAGTACTAGCTATATATTTTCACAAAAATTTGAAAATAGATTTTTCATAATTGTTATTTATGTAGATGGCGTAAATATTATTGGAACTCTTGAAGAGCTTCCAACGGCTATAGATTGATTTAAAAAATAATGTGAGATGAAAGACCTAGGAAGCACATAATTTTATCTCAACATGAGAAAATATGTGAAATAAGCCAAAATAGGCACATCAGCTAATCATGCAAAAAATTTATCTCAACATGAGAAAAAAATGGAATCGACAATCACATATGAAGACAATGTTACAAGTATTGTTCGGTTGAAAGAAGGATACATCAAAGGAGATAGTACAAAACATATTTTACCAAAGTTTTTTTTTTCACCTATGATCTCCAAAAGAATGGTGATATAAATGTACATCAAGTTCGTTCACGTGAGAATCTAGAAGATTTATTTACAAAGTCATTATCAAGAAAGACTTTTGAGCAACTTACTCACAAGATTGGATTTCGTCATCTTAAAAATGATTGTCTACATGATGGGGAGAAATAAATACATTTTGTACTCTTTTTTCCTTCGTCATGATTTTGCCCCATTGGATTTTTCCAACAAAGTTTTTAATGAAACAGGAGATAATGTATTGAAGAATGATGTACTATTTTTCCTTTACTAGATTTTTATCTGGCAAGTTTTTTTTAGTAAAAATTTAACAAGACACGTTGTTAGATAATAGACATCCAAGAGGGAGTTTTATGAATGATCTATTTGTGGTTGTTCATATCTTTCATTATCTTTTGTGAATTTCCTAATTATTTTTTGTATATATAAATAGGCTACTCTTATTGAAAAAAATATACACAATTCACATTCTCTCGAAACTATTGTATTTTCTTCTTTTTTACTTTTCTCTTTACTTTTTTGCTTTGATTTATATTTTATTTAACAAATAGTTATATTTCACTGGTAAAACTTTATAAAATTTATAATTAAAATATAAAAGATACTTCAACAATTACTTTTTTGTCTTTTAAAAAAAGAACGGAAAAATTAAAATTACACTTTTAACTTTAAAATTATGAGAGAGAAAACAACTAACGTAATTATTGTTTTAGCCTTAAAAAGAGTAGAAAAATTAAAATTATAAAATTATCCTCATTTCTACTTTTATATATATAAAGACATAAATATATATATATATATATATATATATATATATAAAGATTTAAAAAACAAGGAAAATTGAAATTATACACTTTTTTAGAGAAGATAAAATTAATTTCTAGAATCACGAATCCAGCCTTAATTGGACATGGTCATGTGAAGAGTCTAGAATTTTATAAATTAAATTAGTATTCTTTTCTTCTTTAATTAGTTATTCAATAAAAAATTATTAATATCCTCAATTTCTTTATTTACTTCTCAAATTTTTCCAATCAACAACAAGTGTAATTATATATTTGCAATTAACCATAAAATAATATTTTGTTCAGCTGCAGTCAAAAATATATTTTATTCAGCTATTTTTAAAAAAATTAAAAATTGAAAATGATAAATGTTCTTTTTTTTTTTGCATTTTCGTTTGTCTTTTATTAATTCAATCAATATTCTTTTAAATATTTAAATTTATATTTTTATATTTCTTTCTATTCATTACGAAGTATTGCAGTACGAAACACATGATACACTTAACATGAGCAATTAAATTTTGATGTGTAATTATTTTAAAATAATAAATTAAAACATTTTAAAAATAATAGATTTTTTATTCTATATCCGAGATATTGTCCCACTAATCATGGGTGCTCTCCTACCAAAGCAGCTTCAACGATTTCAAGTTTTTCTGGGTGTGATAGTTGATGATTAATATCTAATTGTTTCTAAAAGACAACAATGCAACAGTGAAAATGAAAATTTTGCAGTAGCAAATCAAATGCTTCAGATGAAAGATATATAAAAGATATTAGACCTTCTTTCTGTCTTGTAGTTTCTTTTTTTTTTTTCTTCTCTTTTCATTTTCTTTGTAAAAAAAGAAAAAGAGAGATGAAAGATATATAAAAGGTCTCTTCAGTCTGCTCTATCTTCTGAAAATCATTTATGCAATTCGATTATGAAGTTTCTAAAAGGTTTCATTCAGGATCAATGATTTTATCGCAGACTGTTATATTTTGGATATCCAATAATTAAAAATAATCTTTCTTGATTAAGAAAAAAAAAAATCAAACACAAAAAAAGAAACTTGCGGTTATAAATCAAACCCAAACCACATCATTCGTGCTTCTTTTAACACGAGATTTGTTTCGTACCAAAAAGCATTTCCCTATTCTCAAATACCCTTGCAATGCAAAGAATTAATAACTGCAAGTTAGATCAAATTGAAAGCCCATTTCGATAATTTCTAATTATCAATTGTGGGATATCTTTGATGTATAAAAAAATCTTAAACCAAAATATGAATAAATTATATGATCTCATTCAATTAGGATATCACAATCCAAAGGAAGAGAACGATTCCATATAGGATATGCTTGTGAGTATAGACGTACAAAATCATTTTACCCTTTTTTTAAAAGAAAAAAAATTATGTAATAATAATATAAAATAATTTTATATTCTTATCTAATTACAAACTATCGTACAAAATAAGTTTGTCAATTTTTATTACCTTAAAATCATATCAACATTGTTTTATTATTTTTTACAATGTAAAAATTTTTATACCCACAATACATAATCATTATACTCAATTTTATTACATGTGTTGTATTATTTTGTATTCACTTTGAATATTTTTATTTTAGATCTATACGTCAGTTAGTTTTGACACCGTTAAATATTTCATAACAATTTGTGTGACGGCTAAAGAAAACCGTCAGAATTTATTTTAAAATTAAATTTAAATTTTTTAGTTGTTAAAAACCGCAAAATTCAATTAAAATAAAATATAAATAAATCATCCAGTCCTTTCTATTCTTCTTTTGACCTCTACCACCACTAGGGCTACTAACACTAGGCACAAGAACACAAATCAGGTGCCTCACATCGCCACCCAAATAACTCACAATGACCCGAATTCCACAAGCCATAAGGATTATTTCTTATGCTCTGTGGCAACATACACCTCACAACTTCGGGATCCACAAAAATAACTCTCGTGGTAAGTAAGGCATTATCTTTGTGGAAATTTTTTAGCCCGAAATGGCATCAGATCCAGGTCAGATTCGAGATCTTGTGTGGCGGCAGATTCAGCCCTTTCACGAACACAACCATGGTGTCTCCGCTGAGGGAAGCCTCGTACGCCACCTTGTTCCAAGATTGAGTCGTTTGGTTCATCAAAACGCCCAAATTCTGATGATCCACCTCGTTGCGCCGCCGCCAAAGGAGTTTGTTTGGGTAAGTGGGCTCCTAACAATGGATATAGATTCGTCATAACGGTTTGTGGACAGGACTGGTTGAACCTGAACTTGGAAAATCGGTTCAGGTGAACTGGAAGAGGAAGCGCTGGGGTGGAGCATGTAGAAGACACACTCTAGTTCGTGGTGCTTTTGTTGTTGAGAGTTGGTGATAATGAGGAGATGGTGGTTGGGGAAGAGGATACGGTGTTGGAGGGTGTGGTGGGTTAAAGAGGGTCAAGAACGGAGTCGCTTGCAGAGGAATAGACAAGAGATAAAGTTGAGGTTGTGAGAGAAGGTATGAAGGTAGAAGGGGTGAAGTAGAAGAAATGATGGTGAGAACACAAAAGAAATAAGGAAGATTTAAATTAAAGAAGCCTAGAGAGTGGGGATATTTGATTTATTTAATTTTTATTTTAATTTGATTGGGTCAGTTTTTAACCACCACAAAATTAAATTTGAGGATTTTTTAACTCCCATAAATTCTGTTATCAATTTATCAAAAATTAAAATAAAATTTAAATATATATCAAGAATTAAAAATATATTTAAGTCTAAATTACTTATAAATGTGCATGCTTTTACGGAAAATTTTCCTAAGATTAGAGGCCATTGTTAACATTATTAGTTTATTACGCACTTAAGTGAAGGTTTAGAAATTAGCACCCTGGTGGGACCTTGTACAAAATTGTACTAAGCATGATGGAGCGTGGTTTGTTCTCAAACCACAGATAAAAGTAAAAACTTTAAGCCATGATTTGAAGTATGATTAGAACACTAACTTTAAATATAAACTTTTGTTACCTTCATCAATATGATAGAAAACTAAAAGGACTCGGTGCTATCCTCGGAGGCTGAGGAGAGGACTGTATTCCCTTTTCTTTTTCTTTCCCTTTAAATCATTACTCATTGAAACACGTAATAACTTGACAATATAATGAACAAGGAAAACATGGATTTAAAGAGAAGAGAAAAAAAAAATTAGAACAGGTTACACGCCTTGAAAAAGAAACGAAACATTTTTACATACAAGATGTGATGAAATGTTATTTCTCTAATAGAGGGAATTCATAAACCAAGAAATCACAACCAAGCCAAAATAGTCACCCAAGCTATAAAGAAATACTAGTTGGAAAGCAACTTGCATTAAATTGAGTATTTAACTATCCAGAAGTTATAATACTCGTACATATACCTCACCCTTCACGTAACCACGAGAAAAATAATTGATTCATAAGTACAAAAAGTCAATACAAGTGCTATCCTTTGAGCCCCATAATATATATATGTATATTGATGTAGTTGTTTATAAACAAAGTTGTTCCTCCTGTCCCTTAAATCTTGGATCATTTATTATTTGATAAGTCTTTTTTGTCAAATCATCATTTCCCAGTCATCTACACTCAATTTTAAACAAGCTGCTCCACCACCAGCAAGTTGAACTACAAGCTCTGACTTTGATACTATCTACAATCACACAGCTGATTTCCATCGTTCTTCAATAATAATAAAGAAAATCAAAGACTTAGACGCTTCCTCATTGCTTTTCATTCTGCTCAGAGTATGCCACTCAAGAAGCCCCTGCAAGACAGATACACCAAAAAACAAAAAAAATTGCTTGACATAACTTACCATAAAGGGGTAAGAACTAAAAATGGAGTGAGGATAAAGCTACTAACCAAATCCCTGAGGTTTTCCTAGGATCCTTGCTGAAAAATTGTCAGAGAAACAATTAAATGGAATTGCACATTGCCAAGCTTAAATGCTACAATAGAAAGTCAGATAATACGGATTGGGTTTGTAACTTTTAGCCTAAAAAAATAAAAAAAATTAGACATCAGTTACCTTGGTTTTCCTTGAAAAGCATCATTAATTTCATCTGTAGTAGGCCTCTCTGGAAAGGTAGACAAAATTACATATTTCTCCTTTCCAGGCGATTCATCTACCCTCTTGTACAGATCATATTGGTATGGATAAGTCATCCTAAATCACAAGAAATTAATTTACAATACCATACTTCATAACTACTGCTGGTAGAAGATAGAGAATGTCTTTGTATTTTGAGCATATTAAACAATTAAATATCTAGTTTGGTCATTTCAAGTAGGAAGGAGCTTCTGAAAACACTCTAATCATGGTAATGATGCTTTAGTTTCTACATTTGTTAATTCCATCACGCAGACACCCCTTGCACAGAAGGAAGAGAATATGCTAATTGTTAATGTTTTCTAATAGAACCAGCCTGAAGAAACATGAATCAATTTGATTTGACTTGTTTTTATGAACATATGGAAGCATGGTCATTAATTTTTTTCTCTGTAGTTCCCAAAAACTTTGTTTCTGATCATATAATCTCATTAGAAGTTTTGAGAGGCTACATTCATTGAAGCAAGCCATGAAAAGCCTGCCAATTCAATGCTATCTTCTCTAAGTCAGGAAATGGCACATAAGATTAATAAAAAAACGTAATGATGCAAATATGTTACTGTCTAACCTGATAGCTCCCATTATGGGATACTGGGTTCCTGCATAATACAGAAGCCTAAAGAAGTAGCAACTTTCAAATGATGCTGCATACTTGAGTCTCTGGTCCCTCCCAATTGTCTAGTGGATAAGAAGGCAAAGTTATAACCATACTTTTTCAAGAAAAAATTGTTATCTTCAACTTTCTGATTAAGTACTCACTTGCATAATACCACTAGAACCAGGCAAATCCTGAATTCATTGAAATGTGTCAGTTTTATGAATGAGTATAACAGAATGCAAACATATTGTTTAAAAAGGAGTTGCAGTATAAACATAAAATGATCCTAAGGAAGACTCCCAACCAATGGTATTCTATGCTTCTATTAAAACTAAACTTTCTGAATATATTTTATACTTGTAAGGTTAGTCTAATTGCTGGTTTCACCACCTTAAAACTGTAATAGTGTATAACAGATTAGCAGAAAAGTAGCAAAGTAATTTACTCAATTTTGATAAAATAGATGTTGTAATTTAATACAAGCACCCAAATGGGCACCACATGGTACTACACTGAGTTCTACAAATCAGTCAGCCATTATAAGACAATTCTTAAGATCTATGAATCGAAATCCAAGATAGCCCAAAAGAGCCTATGGTAGGAAGTAGGAACCAAATTTTCCGAATATAGAAGCAACAAAGAATCTTTTATTGCAATCTGTGTCTTCTTTGGAACAACGGATTCCTAAACAAGATGGAAATAATTACAGAATTATCACTCAGGCCTTTGAGAGCTTACTCTCTCCCACAACCAAATGTCACTTATCCAAAAAAAACATTCTGTTTCCCCCCTAACAAACTCCTATCTATAGTAGCTGTGTACTTGTAACAGCTCTAACTTCCTGCAAATGTTTCTTCAGTTTTGGATCCCCTTAAATAGGGCCAAGTCCTGTTTCCATTTCTCCTTTATATATTCATGCTTAATAGGAGGTCTAAAAGTCATATTGCCCAATTCTATCAAAATATGAAATTCCCTCTAATCATGACATGTCCAATCTTCCTTTCAGTAGTTTTACACAACTAGTCAATTATTCAAAAAGGTGTAAATCATTAAAAATCATTTATCGTCATGCAATTGAAGATACCGGGCTAGACTATTTGGCAAATAGTTTCTATATATAAACCGGTTATGTGAGTTCCATGTTCAAAAGGAGCTAGGTCAACCAAACATGTTATGAAGTTGACATAGTACCGAGTGAGGTTCAGATTATCTTCATTTCGCTAAGTCATTCAACTATTTCATGAAATAAATTTGAACAAAATTGTCTGTATTTACAATCTCAAAAACAAGCTGTAAATCATACAACTATTTCATGAAATAAATTTGAACTAAATATAGGAGCTAGAAACAGAACCTTAAGCCTAGCATTGATTAGTATAACTGGTCTGTGTTCAGCAGCATTGGTCATGGCTCTTAGATCCTGTATTTTCATCCTCAAAGATATTAAAGAGAAAAGAGAGAACAGCTTGGTGAAGTTGAAGAAAGCAAGTCAAAATCCATCAAGAAAAATAGGAAAAAAAAGGTCTCAACTGATGAAAGCAGTAAAATATGTCAGTAAAACTCACACTCTATCCACTTACATCAATAATACAATTCCCAACAGCATTTTGAGGAGCCACCAAGATAAACATGTCATCTTGCTCCTCAACCTCTGCAGCTCCTAAGATTGGAAATTCACACATTAATGTTATGCCAATACATCAAAACCAGAAGGAAAATTATGTGTAGAAAAAATTCGAAGTTATATAGATATTCCCATTATGAAGTTAGGAAGCAAAGATAACATTCAATCAGGATGGCACATATAAATGTTTCACTTTTAAACATTTTTAGCGTATACGTATGTGATGGCTTGCAGTTAATTTCTCTGTGTGTGAAGTAAGCATTTTAATGTAGGAATTGCAAAAAGAAGCTGAAAGTGATTTTGTCATTGTTTCAACATATATAAGTAAAATATTAGTTGTCTTGAAGACAAACGGATGGCCAAGCAAATACATGGAGAGAAGTAAAGTTAGATATTAAGATTTAAGCTGGAATCTGGGATATAAAAATCTAAAGGTGTGCAACTGGGAAATACAAGGGGAACTAAATCAAAAGCTGCAACAGCAGAATCATACAAAGTACAGCTCATTGATATACCTATAGAACCAATATTGATGAAGGTTCCTTTTGCTCCATAATCACCCCAATCCATGAACTCTAAAATCTTACGAGTTCCAGCAAGCTGCAATGGCATTCCAGCGAGAGCACCTTCTCCCATTGACCCTTGTACACAAACCTGCAAGATAAAGATAATTCAAATAAAAATAATTCAAATAAAAAAATTATGCCTAACATTTACCATTTTATTCTTATAGACAATGAAAATAATCTATGTTGGAACAAAAGGAGTAAGAAAAATACCTTAACCCGTTTTCCATCATCAGCAAAAGAAAGGGCAAGAGCTCGAACAAGTTCCATCAAGGTACCTATTCGATAAACATCCTGTAAACCACAAATGTGGTCAAATCAAGACATTTAGAGAAAATAAAAGTAAAAAGATGTCTGTACCATTTCCGGGTTCAGTTCAGGAATGTTGATGTCAACCTGTTTGATTTGGAATGACAAAAAAAGTAGAAATCAGCTTGGGATCCAAGGGAATTAAAAATAATACCAGTCAACATACATGGTAAAAGCCTAATATTTTTCCTTCTGACCATCCTACCCTTCATTCACCTCAATAATCAGTTATGTTATTACTCTCTAAGATGGAAAGAATATTCTGCATGCAAAAAGAATGTTAATTCTCAATACTTAATTTTTATTTTTTACATTTAAATATAGAACATTTTTCTTGGGACAGAATAAGTAAGAATGGCAATAGTTAAAGGTATTGCACAGATCTAGAGTCACTCAAACAATAGTAAGCATTAAATAGGTTGCAGACTTCTCATAATAGGGTTATACCTTCACCCTAGTTTTTCCATCACTAATAGCCCTCTGTGTAGCTTGTAGCACATCATCATAGAAATATTTCCTGATTTCTCGAGAATGTGGAATGTTATTTAGTCTAGTAGGAATCCCTCTCCACTTATCCTGTAACAAGATAAGGCAAAATAAGAACAAAGGAGGCTTTCATAGAACATAAAATTCAAAACAAACACTGCCTTTTACAAAGTACAACCATCTACCTGGCTCAAAGATGTCCGTCCTTTCTTTGTATCAGGAATTGGTTTTTCTGAATTAATGCAAGTTAGTAAACAATCTTAAAAAATATGAATTGTTCCTGGTTATTCCATATCAAGATGTCAAATCATCATTAGCATCTTATTAAGTAATGTGTGCTCCCACAATATCATGACAAAACTGAATAACGGAAGGAAGTTTGTTAGCTATGTATAGTCATAAAGTTATGCTTAATTGCACTTTTGGTATCTTTGCAAATTGCAATGAATAATGTGCAACTTTAGTCTCCCACTATCCCTTGCTCAAATTCTATTTCTCAATAATACTTTTGCCTAAATTTAGTCTCCCACACATCCTTTTGTTAGTTCCTTCTTCTCAAGAACTTCAAATCCTCTTTTTTTACTCAATCTCTACAAGATGAAGTAATTAAATCCATCAAACCCTCTTTTTCCTCAAAAGCCACCAAGCATCATATTTCTCCCAGAATTAAAAAGCTGCAAAGTCTCCCCTTCCTCAAAATCCTAATCTCACTTACAAAATTCATCAAGAATTTTAATCAATTTTTCACCCAATTTCCAGATTCTAAACCATTCACATAATTTCATGTCTCAAGTTTGTCCTAAACCCCTGATTATTTGACCAGAAAACAAGGTTTTGGACGGAAACTTACAAAAGTGTTTGATTAAATAATTAAAAAATTGGGGAATTAAGTCCAAACAAATAATTATTAGAGAACCAAAATTGCACATTAACCATTGTGGAAGGAACAAATGTGCAATTAAGCCTAAAATTCGTTTATTAAATACTATAATTTCAAGATGGAGAATCGGGAACACACTTCTGTTTGATGAATGGCATGCCTTCAAAATATAAAAGGCCTATTTGGTTTCAGAAAATATTTTCTATTTTTATAAATTATTACAAAAATACTACCTTGCTTTCACTGTTTTCTTTACAATTTTTTAATAAAAAAAGTGGAAACTATGTGATACTTATGCAATTATTTGTGAAAAATAAAACCAAAAATAGAAAACCATTTTGAAACTATACAGACTCCAAATTTTACAATTCCCTACAAACAAATATATAAAGGGTGAGTTTGATATACACCCTTGAAGCTTCATACCTCCTGATTCAATTATTTTCACTTTATCCTGTTGCAATTGAGATAATAAAGATTCAATTTCTTTGAAAACTGCTTCTTTTGAATGACTTCCATCAATCTGTGTATATGAAAAATAAGTTAAATGTGAGTGAATGCCCCACTGGTTCACATCAAGACATAAGACAGGTAGATGATAGTGTTAATAATCTCCAATGACCTTATGTGTTATGCTGGAGTAAGAGGAAGATGCTGCTTCTGCATTTTGCTTGTATATGTTTAGGCGAGATTTGACCTGAAAAGCAACATACAAGTATACATAAGATAGTTCTCGTTTGCAAAGATACTAGATCCACTTAATTGTTAACAGGAAAATGCGATTGTAAATTGCAATACAACAGGAGCTCAATAAATCATTTTTTGTCTATAAGATGAGTTTAATGACTACATAATACATTTTCTGCTTCCAAACTAAGCAATGAAATAAAAAAAAATGTTAATGCAATGCCACATTGTAAAAATGACGTATAAACATGCACAGTGAGGCATTAGAAAAATAGACAAAGTGATCTAAAACCGAAAAAAAAAAATCAAGATGCATAGGTGATGCCATTGCAAGCTCATGAATACATTTTAGTGCTTTAAATTACAATCACCAGTCCTTCAGAACTCCTCCCTTTACTAACATCAATGACAATTCACCTGTTTATATAATTTTGGAACCTGAATGCTGTTACTAGAGAAAGAAATTTGATAATGGCAATGGTTTACCCACAGTCCACACCAAATATGTTACAATATTGAGAGAGAGAGAAACCAAATCTCAAAAAGTTATATGTAAATGTGGCACACATTGAACAGTCCATCCATATAAATGACACCATCCTAATAATGCATTATGCTAACTGATAAAGCATCTTTAATGATTCTGCTGAAAATACAGTCTAAAACTTTGACAACTAAGATCTTTAAATTCTCATTAATTTTGTGATCAAACTTGTCATGCAACAAAATCTACTGCGCATCCACGGAGACAAGACTTTAGGAGATCATTTCATGATGAGTCCATCCTTTCAAATAACTACAAATAACACACAAATTTTCAAATGATGCAGCTTGCTTATGTTAAGTACCCACAAAGAGAGCAAAAAAAATAAATAAAAGTATAATTTATCAAACCTTCTCCTCAGTGTCATCAGGCCGAGTTATCAGCCTTGCTTTAATTTCTTCTGTATCCGGTGGAAAAAACTTTAGATGATATATCTTCCCTGTCACTGGGTCTAGCCTTCTACCAACACATCTGTCGATCAGAATTTCATCAGGAACCTGAGTATTAGAAAATTTAATAACTTAGCGCAGAAGATGAATCTATTTATTACTGATTAACATCCATCTATTGCACAAAAACTCTAGGTAATTATATGACATGTAATATGTCCATATTTCAATAACACAAACTGACCAAGTCCTATGCCTATTACAAACAAGTTATTATTAACATACACATTTTCTCTTCCATATCATTTCCTTCTTATCACTCTTTCTTTCCCGTCACAACCCTGATCACTTATCACATTTGTTACTTTCTCCTCTTTCTCTGTTTTCTTTTTATCTCTCATTTTCTTCCACCCTCATACACCCCAAAATGAGGTGTACCTTCCCCATTTCAAATTTCAAATTATAAACATGTCACATTTGTACCAACAATGTGAAAATTTTGAGAGAGAAAAAACAAATATCTTATTAAGTTTAAACAAGGTTCTAAATTGTGATTGCAGTTGGAGTTGCAATATATGTTGGGAAAATTGTAAAAAAATGCGGCCACAATTGCTGTTGCAAAAACCCAATGAACCTTGAAATTAGTGACCATATCTTAAGACCTTATCTTAAAAACAAATGCAAATTTTGCAGCTGAGGATTTGGAAAGGGGAAAAAAATAAAATAAAGATTTGACGTACATCTAATACGATATACACATCAGGCCGTATCTGCATTTTCTCCAGACTCTGGGCTTGGCCAAAACTCCGAGGGTACCCATCAAGAAGCCACCCTTTATGCCTAACATCTTCACGAGCCAATCGTGCTGCCACCATCTACATGAGAATGTATAGTAACCAAGTCACGCATTTTATTTTCATGGCACAAAAAGTGACTAACAGCAACAAACTCCAAAGCAAGCAGAATTTGATACTATCATACCGCTGTCACAATTTCATCAGGAACCAATTGACCCGTGTTCATGAACTCCTTTGCTTTATTTCCAATTTCAGTCCCAGCCGCTACCTCTGCTCTTAGCAAATCCCCTGTTGATATATGCACCAATCCAAACTGCACAATAACAAAGAAATAATTTATTTTTTTAATTATTCCTACATCAAATGCATAGTTCCTTTTTTTTATAGGTGAAATGTAGTTTTGGTAAAATGTACTTTAACTTAGAGTCTGTGATCAATTTGGTTCTGATTATTAGAAAAACAGCGGTTTTCGTCCTCATTTTTCATCGTGAGGGGGACGAAAACTATTGTTTTTTGCAAAGTTTAGAGACCAAATTTCAACGAAAGTACAAGGATTCAAACCATATTTTACCCAATTTTTGTATTTATTATTTACACATAATTGATAGGGGATGGCACGTTGTGGTAAGGATTAACGAACCTTTTGGACAATCAATTCACATTGCGTGCCTTTGCCCGATGCAGGTGCACCTGATATCATGACCTTCAGAGGCTCGCTGGTGGAACAGTTCACTTTGAGTGTCTTGTTAAAAGATAATGACACGTGTGAGGATAAGTCAGTGGGTGTCAAAAAACAAGCATTGAATAAAAAAGTAAAATTAAATAAATAAACAAAAAAAATGGAACCTTGGGGGTTGATGGCAAATGGGTGTGGTAGCGGAGGTTGCTTAAGCGAAGAGGTTGAGTGTGGAAGGAGGAGTGGCGGGGGTGTAGATATGAATGATGATGGGTGGAAGAAGAAGAACAAGAAGGAAGAGGAGTGGATAGAAGAGAAGGAGAGGGAGTGAGAGTGGTGGTGCGGTGGAAGCAGGTGGGTGTGGAGTTCAACATTTTTTGTTGCATTGCTTTGAGAATTGAGATAATGTGTCACACACAGTCGAATTAGTTTAGTGGTTCACGAACACTCATCACACTCACTCACACACCACAAATGCCACTGCTCCTTTTAGTTTTACTTTAGCTGAAAACAATTACTACCTCCGATACTTCTTACAAGAACCAATTAGTTTTGCTAATGCTTCGTTTAATATCTCTCATAATTAACATTTATTAGTTTAATTTAAGACGCATTACATACAAAAAAATATTATTTCATTTTTCAAATAAATTTATCTGATTTGTTTAATTTGAATTTTTTTCGTATTCAATTCAAGTATATGAATATAAAAATATTTAGAGAACTGAGAAAGTTAGTAAATTGTTTCCCCTTTTATTTCTTTTGCTTTTTACATTTTGGGTGTCTATTTTCTTTTTTCCATTTAATTACTGGTTAAGATCCTAAAATATATGCTCTTGCTTATCAAATTATAATATGTATTTGAAAAATGATTGGAACAAAAAAAATATTTCAATGACTAGGTGTGTTATGTAAGTAGTTTACTTGATATTATTTGAATTACTTAAATCTAAAATGATATGATAATGTCAAGGGTCTAAGACAAAAAAATGTATTTTTTTTCATTTATAAATCAAGTTTTTCTTTTTGGTGAAAAAAAAAGACTTGATACTAAAGTATTTTGTTTTGATGATTTATATAAGAATTTTATGTTTTTTTTTAATTTTTATAAAAAAAATTATTCTGATCCGAAAATGTAATTGAAAGTTTCACTTTGAACAATTTATTTATAATATATAAAAGTTAATTTTTTTTAATAGCCGTCAGCAAAATTAATAGTGAGTTAGAAGAAATAGAGCTTCTCAATATCATGCTAACATGTGAGTAAAACTTATGATTGGGAAGAAGGATATTAATTCTAAGTAGCATTGATATATTTTACCAAAATCAACAACTTCTCACGTTAATAATAATTTAAATTATTTATAAAATTTAATTTTACATATTGAATTAGTATGAAAGAAAAAAATAACAAATGTAAAAATTTACACTAATTTAATATTACTATATATGCACAAATTTATCTATTTTTATAATTAGTTAGTTTAAAATATATTTATGAAAAAATAACAAATTAAATTCATGACTTTTAAAGTTATAAAATAATATAATATGAAAATATATATATATATATATATATATATATATATATATATATATTCAAAAATAAAATTATTAATAGTTATATTCAATGTTAATTATTTAAATTAAAACTAATTAGATAGATGTAAATTAATGATAGAAGACTAATAGTTAATATAAATATAATAATTTTTAGCTTATTTTTATTGTAAATTTTTCTTATAAACTATTTTTTCTAAAAAAAACTATAAATGTAATAATTAAATAATAAATAATATTGGTTTCACATTTATATAAAAGTAGCTATATGTAAAAATATATGTTACAAAATTTATCCTATGATAAATTTAAAAATATTTTTTAATTTTAAATTATGTCTTCTAAAACAACCATTTGTTAAATCATAAAATTCTAATCATATTTTAGATTATTTTAATACTACATTTAAGTTACATAATGAATGTCAATAAGATTTAATGATTACATGTACTAAAATACTATTAAATTATATTAAATAAGATTAATGAGAAACCGTTATATATACCTAAATGAGTTTTAAGAATAAATTTTATGTAAAATAAATAAATAAATATAAATTCTAAGTTAACTTATTTTTGAAATATAAATTTTAATTAAATTCATCCATAATAATTTAAATGTATTAATTCTAATTATATAATTTTGATATTATTTTAAATAATAATTTTCACATTAATAATAAATTAAATAATATTTGACTATGATTAACTTTAATTTTAAAAAAAAATACATTAAAGTATATATTTCACAAAATAACTAAAAATATTTATAATATTATATACTGTAAAATAATAAATATTTAAATTTTCTAAGACATTATTATTATTATTATTATTATTATTATTATTATTATTATTATATTAAAATAGTATAATATATTATTTGTTTCTAACTTTTTTCACTTGGTTCTTTATAAAATTTTACTATTATTTAAAGCTTTTATAAACGAAATTAGTTTTAAAATTAATAATATTTATAGTCATTGATTATAATTAAAAAATTTATTACCATTTTCAACGTTCATTATCAAATTAATGGTTTCATTTTCTATATTCATAATAGATAAAAATTCATCTATTTTTTGTATTTTCAGTGTTATTTATATTTATATTTTAATTTTAGGTCTAATGATTTGTTTGAATGATTTTTTTGAGATTGAATAAATATTTGAATCAATATCATGTTTTTATTAGAAAGTTCTTATATGAATCATTTATCCAATACATTTTGTAAGGAATGGAAAGGGGAAATTAGAGACCATATTTTATTAGGTATATCATCCTACTCTTTGTCTTTTATCATTATTTTTTTCTTTGCAAGTATCACTCATGTTATTTTTTCTTTTATTCATTTTATTGTTATGTTATTATATGTTTTAATATAACATTATTTCTTTTATTCTTCAATTTTATGTATGAAATGATACTTTGAATGTGTTATCGATTATTGTCAATAATCAAAACTTAACTCTTTCAAATTAATAAGATATAATATGGATCTACATTCATCATTGATAAAAATAAATAAATTTATTCAAGTTTTTATTTTTGGTGTTTTTTATATTTATATTTTGATTTTAAGTCTAATTTTTTCTTTAAATAATTTTTATAAAATTGAATAAATATTTTAATCAATATCATGTTTTTATTAGAAAGTTCTTACATGAATCATCTTTCTCTTTGTCTTTCATTATTTATTTTTTCTTCTTTGTTTGCAAGTTCATTCCTTCTTCTTGATTTTAGTGTTATGCTATTAAAAGTTTTAATTATTATTATGGTTCAAGTTTTTTTTATATATGTTTCATGTTTTTTCTTCTATAACTATTGTATTAGAAATCTTACTTTTACATTGTATTTGTTCAACAAAACATAAAGAGATTCTATTATTGTGACAATTTTTATTTTTTTATTAATCATATTTCGAATTATTCCATTACAATTTTTTCCCTACTCAAATCAATTGTTGAATGATATAAATGATAATTTTTAACTATCAATTGACAAATTTATTTTCTTTAAAATACATGTTATCAATGTAAATAATTTATTAATTATCTTAAATGCAATCAATTGAACAACAACAACATCATCAATTAAATATTGTTAATTTGAAATAGACAATGTATGTGACAATATAATTATTATTACAAAGAACAACAACAACAACATCAATTAAATATTGTTAATTTGAAATAGACAATGTATGTGACAATATAATTATTATTACAAAGAAACAAGATAATGTAATAGTTAATAACATATTAAAGATTAGTAATAAATACAAATAACTGGTGACATCTTTAATAAGTTACAATGATATTTAAAGTTTGAAACATATAATTATTTCTATAAATAATTTTTAAAATTAGTAAGCGATGAAAATAATACAAAAACTAAGGGAAATAAATAATAATAATAATAATAATTAAATTAAGATTATTCAATTTATATTGCGTCATAATGAGGTCAATTAATTCAAACTTCAAAACTTTAAAAATATCACACAATTAATATATTGAAAATAAGTAAAATTATAATTTTAAAAATAATTAATGACCATATCTATTTAATAGAATTCATACTATTTCAAAAAGTTAAAAAAATATTTAAATTTTCATCATAAATATACACTCAAATTTAAATAAATATTAAAAATTATATATATTATTCTTTAACACCTATATTTCATATTGGTATTACATTAATATTATTACGTAGAAAAAAAATTATAATAAAATTCAATAGACTTAATAAATTAAAGAAAACATATGTTCATTAAAATTATAATATTAATATTATTTTTCAATTTTAATATTTATATATTTGTTTTATTATTAAAAATATTTAAAATAGATCATTTTATTTATATACATTTATTTTTCAAAAGATATTGCATCACCATTATTATTTGAATGATTAAAAAAATTACAATAAATTTAAATATACTTAATTTTTAAGATAAAATTAACTCAATTGAAAATATAATAGTATAATTATGTTTAACATAATAGTAAATATTTAAAAATTGTAGTTTTTATTTATATAAATAAATAAATATAAAATTATATATATATATATATATATATATATATATATATATATATAATTTAAAAGAAGTCCGCCCGGGTTCAAAGTTTAGTATGCTTTATTACGTTATTATTAAGCGTAAAATGGTGTGGATTATATTTTTTATATAATGAATTTTTTTATTATTATTAGAACGAATGAGGAAAATTTTAAAAAAATTAATTAAAGAGAACTAGCTTCGTGTCCTGTAACTGTTCGAGTATTAATTTTATAATTTATAAATTTTTTTATATATTATAACCTTTTAATGTATTTATCTATTATATTTTAATTTTAATTAATGAAAATAAATATTAACACATATATATAAAATAGTTAATAGGCTCGCCCCTGAGGGTAGGCCTAGCTAAGAGCTCGGAGGGGCGACCGCCCCGTGCCTTTAGTGGAGGGAGGCCCAAAAATGTTATCAATTACAGTATTTATTTATAATTAAAAAAAAATATATCACCTTAATCTCTTCAACTTCTCAAATTAATTCCTTATCCGATTTCAACTTTCAAACACTTTTGAGCATTCAATTTCTATCAAAATATCAAAAGAACCTTTACTATTTTTTATGATTGTGATACCTAAAATAATTTTTTCACCTTAATTAAAGAAGGAGAAAAGATGAAGAGTGGTATACTAAATGACTGAATAGATAGTTATAATTAAATTAGTGTGGAGTGATTCTTTTCAAATCGGATTGTGACGAATGTGAAATTTAAAATTTGATCTTTATGCATCATTTGATTATTTCATGTGTCCATTATCATACGATATAACACTAATTATGTGAACCTGATGTAATGGGAATAAGGCTTAAAGCCCTTGAGGGCTTCAACTATTTAGGTTTTTTAATATAGATAAAAGAAAAACTATTACTTTAGCAAAATCTATATATTTTATATAAAATGTATAAAAGTAAATCTAGTAAAAAGTAATAACATGAGAACTTTCTTATTAGGTAATACTTGACAGGATGATTGTATGTTCTTCTTTTATAAATCATTAGTTCAATAGTACTTAGGGCTTTTGAGGTCTCATTCGGATGGATTTTTTTCTTGAGATTTATAAATTCATAAAATTAAAACAAAATATATAAACTATTCAAAATAAAAAAAATAAAATTATATAAAATAAAATTAAAAAAAGTTTTAAATTTATAAATTTTTATGATTCAAAAGATTCTTGACTAATGATATATATAAAATAATGTTTATAAAAATAATTAAAAAATAAGTGTTTTCTTGGTGTATTACCTTATCTTTGAATATAAAAGGTTAAGAGTTCAACTTTTATTAAGAGTCTTTTTATTTTTCATTTTACTTAGTACCATGTCTAATATGTTGCATCAAAGTCAATAGAAATATCAATATTAGTTATTTTGAAAAATAGGAAACTAAATATCTTGATTTAAAAATAAGAAAACTATAATTACAGATTTAAAATTATAAGGAGATCAAAATTACAATTTAATCTTATATTTAATATATTTTCTATATTTTTATATTGATAATAAACTTATAATATATTGTTAATTGAAGAAATTCGAACATTAATCAAATAAGTTAATTTAAAATATTCTTAAAATTTGGTAAGAAAAAAATTGATTTAAACCAAAAACTTATTCTAAATGGGTGAATTTTTTTAAACTTAAATGTTCTTTAACATTTGAACATATTTTAATTAATTAATATTTAAAAATGGTTTACAAACTTAATATTTCATTTTTATAATTTTCAATTAGTAAAACATGAGTTTACCCTTCTAAGTAAACTAATATAACTTAATATATTTTCCAACTAAAAATAAAACATTGACCAAGATTTTTCTTATAAAAATGAGAAAGGTGAACAATAGATAGAAAAAGAGATAGATGATTCATTGTGTATGAGAAATCAATATTAACTAATTCTATGAGAAATTAAAATTAATATGCATTGGTTATTAACTATTAAGGCGGAAAACTACTATAAAAAAAACTATTCAGATGGAAAAACTAAATCAAATAACATCAAAGTCAAGTATTTTCATTTTTAACCAACAAAAATTGGTCTAGTTAATAAAGAACAAATTTATATCTCAAAAGGATATAGGTTTGACTTTTGATGTAAGGACATTGTTGCTAGGTAAGTTGTAAGTATCTCTTTAAACGTTTTTTAAGCCTTGAGGCTTGCCCTCTTCCTGGTAAACTCTCAACGCACCTAAACTTTTTTTTTTTTATTTAAGAATCTTCATCTTTACATAAATAAGTGTAAATCCATTGTGTTTTGTGAAATAACGTCATGTGGAAGGTGATGATATTTTTGCTCCATACACACCCATTACATAGAGCTCACCTTCTGAGAAACCAACAACAAAGAAGAGATCAATTTTGAAATTACTGTAGAAAAAATTGGTACGTAAAGCATTATTTTTTAAGTAGTATGTGACAAACAAAAAGAGAGAAAAATTGTCATCTAAGGAATGTATAAGAATGTCCATTGTCATATAGAGAATTTGTAAGAAAAAAAATAAAAATATTGTTATGAAATTACAAAGGAAACGCAAAAAATAAAATAAAATGGAAGAGACAGAAGGAAAGGAAAAAAACCAGATAGTGGAAAAAGGGAAGGAAGTTAAGTGGAGAGTGTGCCATTTTAAAGGAAAATTCCATAAAACAATTTTAATTATGAAATAGTCATTTAAAATTGATTTATGGAACAATCATGTAATAATAATTTATGAAGATTTAAAATTCAAATGAATAATAATAATAATAATAATAATAATAATAATAATAATAATAATAATAATAATAATAATAATAATAATAATAATAACTTTTTTTTAGTGATTGATTATAATAATTAAAAAAACACTATACACATTGCCTAAAAAAGATATATTATTAACTATAATAATACTAAAAATGAATGAAATAAACTGATCAATAATTTTTTAGCACATTAATTATTAAATAATATTAGAATCATTATTAAAAATACTAAAAGAGGAATGGAATAATTGATTCAGAAAAAAATTCAAAAAATAGAATAAAAATCTACTATTAAGAATAAAAATTCTAAAAATAGAATTAGTTTACATAATAGAATAATATTTATTTAAATTAATAATTGAATTGAATAATCTCATTTAATATAATTTGAAAGGAATAAATATGAGATTGTCACTTGACATCATCATGAAGAATCAAACTTATATATATATATATATTAGATAATATTTTTTATATTAATTTTTTTTACTTCAATATTACTTTGATCTTCATATATAAAAATAACTAATTTTTATTATTTTAATCTTGATATGATTTAATATTTATGGGTTTTATTTTAATCTTAATATGTCTTAAGAGTTTAATTGTTATTTAGGATGTGTTATATTTATATAAAAAAACTAATATATAGTGAATCAAACTGAATCAATTATTAATCCATCCATTAGACTAATGAAACATTGCCTCTGCCTCGACCGAGTCATGGCTGATTTTCACAACATTACATTATTTAACAATATTAGAATCATTATTGAAAGTGCTACAAAATGAATGAAATAGTTGGTTAAGAATAAAAATTCTTAAAATAGAATTATTTGTATTTAATAGAATAATAATTGAATATAACTAATCGAATGAATAATAAAATAAAATCTATTTACATAATAGAATAATATTGATTTGAATTAATAATGAAAGTAAATGATACTAGTACAATTTAATATTTTTGAAAAAAATAAATATTGAATTGTCATATGACATCACCCAAGGAATCAAACCTTGGCGATACAGTAGATATGCAAAACTAAAAGAAAGGTAATATAACTATAGTAATTATCAATTGAAGCAGATTTCATTTTTTGTGTGTGGTAGATCTATCATTTAAGTTCCTGCTGTGTCACACAAGCGTATCTTCAACCGTATAAGTGGGACCAATTGCAGCATGACTGAACCACAAACAATAGATATAAATAAGGTCCACACATGCAGAGAGATCTTACCAAGGTGTTAAGCGCAACTTGTTCCTTGCGGTCATATTTTTATTGAAATTGGAATATTAATTGCAGGCAAGGCCATAAAGATCTGAATTACATTTCCAAACACCAACTACCAACAATAACATTACATGCTTCAGAATGCCAAGGAATTTATCAATTACTAACTACATCATGCAATGAATTTTTTTATATCTAGCAATGAGTTAAGCAAAACAGAATAAAATAGCTGCACTAAATTTACTAAGCTCCCTAACAAAATGAACTGAAATACAGTAACATATAAAATGGAACATTTCAAAGGGCCCTCTTGATAAAATCTGTTCTCAGTAGCGGTAATTTGTGGGCGCATCAAGTCTTCAATCCAACTTGACAGAAGAGAACAAGTAATGCACGAACCAGAATGAAGAGAGGAACCCAATTGTACCTGTAGAAAGCATGATTGCTAGAACCATGAAGAGTGAGTAGCCTAAGTAAAGAGTTGCAGACACAGGACCGCTCAAACTCTTGAGGTCAAACACAAGATAGTTAACAGAGTACAAAAAGATGTATATGGCGACAGAACCGGAGGCAAAGAACGATTTCCACCACCATTTCCAATCCTCCACACACAGGTGCATGTAAGTCAGAACTAGAGATACCTCGGCACAAACCACCACAAGAAGGATCAAAACAACGAAGAGAAACCCAAAGACGTAGTAAACGCGACCCATCCAAATGCTGGACATGATAAAGAAGAGCTCAATGAACAAGGTGCCAAATGGAAGGGTGCCAGCACCAAGAACTAACAGCCATGATGGGTACTTCTGCTGGGGAATTTCGCGAGGAATTTGGTTGGTTCGGACTGGATACTCAATGTGGGGTGCCTTGGCTCCAAAGTAGCCACCAACAATGGTAAGGGGTACAGATATGCAGAACCAAAGCAAGATTAGTATTACAAAGAGTGAAAATGGAATGGCTCCAGTGCTGTGGCTTCCCCACAATAGGAAGTTCAAGGTTGTGAGGATCAAAAAGGAAATGCCTGGGAAGAAACACGCAGCTTTCCATGCAATTGACACCCAGCCCTTCTGTTCGCCAAAGCTGATTGTCCTCCACATCCGAACTGAGACATAACCAGCAGCAATACCAAGTATCATATAGAAAAACAGCATACCTGTGATCAGTGTTCCCCGAGATGCCGGTGACATGAATCCAAGTGCAGCAAACAATATCGTCACAACAGACATCCCAAGAATCTGAACTCCATCCCCAACCATCACACACAACAAAGCAGGATTTGTCGGAGTGCGGAAAACATCTCCCACTACAAGCTTCCAACCAGATAACTCTTCATTCATCTGTGCTTGAGCCTCCTTATCGAGCTCCTCATAACGGGTCAGATCCCTTCTAACTGTCCTCAGGAAGATCACAAGAACAATACCAGCAAGAAAAGTGATCACCATGAGCGAATTAAGGATAGAGAACCAATGCACTTTAGCTCCCTCCATCTTTAAGTAAGCATCCCATCTAGACGGCCACTTGATGTCACTCTCCTCAAAGGTGATCTCATAAGTGAAAACAACAGGCTGGCCCTCCTTGATAGGCATTGCCACAGTGGCCGGATCACATCGGATAGATGACGGGTACTTGTCATACATCTTCAAGTTTTTTGCAGAATCAGCATTATGCATAATACTACAAGGAATCACCTCAAACCCAACAACCATGTATCCAGGCTTCTCAGAAGACCCCTCCTTGCCAACCGGGATCACTTCTGCACCCTCTCCAGTCCCCATTACGCGAGCCACATTGGTCTCCTCGTACTTGTGGACAAGAACATTGAACTTGAGATGGTTAAACACATAATAAGCATCCTCAATCTTAATACCAACAGGGTACCCAGTCCATCTCATAAAGTACCCATCTTTCTGTGTGAACCTAATAGCAGGCAAATTATCAAGAATCAAATTAACCTGATACATCTCATCAATCCTCTCCTTCAAGATCTTGAACTGGTCCCCGGACAGCGCCTGGATCTGGCACAAGTAAATCTCAGACTCATTGGTGTACATCCTAAACCTATAAGGAGAGTTCTCTATCCTATCTCCCATGAGAAGCTCCCCAAGGTTCTCGGCACTGTCCTTGATGCCACCCTCGGGCTTGCAAAAGGGCAGGCTGTAATAGCTAAAGGGCATTTCTGTGTCAATGGAAGTGAGGGAATTCACCTTCACCCACAACTCATCCGTGACATCATAGTTGTGGGGGTAACTGCCCGGAAGGTAGAACCCATAATTGGGTTGAATTTGAAACGCCAAGCACAAGATCAAGACCACCCACAACCCGAATTGCGCACAAGATTCCATCTTTGCAGGATTAAAAGGGAAATTGGGGCCAGATCTGACAGACCCAGATGCAGAAAATGAGTGAAAAATGCAGATAAAATAAACCAAACTCTTAATGGGTAAATGTCTTTATGGGTTTAGAGATATGCAGATTATAACGTTATATAGATAATAGTAATAGTAATGTTACCACACAACAGAGAACAAAATGGGAATGTAAATATGACAAATGAAGAAACAATGATGACCAAAAAATAAGAGTGAAAAATTAAAATTTGTATCACTAACCTCGTGCACAGAAAATGTGCGTGTGGATTAAGAGTCTGAGCGCATGAAAGAAATGAAGATATTCTTCACGCACTGCAGAATAAGGAGCGAAGAATATGAAACGCGAAACCGAGCAATGGAAACTATGATGTCTGATATTCCATGCACATTTATATACATCTATGGTTGGTTTTGTTTTTCACTTTCCTTCGGAAGCTGGTGACTGCACTGAAGGAGGCTAGTGAAATAACATTAATACCCCTTCCTTACCATGTATGAACAATGGACTCACTCCGAATCCGTTGTCACCACTCACCACCGTTACGAGTAATCCAATACCCACCGACACCCACACTCCGAATTTTGATTGCTAGGGGTGTAAGTCATCCCAATTGAATGAGTTTTATTTTTTTTTTTAATTTAATTTAATTAAATTTAAATGAATTAAATTGAATTGGAATTATCTTTTTTATTTTATTAATCCAATTCAATTATTGGATTGGTTATCAAATTAAACCATTAAAAAATTATCACTTAAAGTTTTGTAAGAAAATTAAAAAAAATACCAAGCTCAAATGATAGTAAGATATTTTATTTGACGAAAAATCAGAAAATATTATTCATGTGATCAACAATAATTACTAATAGAATTCAATAATCATAGATCATAACATTATTTTACAACTCAAAATACTTAAAGTTAACAATAATCATAAAACATAATATTGTGTTAGGCTGGACTGGGTTAGATTTTGATTGAATCCAAAATTTCAAATCCATCACCCAATCCAATTATAATCTATTTTATTAAATTAAAATCAATCCAATCCAACCTAATAAATCAATCCAACCCACCAAAATCTAATTGGATTGAATTGGGGGAGTTTGCGGAATAGGCTCGCCCCAATTACATCCCTTTTGATTGCTTTATGATTTTTTTCTGGGTAATATGATTTTTGTACGGTATGTTTTTTTATACCACTTCAATGACTTTTTGTTATGATCAAAACTAGTAATATTTAGTATTTACTTGTACGCTAGGGTGATCACTTTTACTAAATTGATATAATTTAATATAAAATGTAAGTTTTATTCATCAAATTGTTGAACTATTTCTATACATTATTAAGATTGTCTGTGTCAAATTTTGTCAAAATTGAACAATAATAAAAATATAACTAAATGATCAATATTTTAAAATATTTATATTATGTCAATTTTAATATATATGAATGAGGTATCAAATGATTTTGGATTAATATAAAATTTCACATACGTGATCTATGTAAAAGGAACTTTCAGTCTAATAGTAAGTTTTTTTTATAAAAAAAAACATTATTCAGTTGAAAAGTTCCTTTGAATGACATTTGTATTGATTGTTATTTTATGTGTTGCATCGAAGTATCATTCATCATCATGGTTTTTGTGAAGAAAAGTTTAAGTTTCTTCAAGAGGCAAAACTCTTTGTTTTAATTGATTACAGCCTCACCATAATCTATTATAACAAGTTGTTTGAAGCTTGAAGAGTTGAGTCTCGTATTGGTTTAATCGGTTACAGAAGTCTCATAATCGATTACATTATTGTTTGAGACAATGAATGATTTCAGGAGTCTCTATTTTAGTTTATTACCAAGTGGATTAATCGATTACTTCTCTCTTGGTTAGTTGTTCATAAGTGAACAAGAACACTTTAATCGATTGCTTAGAGCATCTAATTGATTACATTGTTCTTAAGTTATTTCCAAATGTTGGAAAGAATACTTTAATCGATTACTTAGACAATATAATCGATTACTTCAATGAATTAATCAATTATCTTGTAGATTTAATCGATTAGAGGCGGTTATAATTGTTTTATCGGTAAATAACCAACTTGTGTTCACTCCAAAATACATCAAGAGAATACCCAACATCTCAAAAATAACCTATTTAGCCTCTGAATGAGAAAGATCATGAGCTTTTTGGTTATGCATGAATCACTTAGGACATGCTAGAATATGATTTTCTAGTTTGGGTTAAGAGTAGGATTTTCATTCGCTTATATTCGCAAAGGACCCTAGTGTTGGTTGCCTTAGTCTCTTTTTTCGGGGTGGGAATTGTAGATTGGTTGTGATTGCTTGTAAGGATTCTTGATGCATAGTGAAAATCTGATTCTGGTTTTAGATTAGATAACTGGATTAGCTTATCTAGTAATAGAGAATGAACCCGTATAAAAAGATTGTGTCTTTCTTCTCTTGAATTGATTTTTTTCTCTCATTCAAGTATTAATCAAGTTTTTCATAAAGATTCAAGTTTTATAATTGTGAAAGAAAGGATGTTAATGAAGGGTCATGTTTAAGGAATGATTGATTAAGTATTAATTACGTTCAATTCATATATGTGGTTGTGATATGATCCATACAAAAAGTTTTTTTAAAACTTTTTTTTAAAGGTACATTTTGTTTGAAAACCAATTCACTCTCTCTTAGTTTATTGAGTTCCATAATCTTTTTTCAATTTGATCCCTCCTCTACTAAACTATGAATCATTTGCTTATCTTCTTGTTGTTTTTCAATTTTTGACAAAATTTGATACAAATGATCTTGATAATATGTAGATATAATTCAATGGTTAGATTAATAAAAATCACATACTATATCAAATTATAAAAATGGAGTAATAGTTGCCAAAGTTAGACCAGTGTAATTTGATAGTTGGAGGTATCAAATTACATCGGTGTAACTTTAACAACTATTACAATATTCTATAACTTTTAATTGGATATTTTGTTCTAAAACTCACGTTGAATTGAACGTTCATTACTACAAATAATGACTTCAACATGCTAAGTTAACATCGATTTTACCAAAAATTGATATTAACAAAATTGTGGTGGCATTAACACGAGTTTTTAACATTGGTTTTTGTTAAAACTGATGTTAACACGATTCGTTAACATCAGTTTTTTTAAAAACAATGTCAACAAACTTTGATAATATCGATTTTTAAAAAACAGATGTTAACAAACTCGTGTTAACATCAGTTTTACCAAAACCCAATGTTACTAAAAAAACGTAGAGAAAACTCAACATCAAAAACCGATGTTGAGTTACTTTGTTAACATTGGTTTTTTTAAAAAAAAACCGATGTTGTGGGATCTTTTATAATCAGTCATCCATTGATTTTAGCAGAGTTTTGCTTTAGAGATATTCTCATTTTTTCGTAATGTTTTTCATCTTATTTTTGGGTAGAGACGATCTTTTATATACTTCAGTGAAAGATCTGTTATGGGATCAATGTTGATTTCTTGAAAAGACCATTGTCTCACACCGGGAGATAAGACTACGTGGCATGCTCTGATTTGCAAGGAAATGAGCAATAGTATAGACATTGTCACATGCTCCTTGTCCTCGACAAAGCAACCTCTAAGGAATATTCTGTGAACACCTTTTATTTTATTCTATTCTATTTTGTAATTTCCTTAGATTCAAATATTAGTAATTCAAAACAAAGAGTACTTCCCTTTTTTACTATCATAGACTTTTTTTTATTGTTGATCATTTTGAAAGAATGTGTAGCTGGATGTGAGAATTAAAAATACATTGTATAACACTGATTCACATAATGAATGGACACTATTTGGTTTTAGTGCGTTGGATGCTAGTTAAATAATTAACAAAACATTTTCTCTTTGAGTGTGGATGATACATATAGATTATTGTTAAATTCTTTAACATCGTTGATCATGTTCACTTGTCATAAAGTTATTAAAACATTAATAATTTATACTTATTACTAATCATCAAAATCTAAAGTAGATGTGAAAAGTGATCGTCTAGACCTAATGCATCATTGCACTGCGACTTAGATATGGTCGTCGTTGCACTGCTACTTCAGTCTGGTCTTTCCTAAACTCAGATCAAGAGATTGAACACGTCATTACGTATTTGTGGCAAAGTGAGAAACCAAAGAAGCCATAGGACAAGTTTGAATTCCAACCCTCACTCTATCTATCTCTCTATTTCATTAATCTCACTCATGGCAAGGAGATTGAACGCATTATTACGTATTTGTGGCAAAGTGCCTTGAATTCACTAAGAGAGATTTTACTTGAAAATGGTGAGATTTTAGAAATACTCATCTAGGTCGTAGTAGTTTAGGCGTAGATAAATCACTTTGCGGGTGATTTGTTAAGTTTTCATTTGAAACATTGAAGTTGCTATATAATATCCCATGAAAATTCTTACTTCGATTAACTTTGAGTTTCAAGGGAAAATTAGTTTTAGAATTTAGTAGCAAGGGTTTATTGTGTTGTTTTCTGGGTTGCGTTGGGGAAAGTAAAATGAAATTTGTTATTTCTTGTTTTAGTTGACAAGAACAGGGTTGTTCTCAAATCAAGTACGGAGTATAGACCTGCAGCATGTAGGTATATGAATGCAAGCCTTGTTTCAGCACAAATTTACTTATTCTATGTATTTGATAAACTTTGAATGAAATAACTATTACGGAAGAAGCTTTTGAGGGATTAAGATAGATTGTTACTTATTTGATTTGCAAGTGCTTTTTAAACATATATAGACCTCCTAAGCTGGAAACGTATCCCAGTTTATAGCCACACAAAGTCCACTTCCACATACTTATGGGAATTTATGGGAAATGATTATCCAATATCATTGTCATGCAACTATCATGCTTACTAGGTGGCTCGTGGACAATTACAAGGTACTTGTCACTAAGATATTCCTTGCCTACTCTTATAAGCCACATTAAGCCATCAATTCAAAGCCTGGAGAAGGAATCAGAGATGCACCTACGCCTAATACTTGGTATTATTAGAGGTGTTGTGGGAATTGTTGGGCTTCTGGTTCTTCTCATTTTGTGCATCATTAGAAAGTCCAAACCTGAAGATGCAGATAATAATTATAACATAGACATCTCTGCTAAGAAAAATTGTTTTGGGTGGTTTATTTATAATTATCTATCGCTGCTAAGAAATTTGTTTACATTGCAATTGATTAAAATGTGATGCATTCCATTTCTTAAAAAGAGAGTAATTTTTAAAATTAGAGGCAATATACTTTAAGCATCTAGTAGAGGAGTGGAATGCACAGAGGCGAAGGCATGAGGGGTTCCTACAGGGTTCATGGTCCTCCCAAGATTTTTAAACTCTCATAATATTAGGAGATATTGTATATAGAAAACATACTAGGGATGTTATGACATATTGTAAGGGAGGTTAATAGCAATAGTTTACTCGACTATTTCTTATTGGACACAATATACAAGAAATTTGTCATACTTTCTTTTAGTTTTGTTTAACTGGTATTAGAATGTTGCGGTTTTGTTTTGTAATGGGTTCAATGAACTTGGGTATTTTTTGGTAGGAACTGAGTTTTAGGTGTTGTTGGATTCTCAGTGCTCCCATGTTATATTTATGGGCCATGTTTGTGTAATTGGGTTTTTCATCATGAATTATCATGGTTAGTGAGAAGTTTTTAAGATAGAAAAATTTCTTAAGAGGAAAAGTTCTATATTTTAATTAATTACAAGTCTATTGTAATCGATTACAACAAGCTGAATGAAGCTTGAAGAGTTAAGTCTCGTAATGGTTTAATCGATTACGGTTGTCTCATAATCAATTACACTGTTGTTTGAGACAATGATTGTTTTATTCAGGAGTCTCTACTTTAATCGATTACCAAGTGTATTAATCGATTACTTCTCTCTCAGTTAGTTGTTCAGAAGTGAACAAGAACACTTCAATCAATTACTTAGATAATCTAACAGATTACATTGTTCTTGAGTTATTTCTAAATGTTGGAAAGAACACTTTAATCGATTACTTAGATAATCTAATTGATTACTTCAGTGAATTAATTGATTAACTTGTAGATTTAATCGATTACAGACGGTTATAACAGTTTTTTCTATAAATAACTAGCTTGTGTTCCATCCATATACATCAAGAGAATACTCAATATCTCGAAAATAACACATTAGCCTCTAAATGAGAAAATATTTCGAGCTCATTAGGGAAAAGAGAAGAGAAGAAAAAAGCTATATAGTAACTCATAACTTCTAAATTGTTTGATTATGAAGATCTTTTTCTTTGAAGTGAGTTGTGCCTTTTGAGTTAAAGAATAATACCTCCTCAATCCAAGAAGGGTTTTGCGGAAAAGATTGATCAGGTTGTGTCTTTCTTTACTTGTTTTTCTATAAATAACCAACTTGTGTTCCATCCATATACATAAAGAGAATACTCAATATATTGAAAATAACACATTAGCCTAAGAATGAGCAAAGATTTTGAATTGTCATTTGGGAAAAGAGAAGAGAAGAAAAAAGCTATATAGTAACTCACAACTTCTAAATCATTTGATTATGAAGATCTTTTTATTTGAAGTGAGTTGTGTCTTTTGAGTTGAAAAAGAATACCTCCTCAATCCAACAAGGGTTTTCCAGAAAAGATTGAGCAGGTTGTGTCTTTCTTTACTCGTTTTTCTATGTATGATGTTTACACGTCTTTTGGGTATGCATGATTCGCTTAGGACATGCTAGAATAAGGTTTTATAGTTTAGGCTAAGAGTATAGTTCTCTGAGACTCTTATTCACAAAGGACCCTAGTGTTGGGTGCCTTAGTCTCTTTTTCCAGGGCAGGAATCATAGATTGGTTATGATTGCTTGTAAGGATTCTTGATGCATAGTGAAAATTTAATTCTGATTTTAGATTAGATAGTTGGATTAGCTTATCTGGTAATAGAGAGTGAACTAATATAAAAAGACTGTGTTTTTCTTCTCTTGATATGATATTTTCCCCTCATTCAAGTATTAATCAAGGTTTTCAAAAAGATTCAAGATATATATTTGTGAAAGAAAGGATATTAATGAAGGATCTTGTTTAAGGGTGGATTGATTAAGTATTGATTACGTTCGATTCAAAATACAAAAGTTTTTGTAACTTTGAGTTTTTTTTAAAGGTATTTTGGTTTTGAAAACCAATTCACCCCCTCTTTTTTCATGAATTGGGGATGAGCAAGAGAGATAAGTAAAGAATTGTGAAGTTATAGTGGATTGAGTGAATTTCAAGTCCAAACCTAGACATTCATTCATCAAGATCGACGTCACTATCCAGTCTAGTATTTCTATCTTTACTTAATTATTTTATTGTCATTTAATTTTTATTGCAATTTATTTTATGTTATTTATTTTGTGACAATCTCAAAACAAAAATACAGAAACCTAGTTCTTAGTTAAATAATTACATGAAATTCCTCCTTTATTCCTTTGGAAGATAACTCGGACAATAGTTTAGTTACTAAATCATGATTGTGTTACACTTGGCCTATAAGTTGAATCTAACGTAAAATAAAACCCCAACAATATGCTAGCTTTTTGTCTCGGATCTCTAGATCGAACTTGTAGTAAAAGGACCCATCTAATTAATCTTGGCTTAGAATTTGCTTTGGTGAGTCGATATTTTATAGCTAAATGGTCAGTGTGCACTATGATCTTTGGTCCTACAAGATATGATCAAAACTTTTCAAGGGCATCATAAACCACTGCTAGCATCTCTCTCTCTTTTGTTGTGTAGTTGATTTGGGCTCTATTTAGCACTTTCCTAGCATAGTCGATAGCATGAAATCTTCCATTCCTCTTATATCCTAATATTTCTCCTAGTGCATAGTCATTAGCATCACACATTAGTTCCAATTCTTGCCACCAATTGGGAGCCACTATAACTAGTGCATTACTAGCTTCTTTCTGAAGAGGTCGAAAGCTTGAAGGCATTCTTCATTGAAGTGGAACAGATTCTCTTTGACAAGTAAAATACTAAGAGGTTTGGAAATCTTAGAGAAATCTTGTATGAACCTTCTATAGAAACCAATGTGGCCCAAAAAGATTCTTACTCTTTTCACATTTCGAGGTGGTGGAAGCTTTTCAATTACTTCTATCTTAGCTTGATATACTTCAATACCTCTTGCAGAAATTTTATGCCTGAGCACTATACCTTTAGTTACCATGAAGTGCGATTTTTGCCAATTAAGCACAAGGTTATTTTCAATGCATCTTTCTAGGACTCTTTCCAAGTTGTTGAGGCATGACATGAACGAATCTCCAAATATAGAAAAATCATCAATAAATACCTCTATGCATTTTAATACCATGTCAAAAAAAGATGGCATTCATACACCTTTGGAATGTGGATGGTGCATTGAAAAGTCCAAGGGGAATTCTCCGATAGGAAAAAGACTCCGAATGGGCAAGTGAAGGTTGTTTTCTCTTGATCCTCTCGATTAATAAGAATTTGATTATACCCTGAGTATCCATCCATAAAGTAATAGAAGTCTTAATCGACTAACCTCTCAAGCATTTGATCCATGAAGGGAAAAAGAAAGTGGTATTTCCTTGTTGCCTTGTTGAGAAGGCGGTAATCAATACATATTTTCCAACCGGTCATGCTCCTTGTGGGAATAAGCTCTTTTGTCATTCTTTATCACTGTTATTCTACACTTTTTAAGGACTACTTGCATGGGGCTTACCCATGAACTATCGAAAATGAAATATATCATTCCAGCTTCAAGAAGCTTCAATACTTTTTTTCAGACTTTGTTTTCCATAATCGGGTTGAGTCTCCTTTTTAGGGAGTATCGGTTTGAAGTCCTCTTTAAGGTTGATTATGTATATGGATGGCTTATTCCTTTGAGGTCAGAGATTTGTCATCCTAAGGCTTGATTGTGCTTCTTTAGTACCTCCATTAGTCTCTTTTCTTCCTCTTTGTGCAATATGCTACTAATGATGGTTGGTTTCTCATCCTCACCCTTTAAAAAGACATATTTAAGGTGAGGAGGCAATAGCTTTAATTTCATGATAGGCCTTTATTTAATCAAGGTTCATGGATCTTCTATTTTATTTTACAACACTTCCTTTGAGGAATCTAGGTGCTGGATGCATTCCCCTAACTCTTAATGCTCCAGTGTGAGGTCTTTCACAGTGTTGGTTAAAGCAAGCTCTAATGGTGTTGGTGTTATGATTTTTAGAATTTGCTCTTCTATTACTTCATCAATTATATCCACCTTGGTGTTATGATTTCTTTATTTTCACTGCTAACTCCTTTACTTGATCTTTTAATGAATTTATTACCTCCATGGTATTCTCGAGGTTGGAGTAGGATGTGGTGCTAAGGTTGACTACGGCTTCTTCTAATTTTGTAGTGCTTTGTCTCATGAATTTGGCTTCCTTGGCTACTTCCTCCATACAGTAAGAGGTATGGTGGTTACCTCTACACTCTTCACAGGAGAGAATTGATTGTTTTGGTGGTATCAACGGTTGAAGGTTTTTTTACTATGCTTTTGGTTACGTTCTCCATCATAGCTTTCATTTGTGTTTGTTGTTTAAGGGATTCATCTTTGATGTCTTCTTTGTGAATGCCATTTGGAGAGGTGCGGTTGCAATCACGACCTCGTTCACTAAATGCTACTTCTTCTATAATTTTCTTTACTTTGGTCCCGGTTCCATTGGCATGGTATCCTCTTGCTGAAGCGTTTATCATTCTTCTATATTCATCAATTGTTCCTTTTATAACCATTGAGATTTGGGTGTAATCATAGTAATCGTGGCGAGGACAACTCCTAATTAAAGCTTTATAGCTATCCCAGGCATCAAAGAGAGACTCAGATGCCATTTGTCGGAAGCTAGTTATTCTTTCCTTGATAATTGTGATTTATTATGGAAAGAATTGTCTGAAGAACTTGTCTTTGATTTGCTCCCATGAGGTTAGACTATGGTGTGGTTGAGAATTGAGTCATTCAAGTGCACTTCCCCCTAATAAAAAGGCAAAAAGTAGCATCTTGATGTGACTGTCTTTGATTCCGAGTATTCTTACTAATGTGCATGTTTGTTGGAATTGCATAAGGTATGTATGCGGTTCTTCAGTGCTGGATCCCATAAATTGAGTGTTATGGAGAGTATTGATCCTGCTAGGAAGATTTACTTGATGCTCTCCCATGTCCGATGGACGAATAGGTTCATTAATATCTATGCCTTTAGAGGCTTCTAATTTGGCCATGGTTGAGTCTTCAACCATTTTTATAATTATGCGCAATATTAAAGAAAGAAATATTTGTTATTTATTTTTTAAAGAAATGGTAGGTGGTATTTTTGGACAATACCGGATAATAACTAAATAGAAAATTTATATAAAGAAGAAAGTATTTAGCCTAAAAAAATTTATTATATATATTTTTAAATAAAATGAGTAAGTAGAAAAATAAAATTTAGGAGGTAATATTAAACTATTAAAAATAGACAATTTATTTTTTTAAAAAAATCTAGGAGGAGTTATAGATATATTTTCTAAAAACCCGAATATATAAAAATTCTTTATTTTGATTGATTATCAACTATCTGTAATTGATTACACAAGTCTTTTGAGAAGCTTGTAGAGAGATCTTCGTTATGGTTTAATTGATTACCCTCATATTCGTAATCTATTACTCAGTACTTTTAAGACCATGTTTGTTTTTCTTGGGTCTCTACTTTAATCAATTACGTGGGTGTAGTAATCAATTACATCGTTTTTGAAAGTGTTCCCAGAAGTGATCAATAACACTTTAATCGATTAAAACAAGAATCTAATCAATTACATTGTTCTTGAAAGCTTCCTAGGTGTTGGGAAGAACACTTTAATCGATTAAAGTGAGAATCTAATCGATTACTTTTTTAAGTTAATAGATTACATTAGCAATTTAATTAATTACATGCAGTTATAACTATTTTCTCTATAAATAACCACCTTGTGTTTTCACTTTCAAGCAATTCAAAAAGTGAAAAAGAACGAGCTTTTACAATCCACAACTTCAGTTTTCATTTCTGAAACTTTCAAAGGTTAAAGTGAGTTGTTAACATCTTTTGAGATCAAGAAGAGATTCATTGAATCAAGCTTTGGTTTTTTCATTTGAATGATAAGGTTGTATCTCTCCTTGACTCTGTTGTCATATGTTTTTACATATTGTTGCAGCATATGCATGAGTTTCTAAAGCATGCTAGGATAGGGTTTTCTAGTTTAAGCTAAGGGTAGGTGTGGCTTATATTCATAAAGGACCCTAGGGTTGGGTGCCTTAGTCTCATTTTCTGGGTAGAAATTGAGATTGATTGTGATTGCTTGTAAGAACTCAAAGTGCATAGTGGAAATCTAATTTAGGTTAAATTAGATAACTGGAGTAGCTTCTCTAGAAATAGAGTGAACCAGTATAAATCTTGTTCATTTTCTCTTGAATCTTATCTCTTTCATTGCTTTCTTGATAAATTTGTTGAGTTTAAAGATATTTCTTTTTGAAGTGCTTTAAAAAAACAATATTGTATTTGGATGATTGATTCTATATTGGTTTTAATTAAAAAAGTTTGTGATACAATCCTTGGAAGCAAAAGTTTTTCAAAATTTTGTTTTTATTTTGATTTGTTTTAAAAATAAATTCACCCCTCTCTTGGTTTGTGAGTTCCATCATCTTTTTCATCTGTGTCATCGGATGAAGAATCATATCTGAGAGAGGACATCACATTTTCCATAGGTAGTGAATGAGACTCAGAAGGAATGACGACCTCTAGAACAGGCATGGGAAAATGGTAGTAACATGGTGATCGAGGCCGTACCCGAATCAAATAAACATGAAAATGCAGTAACTAGGAAGTGATCCTAGGTCGTTTTCCAACGAGCAGTGACAAACCAAATGTTCATAATATACTTGCAGTAACAGTAACGATTGGGGGGGGTTGTTTGTTTTGTGATTAAAGAGCAGAACAAGTAAACTGGAATACAAAACTACTAATATTAAAAACGGATTGTTTCCTCTGATTCAGAAGCCATTCTCTTATCCTGGGTTATGGAGAATTCATCCCTGACAGTCAACCACTTAATCCAACCCTATTTCAATTTACTAAGCAAAAATCAACTTAGGGTTTTCAATACGTGATTAGGCACCACATACACCAGTTAGCCCTTCGTCCATTAAGCATGAATGCAAGTTAGGCTCAGAGGCAATTAATCGAACACGAAGCGTGCACTGATTAATATTCACGAATTTGGGATAACTGGTGAAGGGAAAACTGTCAGGAAACCACATTACAAGCGAAACCTCAAAGAGAGTTGGGCTTCATCCTCAAAAGGAAACAACACCAGAAAATCTAGCCTTCCATGGATTCAAACAGAAAACGCAAATGAAACATGAAGCAGAAACGTAAATGAACAGAATTGTAAATGAAACAGAAACGTAAATGAGAGTAGAAGAAGAAGCAATAACGAAATTGTAATTAGAAGCAGAAAACGTAAAATTGCATTACGTGAATAGTAGCATCAAGGCAGAAAAACGAAAACCCTAAAACAAAAGCTTTGAATAATGAACAGCATAACAGAATAGCCTTGCACGAATCCCAAGGCTGCTATTTTAAAAGAGTCACTCAAAGTCACTGGGCCCTATTACAATACTCTGGCCCAAAACGAAATAAACACTGAACAACATAAAATAAAATTGCGAAATTTCCTAATTAACTAAGGTAAGCGCTGCTTAATTTGCCCTCTTCAAGTCCATAACCAAAATCCGGATTAAGCCCAATGTTTCATTAATTCCTGAAATTAGATTAAAAACATCAAATTAGCTAAATGAGCCCAAATAATAAAACTGCCTGATTAATTGACAATTAAGACTAATCAGTAATTAAAATGATGCAAAAAGGGTTTAGAAAATAGAAGAAAATGATGGCACATCACATGGTATGGGCTGGGTACACCAAACATAAAAATCAACTATACGAGGCCTATACTCTGGTGTGTCCACCTGTGCACTATGAAAATAGAGGAAATAATAGAAGCGGTCCACATGATGCACATCATCATGCTCTCATCGCGTCTTGATAACATCAATGAAGAACGAGGGAGTTGGCACAAACATTAGATCCTAAAATGGTAACAAGGGAGTGACCTTAGTTGGTTTATCACCATTCAACATCCCCTTAAGTTCCTTTGAACCGTTCAGGCTGTCCCCCAGTATACCTATTTTGCGTCATCCACCCTCTCTTAACAAATTCTCACTCATTCTTCATGATGTGAAGCATCGATCCTTGAACGATGGTTGCATAGGTACATGAGAATAGATGTTAGAAATTGTTTCCTATTGAGTATAGAGTCATGCCCCCAACTCTCGACACAACTATCTCTCTAATTCTAACACAATCTCACTACCACGTCCATTTGTTCCTTCATCTTAATGCATGTCAAACCTCATGAAGCTTCTGAGCGCAAGTATCATCCATCGTGCACACACACATAAGCATATCAAGATAGGAAGGAAATTAATCCCCTTCCCTTTCGGAGGTCACCATTAATATGGTCCTTCAAGTAGAATAGTCCACTTCACAAAACTATACACGACTGCATATATATTTTCTAAATCATCACATGACATCCAAAGTAAATTTTTCTGAGGGTTGGACAATGCTCGACCCAATCCCAAAGTGCGATAGTTCAAACCAAACATTATTAATAAGATCACATACATAACATGCAATATGCTTTGCCAAATGGTCACACTCACTTGGTATTACAACATATAACATAACAATTCTCACACTTTCACATCATAATGTCTCAATCAAATTAAACAACATATTCTTCAATTAGTCATTCCATCCATGCCATACATATTCATACTTTATTCTTATTTGAAATTGTACATCATTGCTTATTTTGAAAATTAATTCCCCGTTGACATAGAAATCAATTTAGGGAAAACCATATACGCATCTCAAGGTTTTGAAATGAAAGAAACTCAGTTTTGGACTCAAAATTTCCTAAATTCACTCCCATTTGGCCCCCAATACCCTAATTGCCTTGCACTTATCATTAAAGTTCACAAAACTTATTTTCTAATTTCCAAGAGTTGTAGAAATCCATTTATGAAAACTTTATATCAAACTATATGTTTCCAAACATGAAGAACCCATTTCCATGGTCAAAATCTACAAAAACCAAGCCTGTATGTATAGTTCGTGCAAAACAGAGAGGGTTTTATAATAAAAGAGAAAAACTTGAACTTGTGATTCCAAGAGCTATACTAACTCAAATGGGGGGTATTTAATGTATAACCCTAGGTTTTTGGACCTACTTAGTTCCATTTTTGAGGTCCATAAACACAAATTCAAGCCCCAACTTTAAAAATTTCAAAAATAGAGGATTTTACATACTTACCCTAACTCAAAAATTCATTTCAAAATGTTATACAACTCCAAATGAGAGATATCATATATGCTTTCCTAGGTTTTTGGGGTCAAGGAATTCATTTTTGTTCCTATAATTCATAAAAGATTCTCATATCATTCACAGGGTAACAACACAGGGTTATGGATTTCACATGAACACATACTAAAGTACAACATAAATGAAGTTTAAATTCTCACAACCAAAGCTTAGGTTCCAAGAGACCAAATACTCTTCCCTTACCTCTTGATTGGTACAAAAAAAAAACTAAGGAATGAGTAGGAGATGGATTGAATCCTTGAGCACTCCCTGAAGCATAAACATGAAAATGCAAGAGGGAAACATGAGGACTTTAGTGAGTAGAGAAGACAATGAATAAAATAATGAGAAAGAGCTTAGAAATTCACCTAGAGTCTATACCCTTCACCTTCTTCCCAAATCACTTTTTTCTAGATTTAGTACCTAAAATCTAGGTTACTTGACTATCCAATGATGGTCCTATCTCTTATATCAATTATTTGACTAAAGATAATGCTACTATAGTGAATATCAGAACAAACACAAGCTTTTCTTACTCTACACCTCCCAATCTAGAAAATTGGGATGTTACAAGTTGTATTTATATTATATATGAAAATCAATATGTTAGCTTCTGCATGAAATTGTTGTATAAATATTTTTAATTTTCATATTTTCGAATCATAAGCGTAATTATGATAATATCCTTAGCATGTTACAAATTTCCTTATTTCCATAATAATGCAATGTTATTTTCTAGGTTTTTATTTTATTTTTATTCATTTTATTATTATATTCATATAAAAATGTAAAATAATTCCAATTAATACACAAAAATATGAAAATTAAAATAATTTCAATAAAATATTTCTTATGTATAAATGTGACTTAGGTAATGTTTATAGAATTTTATAGGCCAACAGGATATTAGTTGAGCTTTTATAGTGAATCAAAGGTATTATAGTCATTTTACACAAAAATATATCATTATTCTAAATATTATTTTAAACATGAAAATAATTTTTTTACTAATTAATATCATATTATTATTATTACTATCACTAACTAGATTTTAGATCCATGTGACACACAACGTAAATAAAGAGTTTGAGTGTTTTTTATTTGGATTGTATTTTTTATTTAACTATAAAAAGGAACATAAACATATGCCAAAGAATATGACAAATTTTACTTGATTTTTTGTTTGCATCTCACTTATGTCACAATTTTATCGGAATCTTTTAATTATATAATGGAACAGAACACTTGAACAATATTTACTAAGAAAATATATGAAATATGCAAAACCACAATAGAATTAATACAATAAGTGTAGTATTTAACTTGTGCATAAACATATATAATAAAATCAAATAGTTTATTTAATATGTGTTATTCACTCAATGTGATTACCCAAGTGTGAAAATATGCACAAATAATTGCCAAAGAATATGACAATTTTTAGTTGAATTTTATTTTTTTGTTCAATTAACACCAAAATTATATCTTAAACGCGGTTGCCTTTATTTAATGTAAATGAACTATTGAAGAATGTTTACTAAGAATATGTTTAAAATATGAAAAATCACAATAGGATTAATATATCAAGTTTAATATTTAACCCATATTATTCACCTAATGTGATTTGTCCAAGTGTAAAAATAGGCATAAACAATTACCAAAGAGTGTGACAAATTTTTTACTTAACTTTTATTTTTTTTATCCAACTAAGGTCACAATTTTTTCTTGAATGCTATTGTCTTTATTTAATGAAATGAACAATTGAGTAACATTTGCTAAAAATATGTTTGAAATATGAAAAATCATAACATGATTAATACATAATAAAATTGAAGCATAATATTTAACTCGTGCTATTCACTTATATGATTAGCCTAAGTGTAAAAATAGACATATACTTCTTGCCAAATGTAACAAATAATACCAATAATATTATTAAATGATTAAAATAAATATGTCATCAAACCCTAAGTTGGTTACCAATAAGACAAAACAAAACTCCAAACAAAATTCAAGGGTCTCATTCAGGGAATAAATAAAACATAGATCCATGAAGATATATAAATCCTAAGTTGGTCTGCCATAAGACAAAACATAAATAAATGACGAATGGTCGAATCTTGCCCCTAATTCCACATCTCCTCAGAAGCTACAACATAATATGCTCCTATGTCAAATGACACAATCATTATAGTTCAACAGAAAATACAAGGGTGAACTCATTTTAAAAGAAAATGACATATAAAAGAAATATAAGATTAATATGTTAAAAGAGATATATAAATCCTCCATTTCTTCCCAAAAGCAACTCTTCAAGTAACACATCATTCTCAAGTCACAATTATCAATGCACATGTCTAACTTTCATGTTATGCCATGCTGACTCTTTACACCCATAAGGTTTAACCTTTTGAGCGATTAACCTAATTACATCCCTTAACATAGTCAGACTCTATGATTTTACCATTTGGGGAGACTCGAATTAACCCTACAGAGGAAGTGTGGTTTTATCATAAATAGATTAGCATATGTAGTGGCTTACCTCGATAAGGCTTGGAAAGAGCTTAATCTATCTAGGGATTTGCCCATTCATCCATTCTATAGGCCCATTCGGTGTTAGACACCATGACAACTTCCAACACTAGGTTGAGGGACTTCTTAGCACTCCAACTTACGTGCCTACTTACATGCAATGTCGTTCATAAATACATGCATGTTATGATAATTCAAATCAGTATCATACATAATCACAAATTCATTCATCAATCTCAACACCATAAGATGTTATAATATCACAGATTGACCATTCATACGTTCATCACACTTATGAATCCACATATAGTTTAATAAGCATAGCAAGTCATTCCAACACCTTGAATTCTTGCAAACAACTCATCAAAAACTCATAGGAATGTGAATTTCATGATCTCAACATAAGGTCAATTCTAATAATAAAGCAAAATCATCTCAACCACATCTCATATCATCATAAATTCATTACGATCACAAAATAATTAGTTTATGCAAGGAGAAAACAACATTAATAACATCCACTACAAAACTAGTCATTGGACTCAAAACTTGTCACTAAACTCAAAATGATCACTAGACGCCGAACTAGTCAGTGGAGGTGACACTAGTCACTAGACCCGAAAATAGTCACTGGATGTGACACTTGTCATTGGACGTGAAGAATTCTATAGATTTTTAAATTTTATGTAGAATTGTCTCTCATGGCTTTCAAATCATCCCAAAACAAATTCAAATCCTTTCCCATCAATTCCAAATACATAAATAACATCAAAACTCTTCAAAAAAGGAACTTTTGATCAATATTAATCAAATAATCAACAATGCAAATTTCAAAATTGAAAACCTCAAATGCTCAAACTTTCATTTGTAACAACATGATTCATTTTGCAGCAACCTAAGTACAAAAAAGGATATAGCTTCCATTACCTATCAAACCCAAGGAGCTTGCTTTGAGATGAAGAAAAGGAAGAAATGAGGGAGTTTTGGGTCCAAGGAGGAAACTTTCTTCAACTCCACTAGAAATTCAAACTACAAGGGCATTATCCATACCCAAAGCTAACCCAAAGTTAGATTCAAACCCAAAAACTAAGCTTTTTGCATGGGACCCCCATGGGTGCACTAGTGAAAGATGAAAATGGAATATAAAAGAGGGAGGAGAGGTGCATACCACACAAAGGGACAACTAATGAACACTAAAGAGAGGAGAAAAATACCTCCTTTGAGGTTCTCAAATCTTCAAAGAATGTATTTTCTTGGAGAGAATGAAGAGAGTAGAATGAGAGTTTTTGTGTTTGCGTTTCAAATTTTTGAGAGTTGAAGGAGAGTTTATGACTATTGTAATTCCTTATTTCCAGTCCTAAACCTTATTATAAACACCCACCTCTCAAAACATAAATTCAAGTTCATCCTCTTAATCCCAAAACACTAAAAACTCACTAACAACATACACACATAAAATCAAATCACCAAATATAGTAATTAATTCATTCAAGTACTTAAATTAAATTTAATTTCTCTTATAATTTAATTAAATCGCTTGAACAATCAATTTAAAAAACGCGTTACATCATACATGCTTTCCTAGGTATTTGGGGTCAAGGAACTCATTTTTGAACCCATAATTCGCAAATACAACACATATCATTCATACGGTCACAACACGAAATTTGAATTTTCCCATATTCACACTCAAAAGCACAACATAATGAATTTTAACTTCTTATAATCAAAGCATGAGTTCTAAGTGATCAAGCATGGGTTGAATCCTTGAGTACCTCCTAGGACATAGTCCTGAAATTGAAGCAAGAAAGAGATATGAGAACTCTAAAGAGTATTGAAAAGAAAGATGAAGAAAAGCATGAGAAGAGGCTTGAAAACTCACCTAGAGCCCTTCACTTCACATCTCAACACCACAACCAATCAAGAAGGAAGAAAAGAGAAGAAGAGGCCACCCTTTCTCTCCTCCAAAACCGGTAATACAAATGAGGGGAAGGGAAGAGCTTCTCTCTCTCTCTCTCTTATATAGGGAGTTCTAGGTTTAGAAGGGGCCCACTTGTGGGGTTCTCTACGTTTTTTTTCCTGTGATCTCCTAACCTCTCATAATGACTTAATCTTTTACTTAGTTCATTAATTAAACTCTACCTTCTAAGTTGATCCTAAAGTAGTCGATTCATTTATTAATTTCCTTAATTAGGCCAAACTAAAAAAATAATTAGAGTGAGAAATTAATTCTTTTCTCTCCATATTAATTAAACTAATGGTTGTTCATGCCTAGACACATCAATACATTAAATTTTCATTAATTAATATAAATTTCTCATTTTAACCTAAAAAGTCCTTATTTACAAAACTGTCATTAATGAAAAATTTCCTTACTTTAACTTTTCATACTATAATTAACTTTTATTGATTGAAGATTTGATCAAGGATTTTCTACATCTAAATCAATTTTTCCTAAACTTAGCACTTAAAATCTAGGTCACTTAACTATCCTATGATGGTCCTATCTCTTACCTAAATTATTTCACTAAATATAATTCTACTACATTCCATATCAAAACAAACAAACTATTATTACTCTCAACTTTTTAATCTAAAAAATTGGGATGTTACAAAATGGGCATGTCTCGTTAAATTGTCCATTTCATTAAATAAAATACAAAATTGAGTATGCATTAAAGAATAAGTAAAAATATTAAATTTTAAAAACTTAATAAAAATAGAAAGAATTTGCATGCATGCAACATCTTTTGTGATTCCCAAATATTTTACATTGACTGTAGCAAAGATCATGGCCAGTAATTAATATTAGAGCTGCCCATTTAATTTTACATGTTAATATATATTAGCATAATTAAGACAACAAATGTTAGCATTGATTATATGCATCATTTATGGATTATTCCAGCGGAATATATTAAATTATGTTCACATTAACAATACATATATTTATGAAATTACCATGCATTTGAGTGGAAAAAATGATTGCATCAAATATTCCAACTCACATTTTTTTTATATATAAAGATAAAGATTTTCAAGGATTAAAAGATGATTTTGTCATTTTTTGAGCTATAGCTCGAAAAAATTATTAATAATGATATTTGTATAATACTTATTATTCTAGACACAATCACAATTATCCGAATTTTGATATTTTTATTCATTTGTTTTGAAATCTATAACAATAGATAAATGGAATATCACTTTTGGTAATCGGTTTTTGGTTTCTCTTTTTTTTACCATTTTATCCTTGAAAAATAGAGTCTTCCCATGATTGAACAAAAATAAAACAAGCTATGTATGAGGAATACGAAATTTTGAACGAATTTTAGTTTACATGTTCATTTTATTATTTTACCCCCCTAAATTAAAACTAAAACCACTTAATGTTGTAGCTACCCACTAATGGCTCTCCACTCTTATGTTTATACAATTATACCCCTCTTCCATTTTGATTTTGAGTTCTTTTCTCCTATTCAATACACAATTATTAACCATCTTCAGGTATTGTAGTTTTTCTCTTAAAGTATTATCATCTTCACATATTGTAATTTTATTATTATTTTTCTTCATTTGAGCATTCAAGATTGGCAACGTAGTGTTGGAAGTTGAATTATCATCCCGAAGGTATTATTTTTCCCTTTGCTCCATTTTGTTTTACTGTTTTTCACTTTACAGATTAAAGAAATTAAAGGTCATGTACATGTTAAATGATTTTATAATGTTTGCCTATATTGTGGATGTAAGAGATGGCTATGATGTGAGTTGTATTTGATAATTACTTGGTAAGTTAATTTTTCACCTCCTTTTTCTTTATGCTTGCTTCTTCATTTATCTTTCACTTTGGTTATTTGCATTTTTTCCCCTTCATCGAGGGGTATGCTTGGTTGTTTTAGTAATGAATATTTTATTTGCCTTTTCATTTTGGCTATTATTTTTCTTCTGGTAGGTTGATGTTGTTCTTTGATTCAAGATGAATTCCTCATTTTAGTTGTGATTTCACTTGGGCTGAGTAAGTTTTTTTAACCTAAATATCTACTTTTTAAGGTTGTGAATTTCATTCATGGATTATTACTGTTAAAACCATTTTGGGTAATCTGCTATCTTTTGGTATTGCTTTTCTTTTCTATTTTTCTTTGTGCATAACACTCAATTGGAACCAGGTACGCACTAGTTTTCTTTTTTCTTCTTTAATTTTTCCCAATTCTTTTTTTTTTCTTCTTGTTCATTTTACAAATTCTTTATTCTTATTTTTTTTTGTTTTAAAAAAAAATACTTTTTCTTCTCATACCTTTTTTTTTTACTTCCAATCATGACAATTTCTATATTGTCAGTTTAAATAGGCCATGATATGTGAACATGATGCAAACCTCAAAATGGATGGTTACAAACCTTTCCACAATTACTTATCTGCACATATTTATTTAAAATAGGTAGTTTAAAATTAATTTCAGTGTTTTTAAATTAACAAATAATATGTAAAATTTAAATCAATTTTATTTTTTATTTTTTTATCTCTATATCTATTTAAAAGAGGGTTTTCCTTGTACACCTGCCACTCTTTGTGCAACCAGTTTCTCGCTCAAAACAAACCCCCTGTTGTTTAGGAGCTGAAAAATTTGTATTTATTTATTTTTACTGTTTTTTTATTTACAGAACCCACATATATTCTAGTAGAATAATAGAATAACTAAAATATCTAATTGTGAATTAAAAGAAAATTTTAAATTGATAGGTAGTAAAAACGTTTCAGTTCTCTAGAGACAACTTCAACATGAGAAATCCGGGGAAATAATTTCCACCGTCCTATTTCCTTCCCTGCTTTTTCTCTTTCCTAAACTTTCTCACAGGTCTAAGTGGTTGAACAAGCACAAGAACACTGTTGGGTAATTTTTTTAATGAATATTTTCGTTCTTTTGCTCAATGGTATTAGTCCTGATGCTTTTTAGATGAAAAGTTTACCTTTTTCTAATTTTTGATGGCCAAGATTGGATTTTTAATATGATATTGAGAAGTAACTAATATATGCACTATTTTGCATTGTTGTTTTTTTATTAGAAGATTTTCACCATAAGAAGTCTACGAGTATTTCTCCTTAATGAGAGTTTTGCACTGTTGTTATTTATGTACTAGCGTAAAATCGACGTATTTGGGAAAATTATTATAACGTTGGCACGTTGAATAGATATAAATGTACTATTTTGCACTGTTAGGTAAGTCATTTCCCTATGTTTTCGTTGTTTTTGTTTGCTGGTGATAGCCATGATGCTTTGTTTTTTTTTTTTTTTTACAAGTTTACCTTTTTATGGTTTTTGGTTGCCAGATCTAGATTTTTAATATGATCTTGAGACATAACTACCTGAAAATTTTATGGCTTAATGTTATAATTATTATAATGTTGGCCCTTTCCATATGTACTTTTTTATGAAAATTATTGAATTATTTTTTTTATAAAATTGATTGTTACAAATTGATGTTATTTATAATTTGAGAGTATTTATAAAATAATAAGGATGACCCACAAAGTTACTCCCATTAAGGAGATTGATGACTCAAGAGAAACATGGAAGTTTGCTATTAGAATTATCACTATGTGGAGTATCCAATCAAAACAGAGGAGACTATAGAAATGATTTTCATGGATGAAAATGTAAGAACTCTTTCCTTATACAATTTGTATTATTGGACAACTGACCTCAATAACTTACGAGGAGGTGAATTAAGTTTCAAAATTTTTCCACTAAAAAACTTTTAACCCCCTTTTAAATGATAGACTTTGAAGAAACACGAATCAATCAATCTAATCGATGTTCTTTAGAGTGTAAGACAAAATTGCAACGAAATAAATGAGATAAGGGAAGAGATAAATACAAACTCAATTTATACTGGTTCGGCCATTTCCCATGCCTATGTCTAGTTCTCAGTAAATCCTTTACAGACTTGGCCATTTCCCGTGCCTACATCCAGTCCTCAGTAAATCTTTTACAACTTTGAACACACATTGGAATTCTTCACCCTTGTGTTCAAGATTCTCGCAATCCAAGAGATAACTAGTCTCTCGATTACAATTCTCACAATCCAAGAGACACACTGTCTCTTGATTACAACTGAATTCAAGAGATGAATAGAAAGATTTCTCTCCTTTAGAGTAGATAATACAAATTGAAGATCCTAGATGAATTCTCAATAGATTTGCAAGTGTTTGGTCAATAGTTGTTTGAGAGAGGATTTGACAATTAAGTTCTCTTTGAAACTCTCTCTTGCTTTTTGAAGTCAGACACATATCTATAGGCCCATTGTGTCTTTTCAAAATGGTTTGAAGAGATGCGTCTTTTCAAAAAGCTTTTATGAAATTTTCAATTTTCAAATTTCAAATTTAAATTTCAAATTCAAATTTCAAATTTCAAATTTTAAAGTCTTGTTTAGTTATCATTTTTTTTTAATTTTTGTAATGACAAGATTTTGTTATTTTGATGTTAGCAGGGAAATGGTTAGGTGCACATTGTGGAGATCATTTACGACTCAGATGAGGTAATTTTTGGCACAACACCGCAAATCTTGTAGTAGGAATCGTATGGTCGCTGCCTGCCGTCTGGAGGGGAAGTTTGGGTTCTT